>NC_042957.1:8940853-9290853 GCF_901001165.1 Salmo trutta | reverse complement strand
CTATATTATAACACCACTATACTACTATATTACAACACCACTATATTATAACACCACTATATTATAACACCACTATATTATAACACCACTATACTGTAACACCACTATATTATAACACCACTATATTATAACACCACTATACTATAACACCACTATACTATAACACCACTATATTATAGCACCACTATATTACAACACCACTATACTACTATATTATAACACCACTATATTATAACACCACTATACTATAACACCACTATATTATAACACCACTATACTATAACCCCACTATACAACTATATTACAACACCACTATACTACTATACTATAAAACCACTATATTATAACACCACTATACTACTATATTATAACACCACTTTACTACTATATTATAACACCACTATACTATAACCCCACTATACTACTATATTACAACACCACTATAGTACTATACTATAACACCACTATATTATAACACCACTATATTATAACACCACTATATTATAACACCACTATATTATAACACCACTATACTATAACACCACTATACTATAACACCACTATATTATAACACCACTATATTATAACACCACTATATTATAACACCACTATATTATGGTGGAAAAGTAATCATCCCCTTTCACGTTTTTCCTATTTTCTTGCATTACATCCTGTAATTTAAATTGATTTTTATTTGTATTTCATGTAATGGACATACACAAAATAGTCCAAATTGGTGAAGTGAAATAAAAAAAGTAACTTGTTTCCAAAAATTCGAAAAAGTAAAAAAACGAAAAGTGGTGTGTGCATATGTATTCACCCACTTTGCTATGAAGCCCCTAAATAAGATCTGCTGCAACCAATTACCTTCAGAAGTAACATAATTAGTCACATGTTCTGTCACATGATCTCAGTATATATGCACCTGTTCTGAAAGGCCACAGAGTCTGCAACACCACAAAGCAAGGGGCACCACAAAGCAAGCAGCACCACAAAGACAAAGGAGCTCTCCAAACTGGTCAGGGACAAAGTTGTGGAGAATTACAGATCAGGGTTGGGTTATAAAAAAACATCAGAAACTTTGAACATTCCACAGAGCACCATTAAATCCATTATACATTTTTTAAAGAATATGACACCACAACAAACCTTCCAAGAGATAGCTGCCCACCAAAACTCACTTACCAGGCAAGGAGGGCATTAATCAGAGAGGCAACAAAGAGACAAAAGATAACACTAAAGGAGCTGCAAAGCTCCACAGTGGAGTTTGGAGTATCTGTCCATAGGACCACTTTAAGCCGTACAATCCACAGAGCTGGGCTTTACGTGTAACCAATCCATCAGACCATTCTACTGCATCGTCATGTAACCACTCCATCAGACCATTCTACTGCACCGTCATGTAACCACTCCATCAGACCACTCTACTGCACCGTCATGTAACCACTCCATCAGACCATTCTACTGCACCGTCATGTAACCACTCCATCAGACCACTCTACTGCACCGTCATGTAACCACTCCATCAGACCATTCTACTGCACCGTCATGTAACCACTCCATCAGGCCAATCTACTGCACCGTCATGTAACCACTCCATCAGACCATTCTACTGCACCGTCATGTAACCACTCCATCAGACCATTCGACTGCACCGTTATGTAACCCCTCCATCAGACTATTCGACTGCACCGTCATGTAACCACTCCATCAGACCATTCGACTGCACCGTTATGTAACCACTCCATCAGACCATTCGACTGCACCGTCATGTAACCACTCCATCAGGCCAATCTCGTTCTGAGTTATCAGAAATACAACTTGTCAACACGGAGCTTGTTTACATTGTAAGTAGTGGCATCATATAACTATCATTAGCCCAGATACAACAGATTAATAACTATCAGTACCACAGATTATTAACTATCATTACCCCAGATACCACAGATTATTAACTATCAATACCCCAGAGACCACAGATTATTAACTATCATTACCCCAGATACCACAGATTATTAACTATCATTACCCCAGATACCACAGATTATTAACAATCAATACCCCAGAGACCACAGATTATTAACTATCATTACCCCAGATACCACAGATTATTAACTATCAATACCCCAGAGACCACAGATTATTAACTATCAATACCCCAGATACCACAGATTATTAACTATCAATACCACAGATTATTAACTATCAATACCCCAGATACCACAGATTATTAACTATCAATACCCCAGATACAACAGATTATTAACTATCAATACCCCAGATACCACAGATAATTAACTATCAATACCCCAGATACAACAGATTATTAACTATCAATACCCCAGAGACTACAGATTATTAACTATCAATACCCCAGATACCACAGATTATTAACTATCATTACCCCAGATACAACAGATTATTAACTATCATTACCCCAGATACCACAGATTATTAACTATCAATACCCCAGATACCACAGATTATTAATAACTATCAATATCCCAGAGACCACAGATTATTAATAACTACCAATATCCCAGATACCACAGATTATTAAGTATCAATACCCCAGATACCACAGATGATTAACTATCAATACCCCAGAGACTACAGAATATGAATAAATATCGATACCTCAGATTTAGAGCCACTGGATATGGCTATATTAGAGTAAAGTACTACTGTAACTGCTCCCTAATCCTGCTTGATGGTATGACAGTTAGCCCAGGAGGTAGACATAAATAGAACCATAGTCATTGAGTTTAATGATATGAAATTATATTTACTATTTCTCAGCGAGGTCTTTGTACAATTACTATGACTGTCTGTACTAGTCTCTGACCCCATATGTGAGCAGTTAAAGTATCTGATCTGAATTTACATTATGGGACCTCTAATTCACTAACCACTCTGAGTGGAGGAGAGATGACGTTACAGAGGTAACTATTTGAACTGCTGTTTCTGACTGTCTGCTGTGGGCCAGAGGGTAGAGATTATTATATATATTTTTTAATTTAACTTTATTGAACTAGGCAAGTCAGTTAAGAACAAATTCTTATTTTCAATGGCGGCCTACTCCGGCCAAATCCGGACGACAGTGTGCCAAATGTACGCCCCCTTACGGGACTCCCAATCACGGCCAGATGTGAAAGAGTCTGGATTTGAAACAGGTACTATAGTGATGCCTCTAGCACTGAGATGCAGTGCCTTAGACCGCTGCGCCACTCGGGAGCCCCTAACCCATCTTGCCTGGTGCATGCACACATCTGCACAGATGCATAGATGCACAGTAGCACGCGCAGACACGCAGCCTCTACTCAGCCTGTGAAGTCAATAGCATCATTCTCTCTCCATCTCCTTGGCTGGAGATTTGAGGATGGAGAGCTGAACCACTCCTGATTGGCTGTGATTGGAGTGCTGAAGTGATAGAGAGTTTTCTCCCTTTCTGCTGGGGTGTCTTATCCCCTTATCCAGAGAGCATCTCTGAGCCTGGGCTACTCATAGACAGGCCTGGCCTCTTTCCCTCTTTCCCTCTTTCCCTCTCCCTATGGTTCTTCAAGGACTATACCCTACTGGAAATAGGCTCGTTGGACCTTCTGGGCCTTGGCATGATGGATCTTCTGGGCCTCTCCCTATCCCTCTCTCTCGCTCTCTCTCTCTCTTTCTCTATCTCTCTATCTCACTGTCTTCAATAACACTCAGAAGATGGATGGATAAATTATAGGGATGAGAGGAAGAGTGTCGGAGAGAGGGAGCGAGGGATTAGGCTTCTTTATTAATGAGTGCTCATGATGTAAAGGTGAGCCTTCCAAGAACACTACAAGGACCTCTATCTTTCTCTTGGAGATGCTCTCACTCCCTTTCCCTCCTTCACTGAGAAATCTCTCCCTCTATATCCCAGTTCCGGGCTCTACCTCTCAGGACCCCTTGTCTTTCTCTGGAAAACTAATAAAACATGCAAATGACTGAACATTTACATTACATTTTACATTTCAGTCATTCAGCAGACACTCTTATCCAGTGCATTCATCTTAAGATAGCTGGGTGTGACAACCACATACAGTCATCCTAAATAAACATTTTCTGAATGAAGTTAGAGGAAGATAGTAGGAAAAGAGTGAATGTTATTCTGAAAAGTTTCTCTCAACCTCTCAGGACCAGTTCCCTCCCTCTATGTATTCATGTCTCTCTCTCCTCCAAATCTCTCCTCCTCTCTCTCTGCCACCTCCTATCCTTTAAACAGCAGGACAACAAACAACATAGGGTTAACTCTAACTAGTACTACCGAAGGAAAACAGGAGCACCTTCAGGACCAAAGGGAAGACAGAACTGGTACAACCCCAGACACCATCTTGTAAAAGAACAGGCCCTGAGCTATACATCTAATAATGTGATTGACAACTGCATAATGTTCTAACGGAGTCTTTGACGTCATACTCACTCGGGACAAAAGTAGTGCTTTTCAAACACACACACACACACACACACACACACACACACACACACACACACACACACACACACACACACACACACACACACACACACACACACACAAACACAAACACAAACACAAAAACAAACACAATATGCTAATTCCTCTGCATACAAGGGTAATCTAGCAGTATACGGGACATCTAGTAGAAAAGTTACATTTCACCAGGAGGGCTGAATGAGTCCAGTTAGCTTTCCCCTGAGGAAATGAATGAGTCCAGTTAACTTTCAACAGGAGGGATAAATGAGGCCAGTTTGCTTTCACAAGGACGGATGAATGAGTCCAGTTAGCTTTCACAAGGAGGGATGAATGAGTCCAGTTTACTTTCACAAGGACGGATGAATGAGTCCAGTTTGCTTTCACAAGGAGGGATGAATGAGTCCAGTTAACATTTACCTGAGGAGATTAATGAGTCCAGTTAAATTTCACAAGGAGGGATGAATGAGTCCAGTTAACATTTACCTGTGGAAATGAATGAGTCCAGTTTGCTTTCACAAGGAGGGATTTGTGAGTCCAGTTAGCTTCACAAGGAGGGATGAATGAATCCATTTACTGTTAGCAAGGATAAATTAATGAGTCCAGTTAGCTTTCACAAGGAGGGATGAATGAGTCCAATAAGCTTTAGCAAGGAGGGATGAATGAGTCCAGTTAGCTTTAGCATGGAGGAGATGAATGTGTCCAGTTAGTTTTCACAAGGAGGGATGAATGAGTCCAGTTAGCTTTAGCAAGGAGGGATGAATGTGTCCAGTTTGCTTTCACAAGGAGGGATGAATGAGTCCAGTTAGCTTTAGCAAGGAGGGATGAATGTGTCCAGTTAGCTTTCACAAGGAGGGATGAATGAGTCCAGTTAGCCTTAGCAAGGAGAGATGAATGAGTCCAGTTAGCCTTAGCAAGGAGGGATGAATGAGTCCAGTTAGCTTTAGCAAGGAGGGATGAATGAGACCAGTTAGCTTTCATTAGGAGGGGGATGAATGAGTCCAGTTAGCTTTAGCAAGGAGAGAAAAATGAGTGCAGTTAGCTTTCACAAGGAGGGATATATGAGTCCAGTTAACTTTAGCAAGGAGGGATGAATGAGTCCAGTTAACGTTCACCTGAGGAGTTGAATGAGTCCAGGTAACTTACCCCTGGGGGAGGGAGGATGAATGAGGCCAGTTAGATTTCCCCTGGGGGAGGGAGGATGAATGATGCCAATTAACTTTCCCCCGGGGAGATGAATGAGGCATGGTTAACTTTCCCCTGAGGAGATTAATGAGTCCAGAATAAGTCCAGATTGCTTTCACCAGGAGGGATGAATGAGTCCAGTTAGCTTTCCCCTGAGGAGGTGAATGAGTCCAGTTAGCTTTCCCCTGAGGAGATGAATGAGTCCAGTTAGCATTCCCCTGAGGAGATGAATGAGTCCAGTTAACTTTCCCCTGAGGAGATGAATGAGTCCAGTTAACTTTCCCCTGAGGAGGTGAATGAGTCCAGTTAACTTTCCCCTGGGGGATGAATGAGTCCAGGTAGCTTTCACCTGGAGAGATGAATGAGTCCAGTTAGCTTTAGCAAGGAAGGATTAATGAGTGCAGTTAACTTTCCCCTGAGGAGATGAATGAGTCCAGGTAGCTTTCCCCTGGGGGATGAATGAGTCCAGTGAAAACCTCTTACGGTATAGGGGGCAGTATTTTCACGGCCGGATGAAAAACATACCCAAATTAATCTGGTTACTACTCTGGCCCAGAAACTAGAATATGCATATTGTTAGATTTGGATAGAAAACAATCAGACGTTTATAAAACTGGTTGAATGGTGTCTGTGAGTATAACAGAACTCATATGCCAGGCAAAAACCTGAGAAAAATTCAACCAGGAAGTGGAGGATCTGAGAATTGTAGTTCTTCTTTCTAATCCCTTTTGAAACTACAGTGTCTGTGGGGTCACGTTGCACTTCCTAAGGCTTCCATTGGCTGTCAAAAGCCTTCAGAAAGTTGTTTCATCTGTCTCCTGTAACCAGTTAGAGTATAGGAGCTCAGTCACTGAGTGGACTGCCTGGGGACAAAGGGATTGGACATGCGCGGTCCCGCAAGCGCGCTGTTCCTTCTTTATCTCCTTGAATGAATACGCTATTGTCCGGTTGGAATATTATCGCATTTTTATGTTAAAAATACCATAAAGATTGATTTTAAACAGCGTTTGACATGCTTCTAAGTACAGTAATGGAACATTTTTACTTTTTTTGTCTCGAATTACGCTCGCGCATTATGCCTTTGGATAGTGACCTGAACGCACGAACAAAACGGATGTATTTGGACATAAATTTGGATTATTTCGAACAAAAACAACATTTTTTTTGTGGAAGTAGCAGTCCTGGGAGTGCATTCTGATGAAGATCAGCAAAGGTAAGAGAATATTTATAATACTCATTCTGAGTTTAGGTGACCCCGAACTTGGCAGGTGTCTGTATAGCTTGCTGTTATGGTGAGCTATGTACTCAGAATATTGAAAAATGTGCTTTCTCCGTAAAGCTATTTTAAAATCTGACACAGCGGTTGCATAAAGGAGTACTGTATCTATAATTCCTAAAATTATTGTTATGTATTTTGTCAACATTTATGATGAGTATTTTTGTAAATTCACCAGAAGTTTTTTGTGGGAATACATTTTCTGAACATCACGTGCCAATGTAAAATGCTGTTTTTGGATATAAATATGAACTTTATCGAACAAAACATATATGTATTGTGTAACATGATGTCCTGGGTGTGTCATCTGATGAAGATCGTCAAAGGTTAGTGCTTCATTTAGCTGTGTTTTGGGTTTTTGTGACATATTTCCTTGCTTGGAAAATGGCTGTGTGTTTTTTTTTGTCTATGTACTCACCTAACATAATCTAATGTTTTGCTTTTGCTGTAAAGCCTTTTTGAAATCGTACAATGTGGTTAGATTAACGAGAGTCTTATCTTTAAAATGGTGTAAAATAGTTGATTGTTTGAGAAAATGACATTTTTATATTTTTTATATTTTGTATTTCGCGCCATGCTATTTCACTGGCTGTTGAATAGTGTGTCCCGCAGGTGGGACGGTAGCGTCCCACGTAGCCCATAGAAGTTAACTTTCCCCTGAGGAGTTGAATGAGTTCAGTTAACTTTCCCCTGGGGGATGAATGAGTCCAGGTAGCTTTCCCCTGAGGAGATGAATGAGTCCAGGTAGCTTTCCCCTGAGGAGATGAATGAGTCCAGTTAACTTTCCCCTGAGGAGATGAATGAGTCCAGTTAGCTTTCCCCTGAGGAGATGAATGAGTCCAGTTAACTTTCCCCTGGGGGATGAATGAGTCCAGCATCAGATAAGTTTCTATTCTGGGCCAGTCTAAATCATAGTGCTGGATTGGTTGCATGTGGTGTGGTGGTGGAGGTCTGGTCGCGTCCCGCTTGGGTCTGGCTGTCTCCAGATGGACATGGGGTTTCGGCTGCTCTCACACCCCCCAGGATAACATACTAACTGTAACAGTAACACTGGAGGAGACACTCAACAGGGGGAGAGGAGAGGCGATGAGCAGCCATTCTTAGACTTCAAGGTATGTGCAGAAAAAACACCTAGCCTGTGGAAAGAACAATTGATATCCCCTGGTTGTACCCAAAGGGCCGACTACAGTACAGCTTTAAAAGTAGATGGTGGGGGGGGGGGGGGGGGGGGGGGTCTTGTGTTGCGCGTTTGTTGCATGTGTTTGTTTATCTTCTTGTTCAATCACATTTAAGAGAACATTTTGTCTAGAGTGTGCAGTGAGAAGTTGAGAGGAAGTAAATGTGCTGAATCACTATAGTGGATCATGGAAGGTTTGTAAGCATTCAGACTGTGGTCTGATCTAGTATCCCCCTACACAACTCAGAAATTAGGAAACTGTAGAACCACAATGTCTGATCTTGTTTCCCCCTACAAAACTCAAAAATAGGAAACTGTAGAGCCACAAACTGTAATCTAGTTCCACCTACACAACACATAAATCAGGAAACTATGGAGCTACAATGTCTGATCTAGTTTCCTTCCTGCATAATACAGAAATCAGGAAACCGTAGAGTCACAATGTCTGATCTAGTTTCCCTTTACACAATACAGAAATCAGGAAACTGTAGAACCACAATGTTTGATCTTGTTTCCCCTATACAACACAGAAATCGGGAAACTGTAGGGCCACAATGTCTGATCTAGTTTCCCGCTACACAACACAGAAATCAGGTCACTGTAGAGCCGCAATGTCTGATCTAGTTTCACGCTACACAACACAGAAATCAGGAAACTGTAGAGCCACAATGTCTGATCTAGTTTCCCTCCACACAACACAGGAATAGGGAAACTGCAGAGCCACAACAGAGCCACAATGGCATCTCTATATTATCCCCTTTCAACGATCTGCTGGTAGGGCATATCTATCAAAACACGTGGAAAGTTTACAGCTGTTATTTTCAGAGGGCTATAGAAGACAATAGGTTGTCTCTGCTTCTGACTACTGAGATCACTCAGAACAAGCATAGCTTCACTAATAAACCAGGAAGAAAAAGGATTGGAAAAAGAGATGAAGAAAGAAAGAAAGAAAGAAAGAAAGAAAGAAAGATAGAGAGAGAGAGAGAAAGAGGGGACGGATGCTTCACAGAGGGTCAGAACTATATATAATAGTCGGCTGGATGTTTTGAAAACAGAAAACTCTAAAAACAGGGCTGGCTGCTTCGTGGTTGCAGCCAAAGTGACTACAATACCTCATAACTGCCCTCCTCTTTTCTTTATATCAACAATGAGAGGAGCATAATTGAAAGACCTTCTCTTTGTATACAATGTGATGTTACATATGTATGCCATTCAGACACACAAGCAATCATGTTATTTCTCCTTTCAGGAGAGACAATAATAACAGCAATAACAGGAACAGTGTCATTGACAGTCCAGTGGAGAAACAACCTCATCACACCAAGGGAGGGGAAGGACAGACCAGGGAGAGAGATAGGGAGGATGGGAAGGAGGGAGGGCAGTGGAGGGAGATAAACAGAGAGAGACAGAGAGAGATAAATAGAGCGAAGCAAGAGATTTAGATATAGAGAAGCAGAAAAAGAGTGGGAACATGGCTCCCTATGGTGCAAATAGAGGCTCATTTAATCAGGCAGTTCAGTGGCAATACAGTCCTAACTAAACACCATGGAGAATATGGTCCTAACCAAACACCATGGAGAATATGGTCCTAACCAAACACCATGGAGAATATGGTCCTAACCAAACACCATGGAGAATATGGTTCTAACCAAACACCATGGAGATTATGGTCCTAACCAAACACCATGGAGAATACGGTCCTAACCAAACACCATGGAGAATACGGTCCTAACCAAACACCATGGAGAATACGGTCCTAACCAGACACCATGGAGAATACGGTCCTAACCAAACACCATGGAGATTATGGTCCTAACCAAACACCATGGAGATTATGGTCCTAACCAAACACCATGGAGATTATGGTCCTAACCAAACACCATGGAGATTATGGTCCTAACCAGACACCATGGAGATTATGGTCCTAACCAAACACCATGGAGATTATGGTCCTAACCAAACACCATGGAGATTATGGTCCTAACCAAACACCATGGAGATTATGGTCCTAACCAGAACACCATGGAGATTACGGTCCTAACCAGACACCATGGAGAATATGGTCCTAACCAAACACCATGGAGAATACGGTCCTAACCAAACACCATGGAGAATACGGTCCTAACCAGACACCATGGAGAATACGGTCCTAACCAAACACCATGGAGAATACGGTCCTAACCAAACACCATGGAGAATATGGTCCTAACCAAACACCATGGAGATTACGGTCCTAACCAGACACCATGGAGAATATGGTCCTAACCAAACACCATGGAGAATACGGTCCTAACCAAACACCATGGAGAATACGGTCCTAACCAAACACCATGGAGAATACGGTCCTAACCAAACACCATGGAGATTATGGTCCTAACCAAACACCATGGAGATTATGGTCCTAACCAAACACCATGGAGATTATGGTCCTAACCGAACACCATGGAGATTATGGTCCTAACCAGACACCATGGAGATTATGGTCCTAACCAGACACCATGGAGATTATGGTCCTAACCAAACACCATGGAGATTATGGTCCTAACCAGACACCATGGAGATTATGGTCCTAACCAGACACCATGGAGATTATGGTCCTAACCAAACACCATGGAGATTATGGTCCTAACCAAACACCATGGAGATTATGGTCCTAACCAAACACTATGGAGATTATGGTCCTAACCAAACACCATGGAGATTATGGTCCTAACCAAACACCATGGAGATTATGGTCCTAACCAAACACCATGGAGATTATGGTCCTAACCAAACACCATGGAGATTATGGTCCTAACCAAACACCATGGAGATTATGGTCCTAACCAGACACCATGGAGATTATGGTCCTAACCAGACACCATGGAGAATACGGTCCTAACCAGACACCATGGAGATTATGGTCCTAACCAGACACCATGGAGATTATGGTCCTAACCAGACAGCATGGAGAATACGGTCCTAACCAGACACCATGGAGAATACGGTCCTAACCAAACACCATGGAGATTATGGTCCTAACCAGACACCATGGAGATTATGGTCCTAACCAGACACCATGGAGATTATGGTCCTAACCAGACACCATGGAGATTATGGTCCTAACCAGACACCATGGAGAATACGGTCCTAACCAGACACCCTTTAGAGAAAAGCAGAGTTGGTCTGAAAGAACAGTCGGTATGAAAGAACAGAGTTGGTCTGAAAGAACTGAGTTGGTCTGAAAGAACAGTTGGTCTGACAGGCAGGGCTCAGACACAGAATGAGGACAAAGACAGACCCAGACATATAGAGGCTCAGACTAGACTATGCACCGTGCCTTTCAACAGTCTCAAGGGGGATGCCACAAATAGGCACAGTAGGTCCCTCTCACAGACCGAATGGACTGACAATATCACTGCTATGAATGACCTCATATAGGCTACTGTGTTACAGGTGGATAGTGCCGGATCTGGGTTCAAATAGTATTTGAAGAACTTTCCTGGCACAATGGAACCAGTAGAATTGTCACAAAAATAAACGCAGGTAAACGCTCAAAGTATGAATGATTTCAAACACTATTTGAAGCCAGGTCTTCTGCTAGTACTGCTTTAGCCAGGACACATTCTGTACTACTGCATTAGCCAGGACACATTCTGTACTACTGCATTAGCCAGGACACATTCTGTACTACTGCATTAGCCAGGACACATTCTGTACTACTGCATTAGCCAGGACACATTCTATACTACTGCATTAGCCAGGACACATTCTGTACTACTGCATTAGCCAGGATACATTCTGTACTACTGCATTAGCCATGACACATTTTCCTACTACTGCATTAGCCAGAACACATTCTGTACTACTGCATTAGCCAGGACACATTTTCCTACTACTGAATTAGCCAGGACACATTCTGCTACTACTGCATTAGCCAGGACACATTCTGACACTACTGCATTAGCCAGGACACATTCTGTACTACTGCATTAGCCAGGGACACATTCTGTACTACTGCATTAGCCAGAACACATTCTGTACTACGCATTAGCCAGGACACATTCTCCTACTACTGCTTTAGCCAGGACACATTCTGTACTACTGCATTAGCCAGGACACATTCTGCCACTACTGCATTAGCCAGGACACCGGCTGTGTGTATGTTTGTGTGTGTGTGTGTGTTGTGTGTGTGTGTGTGTGTGTGGGTGTGTGTGTGTGTGTGTGTGTGTGTGTGTGTGTGTGTGTGTGTGTGTGCGTGTGTGTGTGTTCCATCTCGGCTACAGAAGTAATCACTGCATTTCTCAGAACAAACAGAAGCAGGGCAGAAAGAACCGCCGCGGAGGAGAGAGAGAGAGATGAGATGAGATGCAGGGGGAAAGAGAGCGAAGAAGGGAGAGAGAGAGAGAGAGAGAAAGACAGAGGGATAGAGAGAGAGAGAGAGAGAGAGAGAGAGGGAGAGAGAGAGGGATAGAGAGAGGGAGAAAATCCAATGTTAGCTCATCAACAAACAAGCAACGCTATGAATATTGTCATTAGCCCCTGAGGGCAACGCCATGTCTGTCTTTCTTGTCGTCTCTCTCTCGCTCTGTTACTCTTCTCTTCATAGCTCTCGCTTTTCTTTTCATCTCCATCTTTCATTCTAATGCACTCTCTCTATAATTCCCTCTTTATTAACCTTTCTGTTACCAATCTTTCTCTCTCGCTTCTTCCTCCACCTCTCCATCTCTCTCTCCACCTCTCCATCTCTCTCTCTCTCTCACACACTCTCCTTGGCAGTTTGACTTCAAAGCCGACTCCCCAGCTGCATGGTAGCAGCCTAGCAGGCAGGATAAAGGTTAACAACATGTTGATGGTACCACGTATCACAGATCTCCCTGTTATATGTTCATCACTGTCAGAGCAGCTCTGGAACTAGATGGGAACAAATGGAACCCTATTTCCTGTCCAGGGGCCCATAGGAAATAGGGTGCCATTTGTGACAGGTGGAAATGTAATGAAGATTTGTGTTGTGGTAGGCAGTGACTTTAGGAAGTGACTGTAACACAGCACGGCGCTGGAAGTAACGACTCTGGCATGACATCTGGCCACTGAATGTTACCGAGTAGCGACATAGTGTGTTGGGGAAGCCTGATCAAAGAAAAACATATTTTGGGCCGCCACCATCAAACACATGTGCAAGTCAGTGATATGATCCTTGAATACACACAGGTTGGCATGTCTATTGAATGAGAGAGAGAGAGAGAGAGAGAGAGAGAGAGAGAGAGAGAGAGAGAGAAAGAGTGTAAGAGAGATAAAGAGAAAATGAGAGAGGAGCCCAGAAGACCCAACAAGCCTATTTCCAGGACCATAGGGAGTGGGAGAGAGGCCAGGCCTGTCTGTGAGTAGCCCAGGCTGAGAGATGCTCTCTGGAGAGACTGTAGGGGATAAGAGGCCCCAGCAAAAAAAGAGAAGAGCTCTCCATCACGTCAGCACTCCAATCACAACCTAATCCCTTCTTACTACACCCACTGCTATAGCAAGGAGAGGGGGGGAGGGAGGGAGGGAGAGAAAGAGGGAAAGGGCAGGGGCAGGGAGGGAGGGAGAGAGGGGGAAAGAGAGGGCAAATGGTAAAAGGAGGTAGAGGGCGGTAGAAGAAATGAGGGAGAGAGAAAGAGAAAGCGATAGGGAGGAAAAAATTATAAATGAAAGGAGAGGAAGGGTGATTGAAAAAGAGATGGATGGAGGGAGGAAGAGATAAAGAGAGTTTTCAGTGGTTTTGTAATAGATTCTCATGCTTACATCATTGGTTTGGTGGTCTAACAGTGTGATGCAGCTGTACCAGGGGAGCGATAAGAGCTTCACACAAAACCAAAATAGGTCTGGTCAAAAGTAGTGCACTACATAAGGAATAGGGTGCCTTTGGTCAAAAGTAGTGCACTACATAGGGAATAGGGTGCCATTTGGGACGCAACCCTATCCTCTTTTACTATCCAGGTCAGCTGACATAGAGCTAAGTGATGAACGTAATAGGAGAGGGAAACCTTTAACACTGACTTTTTTATGAAATGAATGTGCTTTATTATGAATGTCATGACAGAGCAATCTGCTGTTGAAGCTAAAATGCAGCAATCAAAACAAATGATATTATTAGGTATATAGTCAGATAATTTGGCCAATATAAATGGATTGCTTTCTATCCTGTTGCCAATTCCAAATGTACAGGTCAGTAGCTCGCCAGGCTTTAGGCCGGAAAGGAGACACAATGGGCCCCTCTACTTATGTGAAATACGCTAAATGTATTTTTTTTAATCCATTTTAGAATAAGGCTGTAACGTAATAAAATATGGAAAAAGTGAAGGGGTCTGAATACTTTCTGAATGCACTGTATGTGTATGTGACCAATATATTTTAATTTGATTTGAGTACTCCACTATAGTTCCACTAATGTAATCTTTTACAGGACCAACACACCTGATTCAACTAAATCAAGTAGACCAACTGAATCAGTTGTGCTGGTACTGAAAAACAAAGAGAGATAAAGAGAGAGGGAGAGAGACAGAAAGAGAGAGAGATAAAGAAAGAGAGAGCGAGAGAGAGAGAGAGAGAAAGAGAGAGAAAGAGAGATAAAGAAAGAGAGAGAGAGAGAGAAAGAGATAAATATAGAGATAAGGGAGAAGGAGAGGCAGAAGCACAGAGAGAAAGCGAGAAAGCGTAAGAGAGAGAGAAAGAGAGATTGTTGACTAATTGAATCAGGTGTGTCAGAGCTAACAAATGGAGCTCAGGGAAAGGTTTGGAACACTGTCTGGTCGATAGAGGGGACTCAATAAAGGGTGAGATAAAGGGGGTGTGATAGAGTGGGAGAGATAGAGGGGGTGAGATAGATGGGCGATATAGAGAGGGAGAGATAGAGGGGGAGAGATAGGGTGAGATGGAGAGGGTGACATAGAGGGGGTTCCATAGAGGGGTGAGATGAAGGGGGGTGAAATAGAGGGGGCTTCATAGAGGGGGTGAGGTGAAGGGGGTGAGATAGAGGGTGGAGATAAACGGAGTGAGATAGAGGGGGATACATAGAGAGGGGAGAGATAGTGCTCGTGCAGACTATTGACCTGAAATGACTTTGCTGAAAAAAACTGTACAGCAGCAATATACAAAGCAAAATCTGATGAGTGTTGTGTGTGTGAGTGCGTGTGTGGCGTGCCTACGTACATGCGTGAGGGATGAAGTGGTGGATGAAAGGACGCGAGGAGGAGAGGGGATGAGATAGATAGATGGGGCAGATGGACGAGTGGAGATCAGTGAAAGAGGATTATGCCACATTGTCAAATCATAATCTATCGCACTCATAACATCAGTCCCCACTCAGACACTGGAAAGTACTGTACACCCACAGCACCACTACATCAGGAAGTACTGTACACCCACAGCACCACTACATCAGGAAGTACTGTACACCTACAGCACCACTACATCAGGAAGTACTGTACACCCACAGCACCACTACATCAGGAAGTACTGTACACCTACAGCACCACTACATCAGGAAGTACTGTTCACCCACAGCACCACAACATCAGGAAGAACTGTATACCCACAGCAACACTACATAAGGAAGTACTGTACACCCACAGCACCACAACATCAGGAAGCACTGTACACCCACAGCACCACTACATCAGGAAGTACTGTACACCCACAGCACCACTACATCAGGAAGTACTGTACACCTACAGCACCACTACATCAGGAAGTACTGTTCACCCACAGCACCACAACATCAGGAAGAACTGTACACCCACAGCACCACTACATCAGGAAGTACTGTACACCCACAGCACCACAACATCAGGAAGAACTGTACACCCACAGCACCACTACATCAGGAAGTACTGTACACCCACAGCACCACTACATCAGGAAGAACTGTACACTCACAGCACCACTACATCAGGAAGTACTGTACACCCACAGCACCACTGCATCAGGAAGTACTGTACACCCACCGCACAGCTACATCAGGAAGTACTGTACACCCACAGCACCACTACATCAGGAAGTACTGTACACCCACCGCACAGCTACATCAGGAAGTACTGTACACCCACCGCACAGCTACATCAGGAAGTACTGTACACCCACCGCACAGCAACATCAGGAAGTACTGTACACCCACCGCACAGCTACATCAGGAAGTACTGTACACCCACCGCACAGCAACATCAGGAAGTACTGTACACCCACCGCACAGCTACATCAGGAAGTACTGTACACCCACCGCACAGCAACATCAGGAAGTACTGTACACCCACCGCACAGCTACATCAGGAAGTACTGTACACCCACCGCACAGCAACATCAGGAAGTACTGTACACCCACCGCACAGCTACATCAGGAAGTACTGGCCAACCCCTGCAGCTCAGAACAATGGCAGCACCAAGGAAAGCACAGTAAACAAGTGGAAGTTGCCGACTCTATTTCCAATACAGTTACAAAGAGCTGCAACCAGCATCTCCTGTGTTTCAGAACTGTTTCAGTACCATGAATAGTTCCACACTGAACACAACCAGCATCTCCTGTGTTTCAGAACTGTTTCAGTACCATGAATAGATCCACACTAAACACAACCAGCATCTCCTGTGTTTCAGAACTGGTTCAGTACCATGAATAGATCCACACTCAACACAACCAGAATCTCCTGTGTTTCAGAACTGTTTCAGTACCATGAATAGATCCACACTAAACACAACCAGCATCTCCTGTGTTTCAGAACTGGTTCAGTACCATGAATAGATCCACACTAAACACAACCAGCATCTCCTGTGTTTCAGAACTGGTTCAGTACCATGAATAGATCCACACTCAACACAACCAGAATCTCCTGTGTTTCAGAACTGGTTCAGTACCATGAATAGATCCACACTAAACACAACCAGCATCTCCTGTGTTTCAGAACTGTTTCAGTACCATGAATAGTTCCACACTGAACACAACCAGCATCTCCTGTGTTCCAGAACTGTTTCAGTACCATGAATAGATCCACACTAAACACAACAAGCTCTCACAGTCTCATTGCAGAATTAGACGTTGAACAGCATTCTCATATAGGTGTTCCTATTGTCCAGGTGGGAGAGGGAAGTGCAGAGTTCGGTAGAGATTCCGTCATCTGTGGATCTGTTGGAGCGGTTTGAAGTGGGTCCAGGGTATCTGGTATGATGGTGTTGATGTGAGCCATGACCAGCCTTTCAAAGCATTCCATGGCTGCAGATGTAAGTGCTACGGGGCGATAGTCATTTAGACAGGTTACCTTGGCATTCTTAGGTACAAGCTTAGTTTAATTGGAACAGGATCCGACACCTCTCAGTTTTGGGCTGTTTCATTCCAGAACCCATTTACCAGGATCCAGTACATCTCAGTTTTGGGCTGTTTCATTCCGGAACCCATTTACCAGGATCCAGTACCTCTCGTGCCATGTAAAAATGTGAATAATTTATCATTCAAGTTGACACCTCTGTAATTCTCCTGGCTGCCCCTTAAAACACTTAACGTGAAAACGTGCCTGATATTCTAAGAATTGATTTGTGTTGGGCCGGCCTGGGTTCATGCTTTGCACAACATTGTAGCCTACATAGACCAATGCGTGGTCATTGCTGTGGTGAGAGAGAGAATCGCACCAGTATCACTCACAGAACGAGAAAGAGAATCTCTTTCTATGTTCTCTCTCCCTCTCTCTGCTCTGATAGACATGAACCTGCAACATTCATCTCTTCAGCGTTGCACTTCATTTATTTCTTTACAGAATCATAGCTGTGGGAAGGATGCTGGAGTTACTGCAGCACCACTGATGAAGTGAAATACATTTACCAGCGTTATAGAATTACTGCCGTCTGTTCAGAATGAAATGAAATCATTCAAAAGACTACACCAGGAATAGGTCTATAATTTAGCCACAGAGGATCGATAGTTTATGTTAATTGTTTTATATCCTAGCTGTGGATTGGTGTGCAGCCCAATCACATGGCATGTCTACAGTTGGCAACTCGCGGCAAATCTGTCAGTGAACAGCATACAGCAAAAACAGGCCTTTCGCAATATATTTCAAATAAAATCGTGGGAAAACACAGGTTGGAAATCAAATGGCTCCTGCTGAAAAGACAAGTTTCTAATCTGTCTATAAGATGGTCTAGAGTTTTTTCGCCTCTAGTTGCACAGGTGACATGCTGGTAAAAATGAGGTGAGACAGATCTCACTTTCCCCGCATTAAAATCACCAGCCACTAGAAGCAATACCTCTGGATGTGCATTTTCTTGTTTGCTTACGGCTCTACACAGCTCATTTGAGTGTGGTCTTAGTGCCAGCATCGGTTTATGGTGGTAAATGGACAGCTATGAAAAATATAGATGGAAAACTCTCTTGTTAAATTGTATCGTCTGCAGTTAATCATGAGGTATTCTAACTAAGTCGAGCAAAAGCTTGAGACTTCCTTAACCCCTAGAGTCCGTTAAATCTAATAAACAAAAAAATACAAAATCCCCCCCAAAAATCTGTCAGTTTAAGCTAGAGGTTTTTGTATTGGTTGCGTCTCATCCGCCGATGTCACATTTCTGCAACTGAAAGGAGACAGAGCTAGAAGAGTTTGTCAGACCACGAGACAAACAGAAAATCTGTCTTCTCCAAAAATTGTCTGTAGCGTCCGAACGGTTTGGCAAAACTATTACAGCAGTGGTTACTAACCTCAGTGTTGGAGAGACAGCAGTGGTTACTAACCCCAGTGTTGGAGAGACAGCAGTGGTTTCTAACCCCAGTGTTGGAGAGACAGCAGTGGTTACTAACCCCAGTGTTGGAGAGACAGCAGTGGTTACTAACCCCAGTGTTGGAGAGACAGCAGTGGTTTCTAACCCCAGTGTTGGAGAGACAGCAGTGGTTACTAACCCCAGTGTTGGAGAGACAGCAGTGGTTACTAACCTCAGTGTTGGAGAGACAGCAGTGGTTACTAACCCCAGTGTTGGAGAGACAGCAGTGGTTACTAACCTCAGTGTTGGAGAGACAGCAGTGGTTACTAACCCCAGTGTTGGAGAGACAGCAGTGGTTACTAAACCCAGTGTTGGAGAGACAGCAGTGGCTACTAACCCCAGTGTTGGAGAGACAACAGTGGTTACTAACCCCAGTGTTGGAGAGACAGCAGTGGTTACTAACCCCAGTGTTGGAGAGACAGCAGTGGTTACTAACCCCAGTGTTGGAGAGACAGCAGTGGTTACTAACCCCAGTGTTGGAGAGACAGCAGTGGTTTCTAACCCCAGTGTTGGAGAGACAGCAGTGGTTACTAACCCCAGTGTTGGAGAGACAGCAGTGGTTACTAACCCCAGTGTTGGAGAGACAGCAGTGGTTTCTAACCCCAGTGTTGGAGAGACAGCAGTGGTTACTAACCCCAGTGTTGGAGAGACAGCAGTGGTTTCTAACCCCAGTGTTGGAGAGACAGCAGCGGTTACTAACCTCAGTGTTGGAGAGACAGCAGTGGTTACTAACCCCAGTGTTGGAGAGACAGCAGAGAGTGAAAGCCTGTTTCACAAATCTGATTTGGCTAATGAATTGTTCATCAAGATTACAATTAGTTTGAATGTTTAATGCTTGGCCTTATGATGTCATACACACCAACACATAGTAACATCAACAATCAACAACTTCAAATGCCTGCAGACAAACCTCTCTAGCCATTTGATAAATACAACTCTACCCTTCACTCTAACAGTACCCTAGCCACCCCCTACACACACACACACACACACACACACACACACACACACACACACACACACACACACACACACACACACACACACACACACACACACACCACCCACACGCACAGACATACACACACACACATGCACAGACACACACCACAACACACACCACCACACACACCCACACACACACACACACACACACACACACACACACACACACACAAACACACACACACCAGACAGGACAGGACAGTTGGGATGGCCCCTAACTGTGATGCAGCAGTCAGAATGGTCACTGTCCATTAGACCCATCTGTAGAGGTCAGGATATGACCCTGCTGGTCTGCTATATGAAACACTCCAGACTACCAACCATCTGTAGAGGTCAGGATATGACCCTGCTGGTCTGCTGGATGAAACACTCCAGACTACCAACGATCTGTAGAGGTCAGGATATGACCCTGCTGGTCTTCTGGATGAAACACTCCAGACTACCAACCATCTGTAGAGGTCAGGATATGACCCTGCTGGTCTGCTATATGAAACACTCCAGACTACCAACCATCTGTAGAGGTCAGGATATGACCCTGCTGGTGTGCTGGATGAAACACTCCAGACTACCAACCATCTGTAGAGGTCAGGATATGACCCTGCTGGTCTGCTGGATGAAACACTCCAGACTACCAACCATCTGTAGAGGTCAGGATATGACCCTGCTGGTCTGCTGGATGAAACACTCCAGACTACCAACCATCTGTAAAGGTCAGGATATGACCCTGCTGGTCTGCTGGATGAAACACTCCAGACTACCAACCATCTGTAGAGGTCAGGATATGACCCTGCTGGTCTGCTGGATGAAACACTACAGACTACTAACCATCTGTAGAGGTCAGGATATGACCCTGCTGGTCTGCTGGATGAAACACTCCAGACTACCAACCATCTGTAGAGGTCAGGATATGACCCTGCTGGTCTGCTGGATGAAACACTCCAGACTACCAACCATCTGTAGAGGTCAGGATATGACCCTGCTGGTCTGCTGGATGAAACACTCCAGACTACCAACCATCTGTAGAGGTCAGGATATGACCCTGCTGGTCTGCTGGATGAAACACTCCAGACTACTAACCATCTGTAGAGGTCAGGATATGACCCTGCTGGTCTGCTGGATGAAACACTCCAGACTACCAACCATCTGTAGAGGTCAGGATATGACCCTGCTGGTCTGCTGGATGAAACACTCCAGACTACCAACCATCTGTAGAGGTCAGGATATGACCCTGCTGGTCTGCTGGATGAAACACTCCAGACTACCAACCATCTGTAGAGGTCAGGATATGACCCTGCTGGTCTGCTATATGAAACACTCCAGACTACCAACCATCTGTAGAGGTCAGGATATGACCCTGCTGGTCTGCTATTTGAAACACTCCAGACTACCAACCATCTGTAGAGGTCAGGATATGACCCTGCTGGTCTGCTATATGAAACACTCCAGACTACCAACCATCTGTAGAGGTCAGGATATGACCCTGCTGGTCTGCTGGATGAAACACTCCAGACTACCAACCATCTGTAGAGGTCAGGATATGACCCTGCTGGTCTGCTATATGAAACACTCCAGACTACCAACCATCTGTAGAGGTCAGGATATGACCCTGCTGGTCTGCTGGATGAAACACTCCAGACTACCAACCATCTGTAGAGGTCAGGATATTACCCTGCTGGTCTGCTGGATGAAACACTCCAGACTACCAACCATCTGTAGAGGTCAGGATATGACCCTGCTGGTCTGCTGGATGAAACACTCCAGACTACCAACCATCTGTAGAGGTCAGGATATGACCCTGCTGGTCTGCTGGATGAAACACTCCAGACTACCAACCATCTGTAGAGGTCAGGATATGACCCTGCTGGTCTGCTATATGAAACACTCCAGACTACCAACCATCTGTAGAGGTCAGGATATGACCCTGCTGGTCTGCTATATGAAACACTCCAGACTACCAACCATCTGTAGAGGTCAGGATATGACCCTGCTGGTCTGCTGGATGAAACACTCCAGACTACCAACCATCTGTAGAGGTCAGGATATGACCCTGCTGGTCTGCTGGATGAAACACTCCAGACTACTAACCATCTGTAGAGGTCAGGATATGACCCTGCTGGTCTGCTGGATGAAACACTCCAGACTACCAACCATCTGTAGAGGTCAGGATATGACCCTGCTGGTCTGCTATATGAAACACTCCAGACTACCAACCATCTGTAGAGGTCAGGATATGACCCTGCTGGTCTGCTGGATGAAACACTCCAGACTACCAAACATCTGTAGAGGTCAGGATATGACCCTGCTGGTCTGCTATATGAAACACTCCAGACTACCAACCATCTGTAGAGGTCAGGATATGACCCTGCTGGTCTGCTGGATGAAACACTCCAGACTACCAACCATCTGTAGAGGTCAGGATATGACCCTGCTGGTCTGCTGGATGAAACACTCCAGACTACCAACCATCTGTAGAGGTCAGGATATGACCCTGCTGGTCTGCTGGATGAAACACTCCAGACTACCAACCATCTGTAGAGGTCAGGATATGACCCTGCTGGTCTGCTATATGAAACACTCCAGACTACCAACCATCTGTAGAGGTCAGGATATGACCCTGCTGGTCTGCTATATGAAACACTCCAGACTACCAACCATCTGTAGAGGTCAGGATCTGACCCTGCTGGTCTGCTGGATGAAACACTCCAGACTACCAACCATCTGTGCTCTCTAACACACACAGACATGTGCAGACACACACGTCACCGGGGAGTGGAGGGGAATGAAAGAGAAAAGAGAGAGAGAGGACGCACAGAGGGAGACTGCGAGGGAAGGAGAGGAAAACAGTCCAATTTGGGCCTCATCTCTCTCCACTCTCCTCCTCTCTCTGGTCCTCTCTTCTCCTCTTCTCTCTCCTCCTCCTCTCCTCTGCCCTCTTCTCCTCTCTCCTCCTCTCTCCTCCTCTCTCCTCTACCCTATAGGCCAGTCTCCTCTCTCCTCTCTCCTCTACCCTATAGGCCAGTCTCCTCTCTCCTCTCTCCTCTACCCTATAGGTCAGTCTCCTCTCTCCTCTCTCCTCTCTCCTCTACCCTATAGGCCAGTCTCCTCTCTCCTCTCTCCTCTACCCTATAGGCCAGTCTCCTCTCTCCTCTACCCTATAGGCCAGTCTCCTCTCTCCTCTACCCTATAGGCCAGTCTCCTCTCTCCTCTCTTCTCTACCCTATAGGTCAGTCTCCTCTCTCCTCTCTCCTCTACCCTATAGGCCAGTCTCCTCTCTCCTCTCTCCTCTACCCTATAGACCAGTCTCCTCTCTCCTCTCTCCTCTCTCCTCTACCCTATAGGCCAGTCTCCTCTCTCCTCTCTCCTCTCTCCTCTACCCTATAGGCCAGTCTCCTCTCTCCTCTCTCCTCTCTCCTCTACCCTATAGGCCAGTCTCCTCTCTCCTCTCTCCTCTCTCCTCTACCCTATAGGTCAGTCTCCTCTCTCCTCTCTCCTCTCTCCTCTACCCTATAGGCCAGTCTCCTCTCTCCTCTCTCCACCTCTCCTCTACCCTATAGGCCAGTCTCCTCTCTCCTCTCTCCTCTCTCCTCTACCCTATAGGTCAGTCTCCTCTCTCCTCTCTCCACCTCTCCTCTACCCTATAGGCCAGTCTCCTCTCTCCTCCTCTCTCCTCTACCCTATAGGCCAGTCTCCTCTCTCCTCTCTCCTCTACTCTATAGGCCAGTCTCCTCTCTCCTCTCTCCTCTACTCTATAGGCCAGTCTCCTCTCTCCTCTACCCTATAGGTCAGTCTCCTCTCTCCTCTACCCTATAGGTCAGTCTCCTCTCTCCTCTCTACTCTCCTCTACCCTATAGGCCAGTCTCCTTTCTCCTCTCTCCTCCACCCTATAGGCCAGTCTCCTTTCTCCTCTCTCCTCTACCCTATAGGCCAGTCTCCTCTCTCCTCTTGAGAGATCTGGAATTCCAACTCAATGGCTGGCACACGTATTCAGATCCTTGGCTCCTTGCTCCACTCCAAGGATCTGAACAGATAGGAAACCAGATGAGGATGTGAGACATTAGAGTCACAGAGCTCTGAGGAATGAAGACCTTCTTCTGTTAATTTGTAAGTCTCCTCTCTCCTCTCAATTTGTAAGTCGCTCTGGATAAGAGCGTCTGCTAAATGACTTAAATGTAAATGTAAATGTTGATCTGATCATGAAACATGATGATGAAACACTGTTGTCTACTGCTCGACACGCTACCAAGGACATATGACGAGTCTACACACACACACACACACACACACACACACACACACACACACACACACACACACACACACACACACACACACACACACACACACACACACACACACACACACACACACACACACACACACACACAAACAACCACAACCACGGACATGTGCCAAGACAGGTGGACCTTTACAATCAAAGACCTCTGTCATTAATTTATCTCATAGATGCGTCATGTTTCATGTGTCCTAATATACTCAGAAGAGATGATGAGTCTCAGAGTAGCACCAGAGTTATTTCAGCTCCAGAGAGGTGAGACTCCTCCAGGGCCGGCGGAGGCTGTTGGGGAAGATCTAAAAGATACATGTCCTTGATCTCACCCCTGGCTCTCTTTTAATATTGACAATTATCAGAACAATAACGTGGAATGAAACAGGCTTTCATCATCAACTGTGTGTGTGTGTGTGTGTGTGTGTGTGTGTGTGTGTGTCTGTGTGTGTGTGTGTGTGTGTGTGTGTGTGTGTGTGTGTGTGTGTGTGTGTGTGTGTGTGTGTGTGTGTGTGTGTGTGTGTGTGTGTGTGTGTATGCTTTGATTATATCTCTCCCACTTCTACACGTGCATGCGGTCAGACAGAAACATACACACAGTCAGTCAGTCACACACACACCTAGCTTGTTAATTTATTTCCCAGAATTCATTGAACACATGCCCAGTGTCTTTTGGTGATTGGCCCTCAGCTGAAGAGGCTAGATAAGTGCCCCCCTCTCTCTCCCCCCTGGCTAAAATTATGCAATAAGGTCAGAAGTGTGGTATATGGCCAATATAACACGGCTAAGGGATGTTCTTATGCACTACGCAAAGCTGAGTGCCTGGACACAGCCCTTAGACATGGTGTATTGGCCATATACAACAAACCCCCGAGGTGCCTTATTGCTATTATAAACTGGTCATCAACGTAATTCGAGCAGTAACAATCAATGGTTTGTCATAACCGTGGTATACGGTTATGAATACAGATATATCCCACATGTGCAGGATATTTATTCGGGTAGCTGAGTGCCCACTCCGCTGCCTACGTCGCTGCTGAGCTGAGTGCTCCAGTGCCACTTTTCCCTGCTGATTATTCTTCTTAGCTGCTGAGTTACATGCAGCTATTTACTCTCTCCACGATATCAGCATATATGGCATAACTGTGGCAAAAACGAAACCGCCTATTGTCAAAGTCTTTTCCCCGGTCAGGATACACACTCGGCTGCCTAGATCATTCATCTGCCCAGAGGTCGAACGCAGCACGACACAGACACGCAGTCTAATTAGCGGTTGAATGTTCTTTTTTCATCATAATTGCAGACGTTGGCTAAGCTGCGCAGGAGGCAGAAAGGTAATCAAGTAGTGTTCTTTTATTTCCAGGAAGTGTGATATGGCAGCAACTGTAAAGATTAGCCCACGTCATCACACAAAACGCTGATAGTTGTTTCTCCAATGTGTAGGGACTGCATCCTGCTTGTGTAACTGCAATGTCTGTTCCAACAGACAGAGAAGGTTGTGGCCTTCATAATATATGTTTTGGAATGTTTTGGAATGTTCGTTCAAATTCGCCACAGGGTTTTTATTACAGCTCTTCAGAATTATGAGGCAGAGACATAGGCTACATCACCATGGTTCAGAAGAGGGTGAGTAAAGAGGGTGAGTAAAGAGGGAACCCTGAAGGAAGGGGCAGTGTGAGCAGCAGCTACATTAGAAAAACTTCACACGGGCAGAACGAGAACTGGCTCCTTAGCTTTAAGAAAGAGATTTCACGAGGGGCTGGCGGCGGCAGGGTATGGCCAGAGATGATGTATATGTCGCAGAGTACGGGCTCGTGGTCAGTCCATTTACTCCTTTCCTGACATTACTATGAGCCGTCCTCCCCTCAGCAGCCTCCAAGGAGTGGAGCCCAATTTGACTGGAGTGTGGAGTGAGTTTCCCAAAGGCTGGAGCATTGGCCTTTTTGCCCACTCCAATTTCGCTCAACTACCCGCTCTGCTAGTGCTCACTTCACTAGCTCAGGGCATGCCCTGTCCAGCACGCATTTGTAGGCTGCTTGTGTGCTGCTACAGCCCCTTCCTTTAGCTACTGTCATGGAGTTTGCTAAATATTTTAAAGAAACTTATAAAACCCACAGGTGCAAAATCAAGGTGACTTACAAAGATGAGGAGAACCAAGAGCAAGAGAGTGTGTACGGTGATGTAGAGTCCACAACTAAAGAATCATTGTGGAATCTGAAAAGGCACGTATCCTGAAAGTATGATGGTATACTACATACCAACAGAAAGGAACGAGGTGGGTAGCTAGCTAAGTGTGTCATTGTAGCAAAGTATTTATAAACAAAACATTTATTCTCTTCAAAGTTTTGTTCATTTATGTTATTTAAATATAGGCTATAGAAAATCAAGAGTTGCCAAAATGGTGTTTGGCATCCCTAGTGGCTCTGCAAGCGCGGGGAGGGTTTCCTCTGCTTCTGGCCGGCTCTCCAGGCACCATCACATGACCCTGAAGCCACAGACTCTGGTCATTTTCCTAAAAGGGAATTCAAAGCACTGTAGACTGAGCCTAATAAGGCATTTTTTGTTTATTTTAAATGTCATTCTAAGTACCAACCTATATGCACAATTTATTAACTATAATGATTTAATACAACAAAATATTGTTGTCACATGTGCTCCCTCTCCGGCCTCAAGTCACCAGACCGTTATGGTGCACACCCCACTTCTCCTTCACCCAAATCCAGATAGCTGATGTTCTGAAAGAACTGCAAAATCTGGACCCCTACAAATTAGCCGGGCTAGGCAATCTGGACTCTCTCTTCTAAAATGATCTGCCGAAATTGTTGCAACCCCTATTACTAGCCTGTTCAACCTCTCTTCCGTATCGTCTGAGATTCCCATAGCTTGGAAAGCTGCCGCGGTCATCCCCCTCTTCAAATGGGGAGACACTCTAGACCCAAACTGCTACAGACCTATATCTATTCTACCCTGCCTTTCTAAAGTCTTTGAAAGCCAAGTCAACAAACAGATAACCAACCATTTCCAATCACACCGTACCTTCTCTGCTATGCAATCTGGTTTCAGAGCTGGTCATGGGTGCACCTCAGCCACGCTCAAGGTCCTAAACGACATCATAACCGCCATCAATAAGAGACATTACTGTGCAGCCATATTCATTGACCTGGCCAAGGCTTTCGACTCTGTCAATCACAACATTCTTATTGGCAGACTCAACAGTCTTGGTTTCTCAAATGATTGCCTCGCCTGGTTCACCAACTACTTCTCAGATAGAGTTTAGTATGTCATCGGAGGGCCTGTTGTCCGGACCTCTGGCAGTCTCTATGGGGGTGCCACAGGGTTCAATTCTCGGGCCGACTCTTCTCTGTATACATCAATGATGTCTATCTCCCTGCTAGTGATTCTTTGATCCACCTCTACGCAGACGACACCATTCTGTATACCTCTGGCCCTTCTTTGGACACTGTGTTAACTAACCTCCAGATGAGCTTCAATGTCATACAACTCTCCTTCCATGGCCTCCAACTGCTCTTAAACGCAAGTAAAACTAAATGCATATTCTTCAACCGTTTGCTGCCCGCACCTGCCCGCCCGTCCAGCATCACTACTCTGGACGGTTCTGACTTAGAATATGTGGACAACTACAAATACCTAGGTGTCTGGTTAGACTGTAAACTCTCCTTCCAGACTCACAATAAACATCTCCAATCCAAAATCAAATCTAGAATTGGCTTCATATTTTGCAACAAAGCATCCTTCACTCATGCTGCCAAACATACCCTCGTAAAACTGACCATCCTACCGATCCTCGACTTCGGCGATGTCATTTACAAAATATCCAATCTACCTCATCCCCATAGTGTATATATTTATTTATCTTGCTCCTTTGCACCCCATTATCTCTACTTGCACATTCATCTTCTGCACATCTACCATTCCAGTGTTTAATTGCTATATTGTAATTACTTCGCCACCATGGCCAATTTATTGCCTTACCTCTCTTATCCTACCTCATTTGCACATGCTGTACATATACTTTTTTCTGTTGTATGTTTGTATATTCCATGTGTAACTCTGTGTTGTTGCATGTGTCGAACTGCTTTGCTTTATCTTGGCCAGGTCGCAGTTGCAAATGAGAACTTGTTCTCAACTAGCCGACCTGGTTAAATAAAGGTGAAATAAAAATAAAAATAAATAAACACCTGTCACCATCATTATGTGCACCTGTGCGTCATCAGACTCACCTGGACTCTATCACTTCCTTGATTACCTTCCCTATATATGTCACTCCTTTTGGTTCCTTCCCCAGGCGTTATTGTTTCTGGTCTGTGTGCTGTTAGTGTTTCTTGTTTTGTATTATGTTCCATTTACTTTATTAAAACACTCCCTGAACTTGCTTCCCGACTCTAAGCGCACATCGACTTTTGCTTTCAAAAGCAGCTCAACAGAACATGTAAAAATGAACTATAGCCATTGAATTCTACCATGCTGATGTTTCTGTGCGTTATAGGGAAATAATGCACACTAGAATGCCCTTCAAGCCTATCAGAAACGAGTATTTAACAATGCCATGGTATAACACCCAAAAATGTATTGACCACATACCACACTTAGAGAGACACAAATCAATGACCGGAACCCTGAACATATTCACTTTGTTTGTTTTTGTACTTGAAAGTCAGTGTGAACATGGATATTGTAAATCATTTAATAAAAAAGTATAACATTTCCATACCAACTAACTGGGATAATTTATTTGATGTTTGCCTTCTGGCTGTATTTACTTGAGATAGAAGATCTGTTTGATATACGGTATATATTAAAGCAAGAACTTGTGATCAATGAACCAAATACATATTTTCTTATGTTTCTCATCTTTCTGTGGTTTTATTGCTTAGAATATACATGTGTCTGAACTGTGCGCCAGTAGTTCAAAACAGACAGCTCGGTGCATTTAACATATCAATACCTTTCACAAATACAAGTAGTGATGTCAATCTCTCCTCCACTTTGAGCCAGGAGAGACTGACATGCATTTTAATGTTAGCTCTCTGTGTACAACCAAGGGCCAGCCGTGCTGCCCTGTTCTGAGATTGATGTTGGAAGACACACTAATACACAGAGTCCCAACCCATCAGCTGAGAGAGAGGGAATGGGGAGAGAGAGAAGGGGGAACGGGGGGAGAGAAAGGGGGGAGAGCGTGGGTGGAGATAGAGGGAGGTGGAGAGATGGAGAGAAATAGTGAGAGAGACAGTGAGAGAGAGAGATATATAGCGAGAAAGAGAGGGTGAGAGAGACAGTGCGGGAGAGATAGAGTGTGTGTGAGAGAGAGAGAGAGATATATAGCGAGAAAGAGAGGGTGAGAGAGACAGTGCGAGAGAGATAGTGTGTGTGAGAGAGAGGGTGAGAGAGACAGTGCGAGAGAGATAGTGTGTGTGAGAGAGAGATAGTGTGTGAGAGAGAGAGAGAGAGAGAGAGAGAGAGAGAGAGAGAGAGAGAGAGAGTACTACTCCCTCATTGACATGAAGGATAAATTCACTCAGCTGGAGGTAATGCAGTTGGCGCTGGAACAGCAGGTGAACACACTCCAATCATCACAAAAAAATTGTCCAGCTCAACAACACCCCCTCAACCAGACCTGGAGAGAGACATACAGTTGAAGTCGGAAGTTTACATACACCTTAGCCAAATACATTTAAACTCAGTTTTTCACAATTCCTGACATTTAATCCTAAAAAACATTCACTGTCTTAGGTCAGTTAGGATCACCACTTTATTTTAAGAATGTGAAATGTAAGAATAATAGTAGAGAGAATGATTTATTTCAGCTTTTATTTCTTTCATCACATTCCCAGCGAGTCATACATTCAATTAGTATTTGGTAGCATTGCCTTTAAATTATTTAACTTGGGTCAAACGTTTCGGGTAGCCTTCAACAAGCTTCCCACAATAAGTTAGGTGAATTTTGGCCCATTCCCTCTGACAGAGCTGGTGTAACTGAGTCAGATTTGTAGGCCTCCTTGATCGCACACGCTTTTTCAGTTCTGCCCACACATTTTCTATAGGATTGAGGTCAGGGCTTTGTGATGGCCACTCCAATAATTTGACTTTGTTGTCCTTAAGCCATTTTGCCACAACTTTGGAAGTATTCTTGGGGTCATTGTCCATTTGGAAGACTCATCAAGCTTTATCTTCCTGACTGGTGTCTTGAGATGTTCCTTCAATATATCCACATCATTTTCCTTCCTCGTGATGCCGAATATTTTTTTAAGTTTACCAGTCCCTCCTGCAGCAAAGCAACCCCGCAACATGATGTTGCCACCCCCAAGCTTCACGGTTGTGTTCTTCAGCCTCCCCTTTTTTCCAAACAGTTCTATTTTTTGTTCGTCAGCCTAGAGGACATTTCTCCAAAAAGTACGATCATTGTCCCATGTGCAGTTGCAAAGAGTTGTCTGGCTTTTCTATGGCAGTTTTGGAGCAGTGGCATCTTCCTTGCTGAGCAACCTTTTAGGTTATGTCGATACAGGAGTCGTTTTACTGTGGCTATAGATACTTTGTGCCTGTTTCCTCCAGCATCTTCACAAGGTGCTTTGCTGTTGTTCTGGGATTGATTTGCACTTTTCGCACCAAAGTACGTTCATCTCTAGGAAACAGAACGCGTCTCCTTCCTGAGTGGTATGACGGCTGCGTGGTCCCATGGTGTTTATACTTGCACACTATTGTTTGTACAGATGAACGTGATACCTTCAGGCGTTTGTAAATTGCTCCCAAGGATGAACCAGACTTGTGGAGGTCTTGGCTGATTTCTTTTGATTTTCCCATGATGTCAAGCAAAGAGGCACTGAGTTTGAAGGAAGGCCTTAAAATACATCCACAGATACACCTCCAATTGACTCAAATTATGCCAATTAGCCTATCAGAAGCTTCTAAAGCCATGACATCGTTTTCTGGAATTTTCTAAGCTGTTTAAAGGCATAGTCAGCTTAGTGTATGTAAACTTCTGACCCACTGGAATTGTGATACAGTGAATTATAAGTGAAATAATCTGTGTGTAAACAATTGTTGGAAAAATTACTTGTGTCATGCACAAAGTAGATGTCCTAACCAACTTGCCAAAACTATAGTTTGTTAACAAGACATTTGCGGAGTTGTTGAAAAATGAGTTTTAATGACTCCAACCTAAGTGTATGTAAACTTCCGACTTCAACTGTATCTGCACTGTTGACAGATGTGAAAGGTGAAAGTGATTGAGGAGAAGGTGAGAACGATGATGTGTGACAGAGAATAACCCATTAGAGAGCTAGCCACCTCTGCAGAGAAGCCAGCAGAACAGCCTACCTCAGACCCTGACCAAAGTCTCGACTCCACAGCAGAACAGCCTACCTCAGACCCTGACCAAAGTCTCGACTCCACAGCAGAACAGCCTACCTCAGACCCTGACCAAAGTCTCGACACCACAGCAGAACAGTCCACCCCAGACCCTGACCAAAGTCTCGACACCACAGCAGAACAGTCCACCCCAGACCCTGACCATAGCGTCGACATCACAGCAAGACAGACAACTGAATGCCTTCAACTGAAATGTGTCTTCTGCATTTGATCCAACCCCTCTGAATCAGAAAGGTGCGGAGGGCTGCCAGAATTGACCTCCATGTCTTCGGCACCGGGGGAAAACTGGGTTAACTGCCTTACTCAGAATTTTTACATTGTCAACTCTGGGATTCGATCCAACAACCTGTCAGTTACTGGCCCAACGCTCTAACCACTAGACCACCTGCTGAAGAACCCCAATCCCAGGGGATCCTACCCCCTGTCAGCCACCCTGATAGCCCTCCTGACAACCCCCCCACACCAACTGACGACATACACAAGCCACAGATTGTACTCCTTATGGACTCAAAAGGGAAATATATACAAGAACACACAGTGTCTAAACTCTGGTGTCCAAACACCCAGCGCACCCTAGACCTTCTGTCTGAGGACTAGCTAGGGTCACCCAGACACATAACAATACACACAGGCACAAATGACCTGAGAACACAGCAGGAAAGGGTGGCCACAGCACTCAATGGAGTGAATGAAAAAGCTTCTTTCCCCAATGCACAAGTGGTTATCGCCACCCTGCTACCATGAAAATATTTCCACCCTGCTACCATACAGCGGGTAAACGCAAGTACTACCCGTGACTGTGCCTCAAAACCAAATGTCTACCTGGCCCACCACTCCACCCTGTACTTGAACAGCCTTTCTGACCAGGTCCACCTACACAAGGCAGCAGTGCCCACCTTCGCCCGGACCCTAAAGCACATCGCCCTCAACCACAGCCCCAACAACTCACACAGGAGCAACAGATCAACAGACACCCCGGCGACACCAGCGAGACACATTCCCAGACCTGCGGGACCCCCACCAGACCTACACCTAGAGGACCCACGCCGAGAAATATAGACCACAAATTCCAATTGCCTATACTCGACATACCGACACGCTTTGGCAATCTAAACACACGTTTCCCATGCCATTAAAACACCTTAAATATATGAGAGAGCGAGAGAGAAAGAGAGAAAGAGAGAGAGAAAGAAAGAGAGAAAGAGAGAAAGAGAGAAAGAGAGAAAGAACGAAAGAAAGAGGAGAGTAGGCACCAAGAGAGAGTGGATCCAGGCAGGAAAATAAAAGATCACTGAATGAATTGCCACTCTGTGTAATGGGAAAAAGGGCCAGTCAGAAAGCAGGTCACTTGAGTTGCAGAGGATGTTCTTGAGTGGCTTTGCCCTCGGGCTCACAAAGCAGGCAGGCTCCTTCTCTCTCACAGTCGATAATATTAGCTTTAAACACACACACGCGTGCACACACATTAAAACACACACACACGTGTGCACATGCACAAAGACAACTATTTGCACACACACACACACACACACACACACACACACACACACACACACACACACACACACACACACACACACACAAGCCCACAAACACACACGCACACAGTGAAGGCAGGCAATGCATGTCACCGCATATTGCTTGTATAATGATGTTCTTTGCAGGGAAAGTATTAGTGGTGATGATGTAGGAAGAAAGGAGACTATCTATTTGCATTGACTTGTTCCCATAGTCCTGACATGCTAACTTGGGAGTGCTGTTGATAAGAGAGAGGTAGCTATCACTATGCTAATCTTTTCCACTTGGAAGTATTGTGGGTGAGAGAGATGTAGCTATCACAATGCTAATCTATTCCACTTGGGAGTGCTGTGGGTGAGAGGTAGCTATCACAATGCTAATCTATTCCACTTGGGAGTGCTGTGGGTGAGAGGTAGCTATCACAATGCTAATCTATTCCACTTGGGAGTGCTGTGGGTGAGAGGTAGCTATCACAATGCTAATCTATTCCACTTGCTCTTTCACCTCTTCAACCCTCTTTCTGTCCCTTCCTTCCTTGGTTACAAAGCCCCCCCTCCCTCCCCCTCTCTCCCCCTCTGTCCCTTTCTCTGACCTGTGTAGTCCCACTGTTATTCCTGTGGTTGAGCTGAACAGTATGTTCCAGTGTCTTATCATCATGTAGCCCCACCAAGAAACAAAACCATCATCCTTCATCATCCCAGCTTCATCCTTTATCATCCCACCATCATCCTTCATCATCCCACCATCATCCTTCATCATCCCACCATCATCCTTCATCATCCCACCATCATCCTTCATCATCCCATCATCATCTTTCATCATCCCACCATCATCCTTCATCATCCCACCATCATCCTTCATCGTCCCACCATCATCTTTCATCATCCCACCATCATCCTTCATCATCCCACCATCATCCTTCATCATCCCAGCTTCATCCTTCATCGTCCCACCATCATCTTTCATCATCCCAGCATTGTCCAGAATCTCCACCCCCCCCCACCTTTCATTACTTCCTTTTTGTCTTTCTTTGGCCTCCTTTACTCGCTGCATCCACCTCTCTCTTCCTCTCTCCTTCTCATTCTCATTATGTGCTCTCTCTCCCTCTCTTCTCCTCTATACCCCCCCTCTTCCTAACCAGCCATTGGAACACTCAGAGAGTGAAGCGAAGGACCAAGAAAAGGAAGAGGGTTGCATGCTTCATTTAATGACATTAATTAAATCTGTCCTGTCTTCTGGTAATGAGCCAGATCAGACAGGGGCCAGATACAGCGTCTGGTGAGCAAGAGGAGCAACTCATCGTTAATGTCACAAACACAGCTTCCTACAGCTCTGACACCACCACCAGTTCGACTTCATTTAACACCGTTCCTTCACGAGGTAAAGTGCTTGCTTAGACTCACTCACCTGGATACCATTCTTCTTCTCTGGGAACTGCTTTCAAGGAAGGAATGTCTGGACTTAAGTGATAACCTGAGAAACAACATCAATACCATAGAGAACAGTTCTATCTCTTTGGGTCATAATGTAACTACAGAACATTATATTATAATTATGTTATAGCTTACTGAATTATATCTACTAATACTGCACGCTTAGGGTCTTCAGTCCTAACCTGCAGTATGTACAATGAAAAGCACAATGCACATTATCAAGCTCATCTCAGCTGGCAGACAAGCTGCCAATCACAACCTGCCAGACATGTTCAACACATGTCTACCCTTCCTGAGTCATCAACGTCAGGGTCACTGACACACGCTCACACACACACACACACACACACACACACACACTGAGCCATCTGTCATAGTCAGTGTCGAATGACAGATCCTCATTAGTCTGTCATGACTCTTTTGAGGGATACACAGGTTACCAGGGTTGTGCAGTGACACAGGGGGACAGCACACACAGAGGGGGTCAGCAGGCTTAAGCATCACGCTAGGCTAAGAAAAGATATGGCCACATCTGGTATAGAGCTGGGTCTACTTAAAAGGCCCAGTGCAGTCAAAATGTCATTTTCCTGCATTTTATATATGTTTCCACACTTTGAGATTGGATTCATACTGTGAAATTGAGAAACTGATGATACTTCCGTTTTAGTGTAAGAGCTGTTTTAAAAGACTGACCTGTACATTTCTGCTTGTTTTGCCTGGGTGGAGTTTATGCCTGCCATTAAAGTCTACACCAGCTGTATTTGGCAAATTTGATTTGATTTGTTTAAGTTAGTAGACCAAAAACCAAGGTCATTTCAAACCTCTCTGCCAATAACAGCTAGTTTTCAGGTTACATACAGTATCAGTCAAAAGCTTGGACACACCTACTCATTCAATGGTTTTTCTGTATTTTTACTATTTTATACATTGTAGGATAACACTGAAGACATCAAAACTACGAAGAAAAAAATGTTTTACCAACCAAAAAAGTTTTAAACTAATCAAAATATATGTTATATTTATATTCTTCAAAGTAGCTACCCTTTGCATTGATGACAGCTTTGCGCACTCTTGGCATTCTCTCAACAAGCTTCATGAGGAAAGCTTTTCCAAGTCTTGAAATAGTTCCCACATATGTTGAGCACTTGTTGGCTGCTTTTCCTTCACTCTGTGGTCCAACTCAACCCAAACTATCTCAATTGGGTTGATGTCAGGTGATTGTGCAGGCCAGGTCATCTGATGCAGCACTCCATCACTCTCATTGGTCAAATAGCCCTTACACAGCCTGGAAGTGTGTTTCGGTCATTGTCCTGTTGAAAAACAAATGATAGTCCCACTAAGCGCAACCCACATTGGATGGCGTATCGCTGCAGAATGCTGTGGAGATCATCCGTTCACCTACCCTGCGTCTCACAAATACACAGTGGTTGGAACCAAAAATCTCAAATTTGGACTCATCAGAACAAAGGACAGATTTCCACCAGTCTGACGACCATTGCTCATGTTTCTTGGCCCAAGCAAGTCTCTTATTCTTATTGGTGTACTTTAGTAGTGGTTTCTATGCAGCAATTCAACCATGACGGCCTGATTCACGCAGTCTTCTCTGAACAGTTGATTTTGAGATGTGTCTGTTACTTGAACTCTGTGAAGCATTTATTTGGGCTGCAATCTGAGGTACAGTTAACGCTAATGAACTTTTCCTCTGCAGCAGAGGTAACTCTGGGTCTTCCTTTCCTGTGGCGGTCCTCATGAGAGCCAGTTACATCAATACCACCCCTACCTTGTCACAACAAAACTGATTGACTCAAAGGCTTTCAGAGGGAAAGAAAATGCACAACTGTTAATTGAAATGCATGCCAGGTGACTACCTCATGAAGCAAGTTGAGAGAATGGCAAGAATGTGCAAAACTTTCATCAAGGCAAAGGGTAGCTACTTTGAAGAAATTAACACATGTATTTTGATTTGTTTAACACTTTTTGTTACTACATGATTCCATATGTGTTATTTCATAGTTTTGATGTCTTCACTATTATTCTACAATGTAGAAAATAGTAACAATAAAGAGGCCCCTTACTCAGACTACTCCCAGACAGTCCTAGCAACATTTTTGCATAAGAAATTGCGATTTGCTAAAATAGCCTCTAGTCTCCTGGATGAGGAGGAGTGTAGCCTGGGTAAACAGCCTCTAGTCAGGTGGCTGAGAAGTGGTGAAGCCTGGGTAAATAGCCTCTAGTCTCCTGGATGAGGAGGAGTGTAGCCTGGGTAAACAGCCTCTAGTCTCCTGGATGAGGAGGAGTGTAGCCTGGGTAAACAGCCTCTAGTCTCCTGGATGAGGAGGAGTGTAGCCTGGGTAAACAGTCTCTAGTCTCCTGGATGAGGAGGAGTGTAGCCTGGGTAAACAGCCTCTAGTCTCCTGGATGAGGAGGAGTGTAGCCTGGGTAAACAGCCTCTAGTCTCCTGGATGAGGAGGAGTGTAGCCTGGGTAAATAGCCTCTAGTCTCCTGGATGAGGAGGAGTGTAGCCTGGGTAAATAGCCTCTAGTCAGGTGGCTGAGAAGTGGTGAAGCCTGGGTAAATAGCCTCTAGTCTCCTGGATGAGGAGGAGTGTAGCCTGGGTAAACAGCCTCTAGTCAGGTGATTGAGAAGTGGTAAAGCCTGGGTAAATAGCCTCTAGTCTCCTGGATGAGGAGGAGTGTAGCCTGGGTAAATAGCCTCTAGTCTCCTGGATGAGGAGGAGTGTAGCCTGAGTAAATAGCCTCTAGTCAGGTGGCTGAGAAGTGGTGAAGCCTGGGTAAACAGCCTCTAGTCTCTGGAGTGTATCCTGAGGCCTGACTGCATGAGTAAAGCTGTGGAGTAGTTCAGCCTTGTTAGATTACTAGCCCTAGACTAGCTAAGGAGTAGTTTACTCTTAGTGAAGAGGCCTGAAGCCTGGCTTGCATGAACCTAGACTAGCTGAGGAGGAGTGTCCTTGGTGAAAGGCCTAAGGAGTGTATCCTGGCCCAGCGTCTGCCTGGCTAATGCAGCAGTTAATGAAGAGCAGGGATTGACAGAACAGGCAGGAATTATTATCCTCAACTCGGACCGACCACCCTCTCTCTTTCAATTGTCCCTCTCTCCCTCCCCCCATCAGAAACCTATCTCTCTCTCCTCCCACTCTGCTCCAGCCTCTGTCTCATAAGCCGCTTTAGGAAAGGAATCAGAACAAAAACACAATCCAGAAAGAGAGGAGAAGAGAAGAGGAGAGAAGAGGAGAGAAGAGACGAAAGGAGGAGAGGAGAAGAGACGAAAGGAGGAGAGAGGAGGAAAGAGGAGGAGATAAGAGACAAAAGGAGGATAGAAGAGGAGAGAAGAGGAGAGGAAAGAGAGGAGGAGAGGGGAGGAGAAGAGAGGAGGATAGAGGAGGAGAGAGGAGGAGAGAGGAGGAGAAGAGAGGAGAAGAGAGGATGAGAGAGGAGAGAGGAGGAGAGAAGAGAAGAGAAGAGAGGAGGAAAGAGGAGAAGAGAGGAGGAGAGAGAAGGAGAGAGGAGAAGAGAAGAGAAGAGAGGATGAGAGAGGAGAGAGGAGGGGGAAAGAGGAGAGGAGGAGAGAGGAGAAGAAAGGAGGAGAGAGGAGGAGAGAAGAGGAGGAGAGAGGAGGATAGAGGAGGAGAGAGGAGGAGAGAAGAGAAGATGAGACGGGGGACCAGTACGAAAAAAAAATGTATGAAATGTATGCATTCACTACTGTAAGTCGCTCTGGATAAGAGCGTCTGCTAAATTACTAAAATGTAAATGTAAGAGAGGAGGAGAGAGGAAGAGAAAAGAGGAGAGAGGAGGAGAGAGGAGGAGAGAGGAGAAGAGAGGAGGAGTGAGGATGAGAGAGGAGAGAGGAGAAGAGAAGAGAGGAGTAGAGAGGAGGAGAGTGGATGAGAGAGGAAAGAGGAGGGGAGAAGAGGAGAGCAGAAGAGAGGAGGAGAGAAGTGGAAAGGAGAAAAGAGGAGGAGAGAGGAGAAGAGAGGAGAAGAGAAGAGAGGAGAAAAGAGGAGGAAAGAGGAGGAGAGAGGAGAAGAAAGGAGGAGAGAGGAGGAGAGAAGATGAGAGAGGAGGAGAGAAACACTGCTGCGCTGCACCAACCAATGCCCCAAAATCTCCTGCTTCTTGCCTGGCGCTGGCTTTGTAGTTCTATGTGTCATAACATTGTAAATGCATTAGGTTGTGTAGAGATTGAACAAGCCCAGAGGTCAGAAACTGTGTGTGACAGGTTTTAATTGACCCAGGGTGTTGTTGGAGAAGTGATTATGTTCACGGCAGCATGGCGGGACGGTGGCAGAGACACAAAACACAGGAACAAAACAATGACAGAGGTCACCTTGATGAAGCCAGCTTCCTGCCTGCTGAACACAGAAAGTGAATCACTCAATTCCAGCCAGCCAAACGGTACCCTATTCCCTATGTAGTACACTAATCTGGGTCTGGTCATCGCTCTTTGCTGCTCTCTTTCCCTGCACTGTATCTCTGCATCCTAAATGACACCAGAGTCCTTATATATCTCTGGTCAAAAGTAGTGCACTTTATAGAGAATAGGGTGTCGTTTTGCAACACAACGATACAGGGAAAGATTCAGAACAGGCTGTCATGTGGGACGTGACCCTCACAGAGATACAGGACAGAGGGACAGATTCAGAACAGGCTGTCATGTGGGACGTGACCCTCACAGAGGTACAGGGCAGAGGGACAGATTCAGAACAGGCTGTCGTGTGGAATGTGGCCCTCACAGAGATACAGGACATGGAAAGACTCAGAACAGGCTGTCGTATGGGATGTGGCCCTCACAGAGATACAGGGCAGAGGGAAATAAAAAAGAGAGAGAGAGAGAGAGGAGAAAAGACAGTCAAATAGTTCCCACCATATCTTCGAGCAAGCAGATAAGCTATTAGTTTTAAAATAAGCTCTTCTTCTTCTCCCAGGCAGTGCAGTGGCATGTAGGCCAATGTATATAAAGCTCACTCACCCTCTGGTTATACCGCAATGTACCAACCTCCATCAGCAGGTCATACTAGTTAAACATGTGTGTGTGCGCGAGAGCGTGTGCCTGTGCCTGTGTGTGTGTGTGTGTGTGTGTGTGTGTTTGTGTGTGTGTGTGTGTGTGTGTGTGTGTGTGTGTGTGTGTCTATCCAAACACTCCAACACACAATGTTTGCAGTGATCCTGCTCATTGCATAAAACCCACACATCTCATCTAATAGAAGAATCTTTTCCTATTTATAGAGGGACTGGTAAAACACACAAGCAGCAACCATGAGATGGACACACACACACACAAAGACAACATGACAAACAAGCACACGCACACACACGAAGACAACATGACACACAAGCACACACAGACACACACAAGTAGTTAGATTTTCATCTCTACATAGTGTGTCTCTAAAGGCCATGACCTTCATTCTAGTGAATACAATACATTTCCAGCAGGGGCCCTCCTGTTTAATTTGCCCCCTGCTGTTAATTCCATGGCTGGTGGCTGCTAGAAGGTTATTACAGGGATGTGGTGGTGACTGCTATAACTTACAGACCTATTACAGACATATATCTCTCCTAGCCTGCCTTTCTAAGGTCTTCGAAAGCCAAGTTAACAAACAGATCACCGACCATTTCGAATCCCACCGTACCTTCTCCGCTATGCAATCTGGTTTCCGAGCTGGTCATGGGTGCAGCTCAGCCACGCTCAAGGTCCTAAACGATATCATAACCGCCAATCACCACATTCTTATTGGCAGACTCAACAGCCTTGGTTTCTCAAGTTCAGTGTGTCAAATCGGAGAGCCTGTTGTCCGGACCTCTGGCAGTCTCTATGGGGGTGCCACAGGGTTCAATTCTCGGGCCGACTCTTTTCTCTGTATACATCAACAATGTCGCTCTTGCTGCTGGTGATTCTCTGATCCACCTCTACGCAGACGACACCATTCTGTATATTTCTGGTCCTTCTTTGGACACTGTGTTAACCAACCTCCAAAGCAGCTTCATTGCCATACAACTCTCCTTCCGTGGCCTCCAACTGCTTTAAAATGCAAGTAAAACTAAATGCATGCTCTTCAACCAATCGCTTCCCGCACCTGCCCGCCTGTCCAGCATCGCTTCTCTGGACGGTTCTGACTTAGAATATGTGGACAATTACAAATACCTAGGTGTCTCACATTAAGCATATCCAATCGAAAATTGAACCTAGAATTGGCTTCCTATTTCGCAACAAAGCATCCTTCACTCATGCTGCCAAACATATGCTCGTAAAACTGACTATCCTACCGATCCTTGACTTCGGCGATGTCATTTACAAAATAGCCTCCAACACTCTAATCAGCAAATTGGATGCAGTCTATCACAGTGCCATCCGTTTTGTCACCAAAGCCCCATATACTACCCACCACTGCAACCTATATGCTCTCGTTTACTGGCCCTCGCTTCATATTCGTCGCCAAACCCACTGGCTCCAGGTCATCTATAAGTCTTTGCTAGGTAAAGCCCTGCCTTATCTCAGCTCACTGGTCACCATAGCAGCACCCACCCGTAGCACGCGCTCCAGAAGATATATCTCACTGGTCACCCCCAAAGCCAATTCCTCCTTTGGCCGCCTTTCCTTCCAGTTCTCTGCTGCCAATGACTGGAACGAATTGCAAAAATCACTGAAGCTGGAGACTCATATCTCCCTCCCTAACTTTAAGCATCAGCTGTCAGAGCAGCTCACAGATCATTGCACCTGTACATAGCCCATGTGTAAATTGCCCATCCAACTACCTCATCCCCATATTGTCATTTATGTTTTTGCTCCTTTGCACCCCAGTATCCCTACTTGCACAGTCATCTTCTGCACATCTATCACTCCAGTGTTTAATTGCTAAATTGTAATTACTTCGCCTCTACGGCCTATTTATTGCCATAACTCCCTATTCTTATCTCATTTGCACACACTGAATATAGATTTTTTTTCTATTGTGTTATTGACTGTACGTTTCTTTATTCCATCTGTAATTCTGTGTTGTTGTATGTGTCGCACTGCTTTGTTTAATCTTGGCCAGGTCGCAGTTGTAAATGAGAACTTGTTCTCAACTGGCCTACCTGGTTAAATAAAGGTGAAATAATACAAATTAAAAAAAATGCTATAAGGTCTGTCTTTCTGCCTTTCTGTCTGTCTAGTGGTCTGTCTGTCTGTATGTATGTTGGCCTGCCTGCATGCCTGCCTGCCTGCCTGCCTGTCTGTCTGTCTGTCTGTCGGTCTGTATGTTGGTCTGCCTGCCTGTCTGCCTGTCAGCCTGTCTGTCTGTGTCACGTCCTGACCAGTAAGGGGTCATTTGTCATTGTGGTATGGTCAAGGCGTGGCAGGGGGTGTTGTTTTTGTGTGTTTTGGGGTTGGTTTATTTAGAGGGGATTTGTTCTAGTTTTCATTTTCTATGTTCATTTTCTATGTGTGGCCGAGTATGGTTTCCAATCAGATGCAGGTGTCTTTCGTTGTCTCTTATTGGAAGCCATACTTAGGCAGCCCTTTTTTCCTTTGGGTTTGTGGGTAGTTGTTTTCTGTTTAGCCGTGTGCCTTACGGAACTGTCGATTGTCATTTTGTTATTTTTGTTTAAGTGTTCACTTTATACGTTATTAAAAGAAGATGAGCACTCAACACGCTGCGTTTTGGACTAATCCTTCCAACAGATGTGACAGAACCACCCACCAAAGAAGGACCAAGCAGCGGAAGAAGGAGCAGCAGGAGGAATGGACATGGGAGCAGATATTGGGTGGCAAGGGATCCTGGACATGGGAGGAGATCCAGAAGGGATGGAATCGCCGTCCGTGGGAAGAAGTGGAGGCAGCAAGAGCAGAGCAGCGACGAGAGTAGGCTCTAAATGCACCTAAAGGCAAGACGGAGAGGCAGCCCCAAAAAACTTTTAGGGAGGGGCACAAGGGGAGTTGGGCAGGGTCAGGATGGAGTCCTGAGACAACTTCCCGGGCTTACTATGAGGAGCAAGTGATGGAGCAGACACCGTATTTTGCAATGACACGCACTGTGTCGTCAGGGCGCATACAAAGGCCGGTGCGAACTGTGCCCGCACCCCGCAGTGATCGAGCGGAGTTGAGTATCCAGCCAGGGTGGGTTGTGCAGGCCGTGCACTCCAGACCTCCAGTGCGCCTCCAAGACCCAGTGGACCCTGTGCCTGCTCCGCGCACTCTACCTCCAGTGCGCCACCATAGCCCAGTACGCCCTGTTCCTGCTCCCCGCACTAGCCCGAAGGTATGTGGTACTAGCCTGGCGCCTCCTATGCCAGTCCCACGTAGCAGACCTCCAGTGCGTCACCAGAGCCCAGTACGTCCTGTTCCTGCTCCCCACACTAGCCTGAAGGTGTGTGTGACTAGCCTGGCGCCTCCTATGCTAGTCCCACGTAGCAGACCTCCAGTGCGCCACCATAGCCCGGTAAGTCCGGTGCCTGCTGTGAGCACGCGGTCCGAAGTACGTCTCCCCAGTCCGGTGAGACCAGTTCCAGCGCCCCGAAGGAAGCCTCTAATGATGGTCAATGGTCCGACGTCTCCAGCGATAATCTATGGCATGAAGCCTCCAGTGATGATCCATGGCCCGGAGCCCGTAGGGATGATCCAAGGCATGAAGCCTCCAGTGATGATCCATGGCCCGGAGCTTGTAGGGATGATCCATGGCACGAAGCCTCCAGTGATTATCCATGGCACAAAGCCTCCAGTGATTATCCATGACGCGGAACCAGTATGGTTTCCAATCAGAGGCAGGTGTCTTTCATTGTCTCTGATTGGAAGCCATACTTAGGCAGCCCTTTTTTCCTTTGGGTTTGTGGGTAGTTGTTTTCTGTATAGGCGTGTGCCTTACGGAACTGTCGATTGTTGTTTTGTTATTTTTGTTTAAGTGTTCACTTTATACGTTATTAAAAGAAGATGAGCACTCAACACGCTGCGTTTTGGTCTAATCCTTCCGACAGATGTGACAGTCTGAGATAAACAGGACTGGATTCAATCTAATAATTGATTAGTCAATCAGTTAAGGAGATTACTTTTAATTTCAAATCACATGTAAAAATGTGAAAATGATTTGCAATTATATCATCGCTCTAGAATTTGAATTTTAGTGCACTCTGAATGGACTGATCAGTAGTGATCTAAAGTCATCTATAGGGATCTGTAGTGATATAGGGATCTATAGTGAGCTATAGTAATCTATAGGGATCTGTAGTGATATATATATGGATCTATAGTGATCTATAGTAATCAACAGGGATCTGTAGTGATATATATGGATCTATAGTGATCTATAGTAATCTATAGTGACCTATAGTAATATATAGGGATCTATAGGGATATATAGTACCTTATGATAAGCTGTAGACCACACAATCTACCAAGAGAGTTCACATGTATATTACTCGTAGCCGTCTAGCATGTCATGTGCAACCAGATGGAAAAAAACCCTAGACCACCTCTACTCAACACAAAAAGATGTATACAAAGCTCTCCCCCTCCCTCCATTTGGCAAATCTGACCACAATTTTATCTTCCTGATTCCTGCTTACAAGCAAAAACTAAAGCAGGAAGTACCAGTAACTCGCTCAATATGGAAGTGGTCAGATGACGCGGATGCTACGCTACAGGACTGTTTTGCTAGCACAGACTGGAATATATTCTGGAATTCATCCAATGGCATTGAGGAGTATACCACCTCAGTCATCGGCTTCATCAATAAGTGCATCAACGTACGTACACATCCCAACCAGAAGCCATGGATTACAGGCAAAATCCGCATCGAGCTCAAGGCTAGAGCTGCTGCTTTCAATGAATGGGACACAAATCCGGACGCTGATAAGATATCCCGCTATGCCCTCAGACAAACTATCAAACGAGCAAAGTGTCAATACAGGACTAAGATTGAACCCTACTACACCGGCTCTGACGCTCATCAGATGTGGCGGGGCTTGAAAACTATTACGGACAACAAAGGGAAACCCAGACGTGAGCTGCCCAGTGACGCGAGCAAACCAGATGAGCTAAATGGCTTTTATGCTCGCTTCGAGGCAAGCAACATTGAAGCATGCATGAGAGCACTAGCTGTTCTGGATGACTGTGTGATAACGCTCTCGGTAGAAGATGTGAGCATGGTCAAATAATTAAACAGGTCAACAAATTACAAAGCCGCGGGGCCAAATGGATTACCAGGACGTGTACTCAAAGCTTGCGCGGACCAACTGGCAAGTGTCTTCACTGACATTTTCAACCTCTCCCTGACCGAGTCTGTAATAACTACATGTTTCAAGCAGACCACCATAGTCCCTGTGCCCAAGGAAGAGAAGGTAACCTGCCTAAATGATTACTGCCCGTTGCACTCACGTCTGTAGAAAATGAAGTGCTTTGAAAGGCTGGACATGGCTCTTGTCAACAGCATCCTCCCGGATACACTAGACCCACTCCAATTCGCATACCGCCCCAACAGATCCACAGAAGATGCAATCTCAATCGCACTCCACACTACCCTTTCCCACCTGGACAAAAGGAACACATATGTGAGAATGCTGTTCATTGACTACAGCTCAGCGTTCAACACCATAGTGGCCACGAAACTCATCACTAAGCTAAGGACTCTGGGACTAAACACATCCCTCTGCATCTGGATCCTGGACTTCCTGACGGGCCATCCCCAGGTGGTAAGGGTAGGCAACAACACGTCTACCACGCTGATCCTCAACACTGGGGTGTGAACTTAGTCCCCTCCTGTTCTCCCTGTTCACCCACGACTGCGTGGCCAAACACAACTCCAACACCATCATTAAGTTTGCTGACGACACAACAGTGGTAGGCCTGATCACCGACAATGATGAGACAGCCTATAGGGAGGAGGTCAGAGAACTGGCAGTATGGTGCCAGGACAACAACCTCTTCCTCAATGTGAGCAAGACAAAGGATCTGATCGTGGACTTCAGGAAAAGGCTGGCCGAACAGGCCCCCATTAACATCAACGGGGTTGTAGTGGAACAGGTCGAGAGTTTCAAGTTACTTGGTGTCCACATCACCAACGACCTATCATGTTTCAAACACACCAAGACAGTAGGGAAGAGGGCAAGACAAAACCTTTTCCCCCTCAGCAGACTGAAAAGATTTGGCATGGGTCCCCAGATCCTCAAAAAGTTATTTCTCTCTCTTTCTCTCTAAGGACAAGAGCCCTAGGACATGCCCCAGGACTACCTGGCCTGATGACTCCTTGCTGTCCCCAGTCCACCTGGTCGTGCTGCTGCTCCAGTTTCAACTGTTTTGCCTGCGGCTATGGAACCCTGACCTGTTCACCGGACCTGCTACCTTGTCTCAGACCTGCTGTTTTCAACTCTCTGGAGACAGCAGGTGCGGTAGAGATACTCTGAATGATCGGCTCTGAAAAACCAACTGAGATTTACTCCTGAGGTGCTGACCTGTTGCACCCTCGACAACCACTGTGATTATTATTATCTGACCCTGCTGGTCATCTATGATAATTTGAACATCTTGGCCATGTTCTGTTATAATCTCCACCCAGCACAGCCAGAAGAGGACTGGCCACCCCCTCAGAGCCGGGTTCCTCTCTAGGTTTCTTCCTAGGTTCCAGCCTTTCTAGGGAGTTTTTCCTAGCCACCGTGCTTCTACACCTGCATTGGTTGCTGTTTGTGGTTTTAGGCTGGGTTTCTGTACAGCACTTTGTGACACCAGCTGATGTAAGAAGGGCTTTATAAATACATTTGATTGATTGATAGGCCTATTTATTTTATTTTTGGGTGGGGGACATAGGCCCATTTTAACAATGAAATGGCTTTGTTTCAATGAAATACACTTTCTATCTAACACACACAAGGATATACCATGAGATTTGAAATTGTTAATTTAATGAAATGACAATCTTTTGTTGGCGCCAGTCAGAGGCTCCATGTGAAGTGGGAGATCTCTAATCAATGCAAAATGGAATTAAAATGACGTTAGGTAAATGAGAAGGAGTAGGCTACAAAGAGCAACTGACAGGTAGGCTGCTGCTTAATCCGAATGGAATGTTGTAGACAAGGATGGGAGAGTGCAGCAAAACAGCCTCAACTAGCATAGCTAACATCTGACTATCTTAGCTAGATTTGATGCAGTAAAGACAAGCACTGCCAGATGGGGTGATAGATAACCTATGGCATTTACCAGTTTGTCTAACTAGTGTGAGTCATTTTCTACTTTTTCTCTCTCCCGCCGTCTGCCCCTGCCCAACTTGCTTGCTGCACAGCCTGCCTCTCCCGAGTCACGCAGTCTGCACAGTAAGCAAGTGTCCATCTCTCCTCCCTCTCTCTCTCCCTCCATCTCCCTCCCTCTCCATCTCTCTCTCTCTCCAGGGTTTATTAATGAGTCCTAAATGGCACCCTATTCCTTACATACAGTAAAAAGGGAATAGGGAATAGGGAATAGGTAATAGGGAATAGGGGGCCATTTGGAACACAGCCAGGGATAGGGGGTAGACTACAATATGTTCTGCTGCGGGCTATAATCAGCCAGTCCATGGCAATGACAAAGTGATGATGCATGAAGGCTAGAAAATGACGTTGACTGTGCCATCAACCCTCTCCTGATCTGGAAAAGCCCAAACACACTAGATCATTTACACACACTGAGAGAAACACACACACGGACACACACATAAATGCTGACACAAACACACACACTTTCAAAGGGACAATGTGTGAATTGTTTGGGAGGGGATATTCTCTCAACCTGTACACACACACACACACACACACACACACACACACACACACACACACACACACACACACACACACACACACACACACACACACACACAGACACACAGACACACACACACACAGACACACACAAACATACTACTGTAGAAGTGACAGCCATAAAAGACAGTGAGAACAGTATTCCCCCAGCATGTCACCTTCACTTAGTCTCTCCACAGTCGTCACAGTGTGTGTGTGTGTGTGTGTGTGTGTGTGTGTGTGTGTGTGTGTGTGTGTGTGTGTGTGTGTGTGTGTGTGTGTGTGTGTGTGTGTGTGTGTCTTCAGGGTTGTCATAGCAGCCGCATCATGCTTGAGAGAGATATTGATTACTCGCAAGAGTGAGCCTTCAGTCTCTGGCACTTACACACTCACTCATACATGACTTCCAACACACACACACACTCACTCATACATGACTTCCAACACACACACACACACACACACACACACACACACACACACACACACACACACACACACACACACACACACACACACACACAGACAGACACACACACACACACACACACAGACACCCAAACAAACAAACAAAAAGATACAGACACACAAACCCAAACAAACAGATACAGTCTAGGAGACAGTCAGAAGGGAAGGCGTAGAGGGAAAAGGATGCTAGCTGCTGTGTAAAGACATTTGTAGAGCAAATCATCAAGAAGTCCTCCACATTCTTGTCTTACTGTGTCTTGATAAACAGCCCAAATATTTCCATAGTCTTTGTTCAACATCCTCTGTTACACCGACATCAATGACCAGATATTATTATGGGAACATTTATGTTATTCAGCTCTGGAAAGACAAACAAAAAGGCCCTTGAACATCCCTAGAAAGCCAGGTCAACCACTCCAACACACCCACTAATTACTGCCTCATGCATATTCATCAGCCTTAGGGGAAAACAGGGGGTTCCACTGGGATCAATCCAATCTGTTGCCCTCGGTGACAGGCCAATCGTGCCGCTGGAGTCAGGTGTAGAGGCAATGGGGTTAATGGTGTGTGTGTGCGTGTAGACTATGTGGGTGGGTGGGTGGGTGTGTGTGAACATGGATTTGCCAGGTGTATTCCTGCAAGATTAATCAATTAACACTCTCAGCTACACACAAATGAATAACAGCAGAGGAAGATGAGAGAACAGATCCTGTTTACTGAGAGAGGTCGAGTGGAGGAGAGTGGAGGGTAGGGGGAGGGGGGGTGGAGAGAGAAGTGGAGAGTGGAGGGTAGGGGGAGGGGGGGAGAGAGAAGAGGAGAGTGGAGGGTAGGGGGAGGGGGGGGGTGGAGAGTGAAGTAGAGAGTGGAGGGTAGGGGGAGGGGGTGGAGAGAGAAGAGGAGAGTGTAGGGTAGGGGGAGGGGGGTGGAGAGAGAAAAGGAGAGTGGAGGGTAGGGGGAGGGGAGTGGAGAGAGAAGAGGAGAGTGGAGGGTAGGGGGAGGGGGAGTGGAGAAAGAAGAGGAGAGGGGAGGGGGAGGGGGAGTGGAGAAAGAAGAGGAGAGGAGAATGGAGGGTAGGGGGAGGGGGTGGAGAGCAAAAAGGAGAATGGAAGGTAGGGGGAGGGGGAGTGGAGAGAGAAGAGGAGAGTGGAGAGTAGTGGGGAGAGAAGAGGGAAACTCAGCCCACACTTCTACACAAGTTCCTACTTCCCCAGGAATAACCAGAGATGACAGGCTGAAACTGGGGCTTGGCACAGACACTTATCCAGGGAAGTGCTTAGCACACCTGGGAGACAGCACAGCAGAGTTCCCCTTAGGGTCAATGGGGCTCTAGATGTAAACCGGAGGTAAAGAGATGATGTGATGGTGATGTGATGACAAGAGAGGGAGAGCGAGAGAGATGTATATTTTATGTACAGCGAGCTCTAATATCACTGAGAGGGATGTAGTGGGTAAATAAGGGGAGAGGAAAGAGAGAGGGGGGGTGGGGGAGGGAGGGAGAGAGAGAGAGAGAGAGAGAGAGAGAGAGAGAGAATGGTATGCATGGCTGGTCTCATAATGTCATTCCTAGGTAAAATGAAGTAACCATCCAGGCACACAGCGCTATGGAGAAGAAGAGTAAATGAAGTATCTCTCTCGTCAACAAGTTATACAACAGAGTACAGCATTCCTCGCCTCTTTTCTCCTCTCATCTTCTTCTCTCCTCTTGTCTTCGCTTCTCATTTCTCCTCTCCTCTCCTTTAATTTCTCCACTCCTCTCCTTTAATTTCTCCTCTCCTCTCATTTCTCCACTCCTCTTCTCTCCTCTTCTCATCTTCTCTCAGTGAGCCGTGTTAATGCCCCATAAAATATCTGTTATAGCTGCATCACTGGAGAAGCACTATCACTAAACTGACTAAATAACTGAAAATACAAATGCAGCTGTCATATTAGCTGCTACAGAAACAGGCATCAACTGCTGTGATACAGTAATATTAGCTGCTACAGAAACAGGCATCAACTGCTGTGATACAGTAATATTAGCTGCTACAGAAACAGGCATCAACTGCTGTGATACAGTAATATTAGCTGCTACAGAAACAGGCATCAACTGCTGTGATACAGTAATATTAGCTGCTACAGAAACAGGCATCAACTGCTGTGATACAGTAATATTAGCTGCTACTGAAGCAGGCATCAACTGCTGTGATACAGTAAAATTAGCTGCTACTGAAGCAGGCATCAACTGCTGTGATACAGTAAAATTAGCTGTTACTGAAGCAGGCATCAACTGCTGTGATACAGTAATATTACCTGTTACTGAAGCAGGCGTCAAATCAAATTGTATTTTTCACATGCACCGAATACAACAGGTGTAGACCTTACAATCCCTTAACCAACAATGCAGTTTTAAGAAAATACCTAAAAAAAGTAAGAGATAAGACTAACAAATAATTAAAAAGCAGCAGTAAATAACAATAGCGGGCTATGTACTGTATATACCGGGGGTATCGGTACAGAGTCAATGTGCGGGGGCACCGGTGTTGTCACGTCCTGACCCTTGTAAGAGGTCATTTTCCATAGTAGAGTAGTCAGGGCGTGACAGGGGGGTGTTTTGGGTGGTTTTGGTTTTCTGTTTCTATGTGGGGTTTTCCTAGATTTCTATTTCTATGTTTTTGTTTTCTATGTTTTGGCCAGGTATGGTTTCCAATCAGAGGCAAATGTTTATCGTTGTCTCTGATTGGAAGCCATACTTAGACAGCCTGTTTTTCAGGTGTGGGTGTGGGTAGTTGTTTTCCGTTTTTGTATGTGTTACCTGACGGAACTGTTGGTGATTCGTTTTGTTGTTTTTGGTAAGTGTTTCATTAATAAAGTAAATATGAGCACTCTACACGCCGTGCCTTGGTCCCCTTTAGACGACCCCTGTTACAGAACTACCCACCATGACTGGATCAAGTGGCGTGCCCGGGCAGAAATGGACACCTGGTCACATACGGAGTGGATGGAGAGGAGGAACTGGACTTGGGGCCAGGTAATCGATAGATATCGGAGCCTACCTGGGAATAACGAGAGGCACACGGGTAGTTTGGCTGGGCCAGGGGTGAGGCCTGAGTCAACTCCCCGTGCTTATTGTGGTAAGCATGTGCCTGCCTCTCGCGCTCTCTCTCCAGTGCGCCTCCATCGCACAGTACGTCCTGTGCCTGCTCCTCGCGCTCTCCCTCCAGCGGGCCTCCAGAATCCAGTACGTCCTGTGCCTGTTCTTCGCACTCTCCCTCCAGTGCGCATCCATAACCCAGTACGGCCGGTGCCTGCTTTGAGCACTCGGTCCTCAGTGTATCTCCCCAGTCTGGTGAGACCGGTTCCTGCTCCACGTACAAAGTCTCCAGTGATAATCGATGGTCCGACGCCTGTAGAGATGATCCATGGCACTAAGCCTCTAGTGATGATCCATGGCCCGGAGCCTGTAGGGGTATTCCTTGGCACGAAGCCTGAAGAGGTAATCCATGGCCCGGAACCTGTAGAGATAATCCATGGTAAGAAGCCACCAGTGATGATCCTTGGTGCGGAACCTGTAGAGATGATCCATGGCATGGAGTCAACTGCAACGGTCATTAGTCCAGAACCTATTATGACGCCTCCCAGTCCGGAGCCTCTGGCGACGCTTTTCCGTCCGGAGCCTCCAGCGACACTCCTCAGTTCAGAGCCTTCAGCGACGCTCTTCAGTCCGGAGCCTCCAGCGACACTCTTCAGTCCGGAGCCTCCAGCGACGCTCTTCAGTCCGGAGCCTCCAGCGACGCTCTTCAGTCCGGAGCCTCCAGCGATGCACTTCAGTCCGGAGCCTCCAGCGGCGGTCTGCAGCCCAGAGCCTTCAACGGCGGTCTGCAGCCCAGAGCCTCCAGCGGCGGTCTGCAGCCCAGAGCCTTCAGCGGTGGCCTGCAGCCCAGAACCTTCAGCAGCGGCCTGCAGCCCAGATCCTCCAGCGGCGGCCTGTAGGTCAGAACCTCCAGCGTTGGTCTACAGCACAGAGCTTCCGGTAATGATCTACAGTCCGATTCCTCAGATAATGATCCACAGGCCAGTTTTACAGAAGCGGAGGGATCTGCGGGCGGAACGGGGGTTACGCCCTGAGCCGGAGCCACCTCCGTTGCTGGAGGATCGGAGGGTGAGGAAGGTTCTGGGTGTAACACATGAGCCGCCATAGACTTTTGTCACCCTCCCTCCCTGCCCTCCCTTTGTGTTTGGGGTTGTTTTGTTGGGTTTTGTTTGGGTGCAGTCGGAGTCGGTGTCTGCACCTTTTGGGGAGGGGGGGGTACTGTCACGTCCTGACCCTTGTAAGACGTCATTTTTCATAGAGTGGTCAGGGCGTGACAGGGGGGTGTTTTGGGTGGTTTTGGTTTTCTGTTTTTGTTTTCGATGTTTTGGCCAGGTATGGTTTCCAATCAGAGGCAGCTGTCTATCGTTGTCTCTGATTGGAAGCCATACTTAGGCAGCCTGTTTTTCAGGTGTGGGTGTGGGTAGTTGTTTTCCGTTTTTGTATGTGTTACCTGACGGAACTGTTGGTGGTCGTTTTGTTGTTTTTGGTAAGTGTTTCCTTAATAAAGTAAATATGAGCACTCTACATGCCACGCCTTGGTCCTCTTTAGACGACCCCTGTTACGGGTGTCGAGGTAATTGAGGTAATATGTTCATGTAGGTAGAGTTATTAAAGTGACTATGCCTAGATCAACTACTGTGATACAGTAATATTGTGATTTAAAACACCTCTGAATGAAATTACTAAAAAGGAGACAGACAGAAGACCGAGATACACACGCCCGCGCACACCAATGTTATTTTCTTATTTTCTCAGCCAGCGAGTAGGCAGCTAATCTGCACAGACGGCTGCACACCCTGTCTGGTGTTCACAGTGATCAGCAGTTGATTATTTTCCCTGAGTCGGCGCACTTTGAGCACAACCACGTCGGATGGCTCTATTTCCATGTCATCTGCATAATGGCTCAGCTAGTGCAAGGGCATTTGCATGCTATGTGGAATGTTCCATTTCTCACCTAAGCCGGGGGTATGGTATGTGGATTCCAGGGGTGCACAGTTAGTTAGTTAGTTACACTGTTTTCGCTCATCTCTCACTGAAGTTATGCATGGCTGTATGATTTAGAATGTATGGTGGAATGTTTAAATGTTCTGTATGAATAGGCTTCAGTATGTTTACCAATATCAAATGTGTGAGCCACTGCATCAATACTTTCAATATTTATGTTTGTGCTTGCTATGATACAGTATACTTACACTAAGTATTCATTATTATTTTTTAATAACTCTTCCTGATTGTTAAATCATACCCTCTATGTGAGAAACAGACTAGCATAGCATTCTGGGAAAAGGGTCATAAGAGAGGCTTCAAAGGATCGAAAACCCCAGGGAGGCTTTACGGACATGCCTGGTGCCCATGTTGATGAGGTATGTCGCGCAGATGAGAGGCAAGTGGAGACAAACGGATTTGGTTCAGTCAGTTTAGTCAGTCATCCTGATGAGTCCTTCACAGCTAGCTAGTTCAGTCAGTCATCCCGATGAGCCCTTCACAGCTAGCTAGTTCAGTCAGTCATCCTGATGAGCCTTTCACAGCTAGCTAGTTCAGTCAGTCATCCTCATGAGCCCTTCACAGCTAGCTAGTTTAGTCAGTCATCCTGATGAGCCCTTCACAGCTAGCTAGTTCAGTCAGTCATCCTGATGAGCCCTTCACAGATAGCTAGTTCAGTCAGTCATCCTAATGAGCCATTCACAGATAGCTAGTTTAGTCAGTCATCCTGATGAGCCCTTCACAGCTAGCTAGTTTAGTCAGTCATCCTGATGAGCCCTTCACAGCTAGCTAGTTCAGTCAGTCGTCCTGATGAGCCCTTCACAGCTAGCTAGTTTAGTCAGTCATCCTGATGAGCCCTTCACAGCTAGCTAGTTCAGTCAGTCATCCTGATGAGCCCTTCACAGCTAGCTAGTTCAGTCAGTCATCCTGATGAGCCCTTCACAGCTAGCTAGTTTAAGCTGGCTAGCTGACAACAACAGTAGCGTGGTGCTAGTTAAAACTTGTAAAATAAAGTTGTGTTAATTTAGATGGGCGAGGGGGATATATAACGTGTAGTATTTGTCACCATCTGGAATCTGGATGTCGACGTGACATGCCAATTAGCTAACGTAACAAGAAGCCGGTGTGAATGACCAGTGTAATGGTGTTGTATCGAGGTGCTTCCCTCTGAGCAGCAGTTGCTTCACCGTGCAGCTGTATCATATGTCGCTGGTAGTAGCTAATGTGGCCAATTTGTTCCATCCAACTTGATTTCTATTTAGAGTAGGATAGAAGCCTACACGAGAAATAACTTGGTATATTGGTAGAACCATCTGGATGTCCCCGTGATACAGTCTTCTGCTACTCAATTATAATTATTTTTAAATGTAACCATTATTTAACCAGGTAGGCTAGTTGAGATGGGGAGAGTTTGCCGCTGCAAGCCGGCAACAGGGCACAGTGTCCTTCGGTCCCAAGTCCCGCTTGCCAAGCACTGCTGTCCTGCAGTGACTTTGGGAAAAGGAGCTAGATAGTGTAGTCAATATCAGACCAGGGTGACAGCTAAAGCACATTTGTTGCATTTGTAGTACCATAAAAACGGAATGATTCAAGTCCCAACTTCAGAGGACAAGTTGAAAATTCTTGCTGAAGCTTCTAGCCACAAGCATAAACTACATAGCTGTGGAGGGCTCATCAGGATGACTCAACTGAACTGACTGAACCCAATCAAATCCGTTTGTCCCCACTCAATTCTCGTTGCGTGACATATACCATCAATTTTGGGCACCCAGACTGTCCGTATAGCCTGTCCCTAACCGTAGGAGCAAGGCAGGATGTAATCTGTGCTGTGATTTGCTTATTCAACTGAACTGACATTACAAAAGAGCCACATCAGTGAACATCTTTTGAATGAACATTCTACATTATCATGGAAATTATAGCATCACAATACCAGGCAGCCATTGCAAGCGTACCAATGAGTGTACATAGATAGAACTTCTTTATATCTACAGTGGGGAGAACAAGTATTTGATACACTGCCGATTTTGCAGGTTTTCCTACTTACAAAGCATGTAGAGGTCTGTAATTTTTATCATAGGTACACTTCAACTGTGAAGTGTGTGCGGCTTTCCTTTATTTTCTAGTGTTCTGCTCCGCTAGCCAGCACCTCGCCTTTATAGGTGTGCGTTTCTTTTTTCTAGATTGTCTATCCAGTACCAACAGACTATAGTGGTTGTCTATCCAGTACCAACAGACTACAGTGGTTGCCTATACAGTACTGTACCAATAGACTATAGTGGTTGTCTATACAAGCCGTACTGGATAGACAACCACTATAGTCTGTTGGTGCTGTTTAGACAACCACTGTAGTCTGTTGGTACTGTATAGACAACCACTATAGTCTATTGGTACTGTACTGTATAGACAACCACTATAGAATGTTGGTGCTGTATAGACAACCACTATAGTCTGTTGGTGCTGTATAGACAACCACTATAGTCTGTTGGTGCTGTATAGAGAACCACTATAGTCTATTGGTGCTGTATAGACAACCACTATAGTCTGTTGGTACTGTATAGACAACCACTATAGTCTGTTGGTGCTGTATAGACAACCACTATAGTCTGTTGGTGCTGTATAGACAACCACTATAGTCTGTTGGTGCTGTATAGACAACCACTATAGTCTATTGGTACTGTACTGTATAGACAACCACTATAGTCTATTGGTGCTGTACTGTATAGACAACCAGTATAGTCTGTTGGTGCTGTATAGACAACCACTATAGTCTATTGGTGTTGTACTGTATAGACAACCACTATCGTCTATTGGTACTGTACTGTATAGACAACCACTATAGTCTATTGGTGCTGTACTGTATAGACAACCACTATAGTCTATTGGTACTGTACTGTATAGACAACCACTATAGTCTATTGGTACTGTATAGACAACCACTATAGTCTGTTGGTGCTGTATAGACAACCACTATAGTCTGTTGGTACTGTATAGACAACCACTATAGTCTGTTGGTGCTGTACTGTATAGACAACCACTATAGACTGTTGGTACTGTACTGTATAGACAACCACTATAGTCTATTGGTACTGTATAGACAACCACTATAGTCTGTTGGTGCTGTATAGACAACCACTATAGTCTATTGGTACTGTATAGACAACCACTATAGTCTGTTGGTGCTGTATAGACAACCACTATAGTCTATTGGTACTGTATAGACAACCACTATAGTCTATTGGTACTGTACTGTATAGACAACCACTATAGTCTATTGGTGCTGTATAGACAACCACTATAGTCTGTTGGTGCTGTACTGTACTGTACTGATTTCTTTATTCAGACGAAGGGTACTGCTATGGGATCTCCCATGGCTCCTAACTATGCTAATTTGTATGTGAGTTACATGGAGAAACAATCCATTTTTAACCCTCTCAAAAATGTTTTCTTGCCTAACATCATTATTTGGAAACGGTATATTGACGATATTTTTGTTCTATGGAGGGGTGATGCAGAACTGCTCCAGTCGTTTTATGCTTTTCTTAACTCCTGTTCTGAACATTTGAGATTTACTATGCAATCTGATACACGTCAAATCAGTTTTCTTGATCTTCTGATCTTGTGTGAAGATAATGTTTTATACACTGATCTTTACAGGAAACCTACTGATCGTAACAGTTTGTTGAGGGCTGACAGTTGTCACCCACTTCCCTTGAAAAATAGTTTGCCCTACAGCCAATTCTGTCGAATCAAAAGAATTTGCATTAACCTGTTACATCTAGGGGGCAGTATTTTCACGGCTGGATAAAAAACGTACCCGATTTAATCTGATTATTAGTCCTGCCCAGAAACTGGAATATGCATATAATTATTAGCTTTGGAGAGAAAACACTCCAAAGTTTCTGAAACTGTTTGAATGGTGTCTGTGAGTATAACAGAACTCCTATGGCAGGCAAAAACCTGAGATGCTTCTGTTCAGGAAGTACCCTGTCTGAACATTTCTTGCCCTTCTTGATTCTCTCTATCGTTTACAAAGGATCTCTGCTCTTACGTGACACTTCTCACGTCAACAATGGAGTCTCACAGCCCGGGAAAAACAGGAATGATGTCATTCAAAGCCCTGGCTGAAGCACACGAGAGCAAATGCTGAGTGGTCAGTCAATGGACTAAGCCTTAGGCACGTGACACGCCCCGCCCCCGGCTTTCGGTTTTTTCCTCAGTTTACAGACAGGCAGATTCCCGGTCGGAATATTATCGCTTCTCTACGAGATAAATTGCATAAATATTGGTTTTAAACAGCGGTTGACATGCTTCGAAGTACGGTAATGGAATATTTCGAAATTTTTTGTCATATTTTGCGTCATGCTCGTGGCCGAGATTTAGCGTTGGGATAGTGTCTAGAACGCACGAACAAAACGTCGCTGTTTGGATATAACGATGGATTATTTGGGACCAAACCTACATTTGTTATTGAAGTAGAAGTCCTGGCAGTGTATTCTGATGAAGAACAAGCAAGGTAAGAACATTTTTCTTATAGGAAATGTGATTTTGGTGAAGGCTACACTGGGTGGGTGTCTAAATAGCTAGCCCTGTAACGCCGGGCTATGTACTTACATTATTGCAAAATGTGCTTCATCCGAAAAGCTATTTTAAAATCGGACATATCGAGTGCATAGAGGAGTTCTGTATCTATAATTCTTAAAATAATTGTTATGCTTTTTGTGAACGTTTATCGTGAGTAATTTAGTAAAATCACCGGAAGTGTTCGGTGGGAATGCTAGTTCTGAACGTCACATGCTAATGTAAAAAGCTGGTTTTTGATATAAATATGAACTTGATTGAACAGACATGCATGTATTGTATAACACAATGTCCTAGGTGTGTCATCTGATGAAGATCATCAAAGGTTAGTGCTGCATTTAGATATGGTTTGGGTTTATGTGACATGATATGCTAGCTTGAAAAATGGCTGTGTGATTATTCCTGGCTGGGTACTCTGCTGACATAATCTAATGTTTTGCTTTCGCTGTAAAGCCTTTTTGAAATCGGACAGTTTGGTTAGATAAAGGAGAGTCTTGTCTTTAAATAGCTGTAACATAGTCATATGTTTGAAAAGTGTAAGTTTTCGGATTTAGAGGAGTTTGAATTTCGCGCCCCGCCCATCATTGGATATTGGAGCAGACGTTCCGCTAGCGGAACGTGTAGATGTAAGAGGTTTTAAACAATCAGATTTCGACAGAAATATGGCTGAGACTCAGGATAAGTTCAAGGAGAGGGGGTACAACAATGATCAGATTAATATTGCCATTGAGAAAATTCAAAACAAAACGAGACATGACCTTTTTCAAGGTCAGTCTCGCAAAAAGACGCATTCATGCGTTCTTACTACCCGCTATTCAAAGTGCTCTGAACAAATTAAAGGAATCGTTCACAAACATTGGCACATTCTGAAATACGATGATAGTCTTGGTAATGTGTTTTCTGATCTTCCCCTGGTCGTATTCTCGCGGGGCAGAAATCTCAGAGACCAATTGGTACACTCTGATTTACCAGCCCAAGATATTCCTGAACAACGCCTATTTGCGCCCATACTGGATGGAAATTACAAGTGTAATGGCTGTGCTCAATGCAATGGCACTTACAAATGTAGATCCTTCAAACACCCCCAAACAGGGAAATCTATCCCAATTAAAGGTGTTATTACGTGTTCCACTAAGTCAGTTATTTACCTTATAACTTGTCCCTGTGGTAAAAATTATGTGGGTAAAACAAAGCGTGAATTAAAAGTACGTATCTCAGAGCACCGTAGCACCATTAGGTGCAAAAACCTGACTTACCCAGTTGCGGCCCACTTTTTGGAGGCAGGCCATTCGATTTCGTCTCTGCGTTATATTGGCATCGAACATGTCACCCTCCCGAGGAGAGGGGGTGACCTTGATAATTTATTGTTAAAACGAGAGGCTGCCTGGATCTTTAATTTAAAGACACTTGCTCCCTTCGGTCTCAACATAGACTTTGATCTGAAGCCATTCTTGTGATTATTGTGATTTTGCCATTGTAATTGTTTGTTAGATACTTTTTAGACTACAAATGCTATGATCATATGTTATCCATTTGTTTGTCTTTTTGTATGTTCCTTGTATACCATTTTTTAAATATTTCAGTTAACCAATGATATTAGGCCATACTTGGCCATGATTACAAACACCTGTGTGTCTCTTGACACTATATAAATGACTCATCTCTCAGTGTTTGTGATGATACCCTGATGAAGACAGCTTAGCTGTCGAAACGTTGGTTATTAAAATTTTTGCATCTGAGCTCTTAGAGTGTGCGGCTTTCCTTTATTTTCTACACTTCAACTGTGAGACACGGATTCTAAAACAAAAATCCAGAAAATCACATTGTATGATTTTTAAGTCATTAATTTGCATTTTACATGCTTTGTAAGTAGGAAAACCTGCAAAATCGGCAGTGTATCAAATACTTGTTCTCCCCACTGTATGTTAGTTAGTCAGTCAGTCAAATTGCCAGGGTTAGAAGTTCCAAGCCTGTTCTATTCTTCCTATTTCTATGAGTGCATTGTGGGGGGTGTTGCCTAGGCAACCAAATCATTTTTTGCTTGTTTCAGCAAGGAGCAACAAAGATTCATCACATTGTTAAGAGTCCATGTTATGGCAGAAAAAGACTCAACCGCACAAATGCCCGGCCGTCCCGTCTTCAGTCAGCTGTTCATTCCATTCAATTTATTATTATTTAAAACATTTAAACGGTTAAAACAGTTATTTTATTATCATGACGATCTTTATCCATAACAGCCGGTTACACGGTTCTACTTCGAGTCAATATTCACGTAACAATAAGGAATTCCACTCGACCACGGCCACAAATTGGTGAAAACAAACCCCCTTTGTAACAAAACATGCCAAAAAAGCTGCTGTGTTATTCAATGTACATTTTACCAGGTCAAAAATTCCAACCAATGGATCGCAACGCTCCCACGCAGGGAAATAGAGCCTGTGAGAAGAGCCCTGTGGCTTCAGGCTATTTGAAGTGGGAGAGTGGGAAATGTGGGGAGCCAGTATCCAAGTAGTCCACACATAGTTATGTAAGGTGAATTCAGAAAGTATTCAGACCCCTTGACTTTTTCCACATTTTGTTACATTACAGTCTTCTAAAATGGATTAAATTCAGCCTTCTAAAATATGAAATAAAGGTTTTTAGAAATTGTTGCAAATTTATAAAAGAACTAAACTGAAATATCACATTTATATAAGTAATCAAACCCTTTACTCAGTACTTTGTTAAAGCACCTTTGGCAGCGATTACGGCCTCAAATCTTCTTGGGTATGACTCTAAAAGCTTGGTACACCTGTATTTGGGGAGTTTCTCCCATTCTTCTCTGCAGATCCTCTCAAGCTCTGTCAGGTTGGATGGGGAGGGTTGCTGCAATGCTATTTTCAGGTCTCTCCAGAGATGTTTAATCGGATTCAAGTCCGGGCTCTGGCTGGGCCACTCAAGGACATTCAGAGACTAGTTCTGAAGCTACTCCTGCATATTCTTGGCTGTGTGCTTAGGGTCGTTGTCCTGTTGGAAGGTGAACCTTCACCCCTGTCTGAGGTCCTGAGGTCTCTGGAGCAGGTTTTCTTCAAGGATCTCTCTGTACTTTGCTCCGTTCATATTTCCCTTGATCCTGACTAGTCTCCCAGTCTCTGCCGCTGAAAAACATCCCCACAGCATGATGCTGCCACCACCATGCTTCCCCATAGGCATGTTGCCAGGTTTCCTCCAGACATAACGCTCAGAATTCAAGCCAAAGAGTTCAATATTGATTTCATCAGACCAGAGGATCTTGTTTCTCATGGTCTGAGAGTCCTTTAGGTGCCTTTTGTCAAACTTCAAGCGGGCTGTCATGTGCCTTTTACTGAGGAGTGGCTTCCGTCTGGCCGATGATGATTGTCCTTCTAGTTCTCCCATCTCCACAGAGGGATTCTGGAGCTCTGTCAGGGTGACCATCAGGTTCTTGGTCACCTGGCTGCTAGCACCGTCATGAAAAGGGGCATGAGGGAAACCCTACAATATTATGTTTTTCTAAGTAGTGAGAAAACTCTGGAGCAGGCAATGTTGAAAAGTAAACTTTAGGCATGTTGTACTTTTATTAAATTAAGTTTTGTAATTGACTAAAACAAGCAGACAACAAAATTGCTCTTGAAAAGGGTAAAGTATTTGTTGTGAGCCAACGGAGTATCCTAGGGAACCACGGGTTGATTTCCCAACAGGCGGGCATTCTATCTAATACCAACTGAGACTATACGGTAATTGTGGCAGGTTAGTTTCGGGACTCTTGTGAATCTGTGCACCAAACCAGAGCATTCAGAGACCCAGAGCATTCAGAGACCCGGAGCATTCAGAGACCCGGAGCATTCAGAGACCCGGAGCATTCAGAGACCCGGAGCATTCAGAGACCAGGAGCATTCAGAGACCCAGAGCATTCAGAGACCAGGAGCATTCAGAGACCAGGAGCATTCAGAGACCCGGAGCATTCAGAGACCCGGAGCATTCAGAGACCAGGAGCATTCAGAGACCCGGAGCATTCAGAGACCAGGAGCATTCAGAGACCCGGAGCATTCAGAGACCCGGAGCATTCAGAGACCCAGAGTTTTCAGAGACCCGGAGCATTCAGAGACCTGGAGCATTCAGAGATCCGGAGCATTCAGAGACCCGGAGCATTCAGAGACCCAGAAAATGTATTTCTTTATTTATTTAACCAGGCAAGTCAGTTAAGAACAAATTCTTATTTACAATGACAGCCTACACCGGCCAAACCCGGACGACACTGGGCCAATTGCGCACTGCCCTATGGGACTCCCGATCAGGGCTGGGTGTGATACAGCCTGGAATCAAACCAGGGTGTCTGTAGTGACGCCTCTAGCACTAAGATGCAGTGCCTTATACCACTGCGCCACTCTGGAGCCTAGTGAGCACCACTCAGCACCTATAGACCAGCTGTAACACAACAAGCGTTTACATAGCCTTTATTTGCTGACTCATTATTACAATATGACACATAATACAGCTGTATGGTGTACAGCTGGGGTATTCAACTCTTGAGGTACGAAGCCTGCTGGTTTTCTGTTCTACCTAATAATTAATTGCACACACGGCCTGGTGTCCCAGGTCTAAATCAGTCCCTGATTAGAGGGGAACAATGAAAAAATGCAGTGGAACTGGCTTCGAGGTCCAGAGCTGAGTTTGAAGGGTGTACAGTATGAACATTATTAAACTGAAGGCTAAGCCAATGGCGAGGCAGCCATTTTGTGTTAACAGATTATATGTTGTGTTTTGACACTGGCTAAACCAGCCACAGTAATGTGGTGCTGTTACAAGTCAAACAACAATGGCCAAATGTGACAGACGCAGATTCACTCCTCTTCCTGCTCTCACTCTCTCTCTCTCTCTATATATATATATATATTCCCTCCTCTTCCTCCTTTCTCTCTCTATATATATCTATATATGTATAAATATATATATTTATGTATTCACTCCTCTTCCTCTCCTCCCTCTCTCTCTATCTATCCCTCCCTGGATTGCGTAACTGCTGACGCACTCATGATCCGTGGAAAAGAGGGAATCAGTTTTACTCGGTTGATCCCAGAGGTCAGGAGCGAGACAAGAGTATAGCGGAAGGAGAGGAGAGGGGAGGAGGAGAGGAGGAAAAACAAGGAAAAGGCATCTTCTCGTCCTTGTGTTACTGTATCTGGGAGCATTGGAGGATAACAGAGGAGGCAGCAGCAGACAGCAAGACACCATCAGGGCGGCAAGTAGCTTAGGGATTAAGAGTGTTGGGCCAGTAACCGAAAGGTCGTTGGAGCGAATCCCCAAGCCGGTAATGTGGAAATAAATGCCATGATCAAGACAGTTAACCCTCAACAGCAGCTGCTTCCTGGGTGCCAGTGACATGGACATTGATTAAGACAGCCCCCCCGCACCTCTCTGATTCAGGGGGGTTGGATTAAACGTGGAAGACACATTTCAGTTGCATGCATTCGGTTGTGCAACTGATTAGGTACCCCCATTTCTTTCTTTCATCAGACAGACTGGCTCCACTACTGAGAGTACAGTACCCTAACCCTTGTTCTCCCAGAGATGAGAGAGGGTCGGGATGAGAAATTTAGAAAATCTCTGTCTTTGATGAGCAAAAAGAGATATACACCCTCAGCAGTCTGGTCGACCCCGTAATGATGCCTTCGTGCTCTGTAGAGAGAAGATAGAAAGGAGAGAGGGAGAAGACAGAGAGGGAAAGAGGTACACAAGCAATCATATAGTGGGCAGATAGGGAATGGCAGAAGGAAAGAGAGAAAGATAACGAAAGAGATATAGACAGACAGACAGACGTAGTGAGAGTAAAGCTGTGTGAGCTGCAGCAGGACTTTACAGTGCAGCAGGATAATTAGTGTGACTCAAGTTCCAGGACTAATCCCCCATGTGGAAAGGGATTAGACAAGAGAGCTCTCTCTCTCCCACACTCCAATAAACTCTATACCCCTTTTTCCATCTGCATCTCACTCTGTCTTTCTCCCTCTCTAACCCTCTCCTCTGACTCTCGCTCTTCCCTTCTCCCTCTCTCTTTCTCTCCCTCTCTCCCTCTAACTCCTAATCACCCCAATAGACCCAATCTCCTCAGGGTCTTATTCCACTGTTTTAGTACCTCTAGAGAGTCCTCAGGGTCTTATCCCTGTCTTAGTAACTCTAGAGAGTCCTCAGGGTCTTATCCCTGTCTTAGTAACTCTAGAGAGTCCTCAGGGTCTTATCCCTGTCTTTGTACCTCTAGAGAGTCCTCAGGGTCTTATCCCACTATCTTAGTACCTCTATAGAGTCCTCAGGGTCTTATCCCACTGTCTCTGTACCTAGAGTGTCCTCCTCAGGGTCTTATCCCACTGTCTTAGTACTTATAGAGAGTCCTCAGGGTCTTATCCCACTGTCTTAATACCTTTAAAGAGTCCTCAGGGTTTTATCCCTGTCTTAGTACCTCTAGAGTCCTCAGGGTCTTATCCCACCGTCTTAGTTCCTCTAGAGAGTCTTCAGGGTCTTATCCCGGTCTTAGTACTTATAGAGAGTCCTCAGGGTCTTATCCCACTGTCTTAATACCTCTAAAGAGTCCTCAGGGTCTTATCCCTGTCTTAGTACCTCTAGAGAGTCTTCAGGGTCTTATCCTACTGTCTTATTACCTATAGAGAGTCCTCCTACTCCTCCTCTGCTTCTAAACATTCCAGGCTAGGCAGGGCTGGCTAGGACCTCAGCCAGAAGACTGCCTGCTGAAACACACAACCACTGTCGTGCTCTGGGGCAAGAGTCTTACACCAGATGCTCTAGTGGACATTGAGCTTTCTAAAGCAAATAGAAAGCTAGCTAATTTTCCCCCAACATCGGACACCCCCTAACATTGGACACCCCCCCTAACATTGGACACCCCCCCTAACATCAGACACCCCCTAACATCGGACACCTTCTAACATCGGACACCTAACATCGGACACCTAACATCGGACACTCTCTAGCGGTTAGAGGATTAAATCACCTCGAGCACAACATTTAAATGGACTGGAAAATAACAGTACATTTTGTGACAAAAGACCCCCTTCTATCTAGCTGACTACCGATTACTAACCTACCGACTACTAACCTAAGTTAAGTTAGATTATGAGAGTTTTCAAATAAGTTATATACACTACCGTTCAAAGGTTTGGCTCACTTAGAAATGTCCTTGTTTTTGAAAGAAAAGCAAAAAAAATTTGTCCATTAAAATAACATCAAATTGATCAGAAATACAGTGTAGAAATTGTTAACGTTGTAAATGACTATTGTAGCTGGAAACGGCTGCTTTTTAATGGAATATCTACATAGGTGTACAGAGGCCCATTATCAGCAACCATCACTCCTGTGTTCCAATGGCACGTTGGGTTAGATAATCCAAGTGTATCATTTTAAAAGGCTAATTGATCATTAGAAAACCCTTTTGCAATTATGTTAGCACAGCTGAAAACTGTTTAATTAATTAAAGAAGCAATAAAACTGGCATTCTTTAGACTAGTTGAGTATCTGGTGCATCAGCATTTGTGGGTTCGATTACAGGCTCAAAATGTCCAGAAACAAAGAACTTTCTTCTGAAGGTTGTCAGTCTATTCTTGTTCTGAGAAATGATGGCTATTCCATGTGAGAAATTTCCAAGAAACTGAAGATCTCGTACAACGCTGTGTACTACTCCCTTCACAGAACAGCACAAACTGGCTCTAACTAGAATAGAAAGAGGAGTGGGAGGCCCCGGTGCACAACTGAGCAAGAGGACAAGTACATTAGAGTGTCTAGTTTGAGAAACAGACACCTCACAAGTCCTCTGGCAGCTTCATTAAATAGTACCCGCAAAACACCAGTCTCAACCTCAACGTCAAGAATAGCCTCACATGGAATAGCCTTAATTTCTCATAACAAGAATAGACTGACAAGTTTCAGAAGAAAGTTATTTGTTTCTGGCCATTTTGAGCCTGTAATCGAACCCACAAATGCTGATGCTCAGAGGAAAGCCCATAAAATTGTAAGAGACTCCAGTCGCCCAAGTTATAGACTGTTTCCTCTGCTACCGCACGGCAAGCGGTACCGGAGCACCAAGTCTAGGACCAAAAGGCTCCTTAACAGCTTCTACCCAAGCCATAACACTGCTGAACAATTAATCAAATTGCCACCGGACAATTTACATTGACCCCATCCTCCTTGTATCCCCGTAAACTGACTCGGTATCGGTTCCCCCTGTATATAGCCTCGTTATTGTTATTCTCATTGTGTTATTTTTTATTATTACTTTTTGTTTTAGTCTGCTTGGTAAATATTTTCTTAACTCTTCTTGAACTGCACTGTTGGTTAAGGGCTTGTAAGTAAGCATTTCACGGTAAAGTCTACACTTGTTGTATTCGGTGCATGTGACAAATAAAGTTTGATTTGATTTGATTGACTGCCATAAGGCTGTTAACATGTTACTAATGCTAACTGAATCACAACTCTGATTGACCCCATCAGGCTGTTAACATGTTACTAATGCTAACTGAATCACAACTCTGATTGACCCCCATCAGGCTGTTAACATGTTACTAATGCTAACTGGATCACAACTCTGATTGACCCCCATCAGGCTGTTAACATGTTACTAATGCTAACTGAAGCACAACTCTGGACCTCTGTAATTTTTTATAATAAATAAATACAAATAAAGAAAATCATTTACAGCTCAACATCTAAATATAGCTCCCAACGTTAATCAAAGCTCAGAATGCTTGTATTCTTGATCTAGCTGAGTTTTAATCGCGCCTTTGCAAATGAGTGGAACCATGAGTGGAATCATTTGTTCAATATTTTTAACTACATCTCCCAGATTTGCCTCCTGGATTTGCCCTTTTAGCAGCAGATTCACCACTCTCCCAAATGGCTAACTCTGCCCTCTTGAGGCACAGGCCCAGGGCCTGAGACGTGAAACGAAATACCCCAGCTCACAGTCAGCTCAAGTAGGCAACTAGAGAGTCAGAGACGCTGCTGACAATGTTTGCGAGATGAAGGACAAAAAGCAATTTTAAAACTGTCCCGCGACTCCTGCCATGTTAATAGAAATCCCCCAAACAAACAAAAAAACAACTCTCTGAGCATGACTGCACAACTGGCAAATAGTTGCTTCTAGATATGTCAGTCAGTCAGGTGGCTAGCTGCTGGTAGAGACTTCTATTTCAGTCATGTTAAAGGGCTCTGGTTTGTATTACTTAGCCAACTAGAAGGATGAAGTAAGAAGCTAACGTTAAAGGGATACTTCCGGATTTTGGCAATGAGGCCCTTTATCTACAACCCTGGACTGAAATGCATGCAGAAGGAGGCAGAGGAGACAGAGAGAGAAGAAGCAAGCAGAGAGAGGTTAGTACAGTGGTCCCCAAACTTAGGGTTGGGGTCCCATGTGGGGTCCCCATAGGAAATCTGTAGTAATCTCATCAAACAAGTTAGGAACTTTAAAAAACAAATATATACATTTCAATATGAACATCTTCCTTATAGGCTGACATTAAAATACAACCACTGTATGTTTCGATATGAACATCTCCACAGGACCTATCTTCCTTATAGGCCGACATTAAAATACAACCACTGTATGTTTCGATATGAACATCTCCACAGGACCTATTTTCCTTACAGGCCGACATTAAAATACAACCACTGTATGTTTCGATATGAACATCTCCACAGGACCTATCTTCCTTATAGGCCGACATTAAAATACAACCACTGTATGTTTCGATATGAACATCTCCACAGGACCTATCTTCCTTATAGGCCGACATTAAAATACAACCACTGTATGTTTCGATATGAACATCTCCACAGGACCTATCTTCCTTATAGGCCGACATTAAAATACAACCACTGTATGTTTCGATATGAACATCTACACAGGACCTATCTTCCTTATAGGCCGACATTAAAATACAACCACTGTATGTTTCGATATGAACATCTCCACAGGACCTATCTTCCTTATAGGCCGACATTAAAATACAACCACTGTATGTTTCGATATGAACATCTCCACAGGACCTATCTTCCTTACAGGCCGACATTGAAATGCTATCAACATGCAAACAATGCAGTTCTAAAAATGTCAGATGTTTTCATTTCCTCGCTGATGCTATGTGTCAGGGACTCATATGTCCCCCATTTCTGAGGTATAGCATTACAATTGTATAGCTAATACGCTGTGTGTTTGTAAATGGACTGAGGTGAATGAACCTACAGCAGCCAAGGTGATAATGGCTGGGGTCATTTTTGCTGTTCTCCAAATAGCATTTTAAAGTTGTCCCTGTGTCATGTTCTCTCTCTAGCCTCTTTCTCTCTCTACCCTCTATTTCTCTCTCTACCTTATCGTTCTCTCTCTACCCTATCTTTATCTCTCTACCCTCTATTTCTCTCTCTACCTTATCGTTCTCTCTCTACCCTATCTTTATCTCTCTACCCTCTATTTCTCTCTCTACCTTATCGTTCTATCTCTACCCTATCTTTATCTCTCTACCCTCTATTTCTCTCTCTACCTTATCTTTCTCTCTCTACCCTCTCTACGCACAATGTGTACACATATACTGTAGTTGTTAGGGAAATTATGTTAGGAATTTCTAAATTCTCTCTGAGGTATTCCAGTACAGTAGATTACCCTGTTGTGTGAATTTGAACTGAATGGAACCATCCTCAGCATTCTCTGCTTAGTTCCTCTGATTATCTTCTATGACATCATCATTGTCTTATGGTTTTATCCCTCTTTATTTAATTCTAGTCAGCATCCCCCCATTCCCCCACCCCATCCTCCCTTTCCCATCCAGTCCTTACTAAGCCTTGATGAGCAGTGATCACTATGTGAGCACACTGTTGTGAAATAAGGTGAGCTAGGGAAGCAGCTGTCCACTGTAGTGGGATCCAGGATGCATAGATATACTGGACTAGACTTTGGTAAAAGCGGAATGCCTTTATCACAGCAGCTTGGCAGTCAATGTATAGATTATATACTGTAATTTGCTCAAAACACTTTTAACCAATCATAACAGGTCGGTAGTCAACGTGTACAGGATTTCCCTCAGAACAGGAAAAGGTTTTCATAAATTCATAATTAATCGTAATTCAAAGCAACCCAAAATGTGTCCAGAGGCATTAGCACTGTACTGAATATATCACATGGTCCAGTATGAATTATGAAACAAGTCTTAAAAATCACTATGCACAGAACTAGGGGTATATCGTACACATATTACTAAGCCTTTCAGTAAGGGGACCTCAGATCGGTTTGCACTGTCAACCCGGAATGAATACATTAAAACACTAGGCCTATAGGCTATACCTACGCTGCGCTGAATCCCTCTTGAGTAAATCTGAGCTGAAAAAAAAAACAGTTCAGGCTATTCCGTTAAAACAATTAGAGCCTATGCACACATTGTGATCAAAATTCAAATCTTGTGAGGCGCAGCTGGGAACTATTTCTGTACAATGGCAAGTGGTGGGGTCGATAACCAGGAGGATTCTCCATCATCGTTTAATCCTCCTGTTGTGTTCGTTTCATGTTAATTCATGCTGTGTTCCCGGTCCAAAATGATCACCCCGTTGTAGCTGATTATAAATCCATAATAATACATGTATTATCACCTAATGTTGTGTTAGATCTTTTTATCAACTTAAGTTCTTGTGAACATTACAAGTTTTGAACTTCTATTTGCTATTTATGGCCTGTAGGCCTCATTGACCTGAACTCATACAACTCGTTTTTGAGTAAAAAAAGCATAATGTATGGATTAATTTGACTATAACAAATACTCAGATGAAACATATTGTGCTATTTATCACAGACTACTTTGTGTCAAAGTTTAACAAGGACTCTCTCTTCCTCACCAGTGTCATGATCAAAGATATGAACAAGAGCCTCACATACAGTAGTATATCGTTTGGTCATTGTGCTGCCACAGAATGAATTGTGAGCAAAGCCTCAAAAAATATTTATATACCAGAGCTGTGAGGAAAGTTCTATATATTATTGAAACAATGTTGCGATTGTTTGTGTGAATGCCAACAGGTGTGGTTCCAGTGGGGGAATGATTCTATTGGGGAAAGGTTCCCGTGGGGGTTGCCATGGAAGCCAAAAATTAACAACAATAAATTCAGGCATTCATTGTGATTGGTTAAGTTAAGGATTAAGGTTTGGGATAGGTTTAATTAAGCTCAGGCATTTATTCTGAATGGTTAAATGAAGGATAAAGGTTTGGGATAGGTTTAATTAAGCTCAGGCATTAATTCTGATTGGTTAAGGATTTTGGGATAGGGTTAAAACATCCATTAGTTAAGACTGGCCTTGCTAACTCATTGTGGATGGATGGCACAGTGGTCAAAGCATCCAGCTCCCTCTCCATAGACCATGGGTACAATCCCATAGTCACCATTGTGTGCTTCCAAAATCCTTATACAACATTTAGTATGGCACATCCGCCCTACATTATGGCCCAGTAAAAAAGGTAGCACAGTCATTGACAACTCCTGCATTCAAACCACATATACATGTCTTTAATTTCCTCTCACACACACACCTTCACACACAGGCGTTAGCAGCACAGCGGCGGTGCGTAGAGCGGGCCCTCTCTCACACACACACACACACACACACACACACACACACACACACACACACACACACACACACACACACACACACACACACACACACACACACACACACACACACACACACACACACACACACACAGGCGCTAGCAGCACAGCGGCGGTGCGTAGAGCGGGCTCTCTCTCTCACACACACACACACACACACACACACACACACACACACAGGCGCTAGCAGCACAGCGGCGGTGCGTAGAGCGGGCTCTCTCACACACACACACACACACACACACACACACACACACACACACACACACACACACACACACACACACACACACACACACAGGCACTAGCAGCACAGCGGCGGTGTGTAGAACGGGCCCTCTCACACATACACAGTATCTACTGTTGAACACACATCATCAATAATACACCAGCTGTAGGAATCATACAGCTCCCAGGCACAGAGTGAGGTAGAGATTAGCAGAGTATAATACGGAAGAGTGCAGTAGAGATTAGTACAGTACAGTACAGTAGAGCAGAGTTCAGTAGAGAGTGCTAGAGCACAGTACAGATTAGTAGAGTAGAGTAGAGTAGAGAAGAGTGCAGTAGAGTAAAGTACAGTAGAGTACAGTAGAAAATAGTACCTTAGAGTAGTGTACAGTAGAGTAGAGTAGAGTAGAGTAGAAGAGTACAATAGTATAGTAGAGTAGAGGAGGGTACAGTAGAGTACAGTAGAAAAGAGTACCTTAGAGTAGTGTACAGTAGAGTAGAGTAGAGTACAGTAGAAAAGAGTACAGTACAGTACAGTAGAGATGAGTAGAATACAGTAGAGTAGAGTAGAGTACAGTAGAAAAGGGTACAGTAGAGTAGAGGTGAGTAGAGTAGAGTAGAGTAGAGTAGAGTAGAGTAGAGTAGAGTACAGTAGAGTAGAGTAGGGTAGAGTAGAGTAGAGTAGAGGTGAGTAGAGTAGAGTAGAGTAGAGTACAGTAGAGTACAGTACAGTAGAGTAGAGTAGAGTAGAATAGAGTAGAGTAGAGTAGAGTAGAGTAGAGTAGAGTAGAGTAGAGTAGAGTAGTGTAGAGTAGAGTAGTGTAGAGTAGAGTAGAGTAGAGTAGAGTAGAGGTGAGTAGAGTAGAGTAGAGTACTGTAGAGTAGAGTAGAGTAGAGTAGAGTAGAAGAGTACAGTAGAGTAGAGTAGAGTAGAGTAGAGTAGTGTAGAGTAGAGTAGTGTAGAGTAGAGTAGAGTAGAGGTGAGTAGAGTAGAGTACAGTAGAGTACAGTAGAGTAGAGTAGTGTAGAGTAGAGTAGAGGTGAGTAGAAGAGTAGAGTAGAGTAGAGTAGAGTAGAGTAGAGTAGAGTAGAGTAGAGTAGAGTAGAGTAGAGTAGAGTAGAAGAGTACAGTAGAGATCAGTAGAGAAGAGTACCATAGAGTAAAGATCAGTAGAGTAGGGTAAGTAGAGCAGAGACTAGTAGAGTAAAGTAGGGTACAGTAGAGTAGAGATCTGTAGAGTAGGGTACGGATTAGTAGAGATTAGTAGAGTAGGGTACGGATTAGTAGAGATTAGTAGAGTAGGGTACGGATTAGTAGAGATTAGTAGAGTAGGGTACGGATTAGTAGAGATTAGTAGAGTAGGGTACGGATTAGTAGAGATTAGTAGAGTAGGGTACGGATTAGTAGAGATTAGTAGAGTAGGGTACAGATTAGTAGAGTAGAGATTAGTAGAGTAGAGTACAGTATAGTAGAGATCAGTAGAGTAGGGTACAGTAGAGTAGAGATTAGTAGAGTAGAGTACAGTAGAGTAGAGATTAGTAGATTAGAGTAGGGATTAGTAGAGTAGAGCGGGGTACAGCAGAATAGAGATCAGTAGAGTAGTGTACAGTAGAGTAGAGATTAGTAGACTAGAGTGCAGTAGAGTAAAGATTAGTAGAGAAGAATACAGTATAGTAGAGATGAGTACAGATTAGTAGAGTAAAGTAGGGTACAGTAGAGTAGAGATCAGTAGAATAGAGTACAGTAGAGTACAGATTAGTAGAGTAGAGATTAGTAGAGTATTAATAGGGAAAAGAGCGCTGTACCTTTGTTTCTACCTATAGATACGAAGAAAAGGGGGCCCACCGAGGAAGAGGGGGAGAGTGGCGTTCCAAGTTGAGAGGCGCAGGAGAGGAAGTGAGGGTAGGAAAGAGTTGAGAGTCGCAGGAGGCAGAAAAATAGGAGAGAATGGAACGTTGAAGTAGCGTTAACATAGAAAGGACGAGGTACCGACTAGGAAGTCATGCAAAGCTTTGAGAAACATGCAAACAGATCATATGCCAGGCTGGAAGATGCAGTGCATTCCCATGGAACAAACACACGCACACACACCCTTTCTGCCTCTCCATGTTACATATAGGAAACATAGCAGGCTCCCTTCACGTCCCCCTTAGTGCTCTCATGTCCAGGGCCAAGTCACAGTGATCCTGGATAAACTGGATTAACTGCAGCATGATGGGATCATCTTCTCCCCATCCACATATTATCATGTACAATAATATCAGACTGGAGCAGCAGCCTGTATAGTATCATGTACAATAATATCAGACTGGAGCAGCAGCCTGTATAGTATGTACAGTAATATCAGACTGGAGCAGCAGCCTGTATAGTATGTACAGTAATATCAGACTGGAGCAGCAGCCTGTATAGTATCATGTACAATAATATCAGACTGGAGCAGCAGCCTGTATATTTAATTACAGTAGCATCAGAGTTGAGCAGGACCCTGTATATTTAATTAAAGTAGCATCAGAGTTGAGCAGGACCCTGTATATTTAATTACAGTAATATCAGAGTTGAGCAGGACCCTGTAAATTTAATTACAGTAATATCAGAGTTGAGCAGGACCCTGTATATTTAATTACAGTAATATCAGAGTTGAGCAGGACCCTGTATATTTAATTAAAGTAGCATCAGAGTTGAGCAGAACCCTGTATATTTAATTACAGTAATATCACATTGGACCAGGAGCCTGTATATGTCATGTGCCACTGACTGCAACCCTGCTTATACAAATATGAGTCGTGATGCTGACAAGGATGTGGGGGTTGTGGGATTAATATAGAGCCTGGGTCTGTGTTGGTGCACAGTGGGAAGGGAAGTGTTCTGTTACAGGGAGTAGTGTAGAGTCATTTTACAGGAATTAAGGAAGAGTCCTGTTACAGGGAGTAGTGTAGAGTCATTTTACAGGAATTAAGGAAGAGTCCTGTTACAGGGGGTAGTATAGAGTAATTTTATGGGGGTAGGGAAGAGTCCTGTTACAGGGGGTAGTATAGAGTAATTTTATGGGGGTAGGGAAGAGTCCTGTTACAGGGGGTAGTATAGAGTAATTTTATGGGGGTAGGGAAGAGTCCTGTTACAGGGGGTAGTATAGAGTAATTTTATGGGGGTAGGGAAGAGTCCTGTTACAGGGGGTAGTATAGAGTCATTTTATGGGGGTAGGGAAGAGTCCTGGTAAAGGGGGCAGTATAGAGCACTGTTACAGGAGGTGGGGAAGAGTCCTGTTATAGTGGTAGGGAAAATATGTTTTACAGGAGGTAGGGGAGAGTCATGTTACAGGCGGTAGAAAAGAGTCATGTTGCAGGAGGTAGTAAAGAGTTCTGTTACAGGAGGTAGGGAATAGTCATGTTACATTAGGTAAGGAAGGGTCCTGATACAGGAGGTAGTGAACAGTCCTGTATGGGTAGGGTGAGTCCTGATACAGGAGGGTATCATTACAGGAAGTAAAGAAGGGTCCTGTTACAGGAGGTAGGGAAAAGTCCTGTTATGGGTAGGAAAGAGTCCTGTTACAGTAAGTAGGGACGGGTCCTGATACAGTAGGTACTGAATAGTCCTGTTATGGGTAGGAAAGAGTCCTGTTACAGGAGGTAGAATATAATCCTGTTACAGGAGGTAGGAAAGACTACTGTTACGGGTTGGGAGAAGTTATATGTAGGTGGGAGTCCTGTTACAGTAGGTAGGAAGGAGTCATGGTACAGGAGTTGGGGAGGACTTCTGTTACAGGAGGGAAGGTAGAGTCCTGTTACAGGATGTGGGGAATAGTCCTGTTAAGGGTAGGTAGGAGTCTTGTTACAGGAGTTATGGAATAGTCCTGTTACAGGAGGTAGGATAGAGTCCTGTTACAAGAGGTTTGGAAAATTCCTGTTAAAGGGGTAGGGAAGAGTCTTCTTACAGGAGGTAAGGAATAGTCCTGTTACAGCGGGTAGATGAAAGTCCTGTTACAGGAGGTGTGGAAGTGTCATGTTACAGGAGGTCAGAATGAGTCATTACAGGAGGTTGTGATGACTCATGTTACAGGAGGTAGGGCAGAGTCCTGTTGCACGAGATAGGAAGACTCATTTTACAGGAGGCAATGAATAGTCCTGTTATGGGTAGGGAGGAATGCTGTTACAGGAGGTAGGGGAGAGTCCTGTTATAGGACGTAGAGAAGAGTACTGTTACGGGTTGGAAGGAGTCCTGTTACAGTAGGTAGGGAAGAGTTCTGTTACAGGAGGTAGTGAATAGTCCAGTTATAGGTAAGGATGAGGCCTGTTACAGGAGGTAGGGAAGAGTCATGTTACGGGGGTAGGGAGGAGTCCTGTTACAGGGGGTAGCGAAAAGTCCTGTTTATGGGTAGGCAAGAGTCCTGTTACAGGAGGTAGGAAAGAATCCTGTTATAGGAGGTAGGGAAGGGTCCTGTTATAGAAGGTAGGGTTGAGTCCTGTTACAGGAGGTAGTGTAGAGTCCTGTTAAGGGCAGGGGAGAGGGGGCGTGGTCCGATCAGGACATGCCAATCAGCCCCATCCTCCGGACTCATCCTCCCCCTGCAGTAATATGATGACAGCAGAACACACTGACAGGTAGAGGCAGCACACAGGAGCACACACTTGGGACCCCCAAACCAGGTGATGGCATGAGTGAAAAAGAGAGAAAAGAAGAGAGCGTACCTGACTCAGATGCCTTCAGATGTGAGAAGCCTTGAGGGAGAAGAAGGATAGATGGAGAGATAGAGTATAAGGACACCATCACACCAACACAGCTGTTATAGTGTGATTAGGCACACTTTGCTATAAGGCAAAGCATGGTTATCAACACCAAAAACAAAGCTTTCGGCATGGCTGTCTGCATGGAAAAGCTTAATGTTTACAATAAAACTGGCAGAAGCATCAAGTACCACTACGCTGCTAAAATATTGATCATATTGATTTCTATGGGCCTATTGATATAACAGTTTCTATTTGCAATTTCAGTTAATTATTTATATGGATATATGTCTTACATTCGTATTTACTACATATAGCCTAAAGGCTAGTATCTGTCATAAATAAACTCCATCTGAAAATGTGTCCTTTAACTACTGACCCTTGTCCTCAGAACAGAACTCACCTGGTTTCCTCTGAACGGCTGATGAAAAGTTAGCAGGGTCGGGGAAAGAAAAGGCACAGAGATATCTAGCGTTACCGTCACACTGCTTTGGCTTGCATGGTGTCAATCACGCAAAAGAAATATCTAACACAACAACTAAAGCCTTACTTCTCCGTGACCATGTGAAGGACTAGATGTGACCCTGTACATGCTTGTTTTAAAATAACATTTAGAACCATGTGGAGAAAGGAGCATCCTTCCTATCATTTCAGGGAACCAGATTGTACATTATAAATCATCAATTACTCAAAACAACTCTTTCACATAGTTGAATATATTCCAGTAGAGACATAATATTACGCATCATGTACACCACAGTGTTCCCATATACACTAGTTAGAGTTAAGATACACAAATCTCAGTTGCCTTAGAGGGCCTGATGTGGATTTATGATGCTGTGAGGTTTGTGGCTCTCTCAAAACCCCCTGGACCCATTATCTAGTCAACCCCCCCCCCCCTCGCCCCTCCACCAACCCCCAGACTTCACTGCCGACTCAAATCCTCTCCACACACCAACTTCAACACCTCCTCTGGCTTCTCATTGGCTTATAGGAATGCACACTGTTTACTCCATCAAGGGATCAGACTGGTGAATAAAACCTACAACTCAACACCCAGAGGACCCAACAGTGGATATTAAACCTACATAAAATGTGTAAAATATATATTACTAACTGTAGAGCGTCATGGAAAAAAAGCGCAGTAACAAATTGAATTTACACAAATGAAGTAACTTCGCAACAGGAAGCCATGTATTCTCTTATGGCTATATATATATTGCAGCTGTCCATGGCTATCTCTGCATAATCACAAGACATCTTAACCCTGGCCGGCTGGTGCTGAGTGTGTGTGTGTGTGTGTGTGTGTGTGTGTGTGTGTGTGTGTGTGTGTGTGTGTGTGTGTGTGTATGTGTCGGTGTGTGTGCGCGCACGCACTTGTGTGTGTGATTGTGTGTAGCTGGAATGGTTGTAAAAGCTAAACGCCGACAAATTCCTTTAATCAGCCCCTGAGAGCAACAAGTAGTAGGAGGAAATTAAACAGATCTTAATTAAAAAGGACTGTATTAGACGTTTAAAGTGGCAGGCTAATATGCCATATCAGATATTAATTTGACTCAAAGCAATTACCGCTAGCTGCCGTGGTTTGATCTCTGGCCAGCCAGATGCACTGGAGGCCATTCAAATCAAACCCAACCAACGTGTGGGAAGATGGTGATAACTGGGTCGTTCCACCAATTAGGTGCATTTTGAGTACTGCAACTTTTTGAGAAGGAAAAAAAATGCTTAATTTCACAACATTTTTACATTGTCATAAAGAGCACATGTTCAACTTCATAAAAAAGTTTCCCATCTCAAGAGGATACATAAAAAAATTGAAATACTATATTAAATGCCTATTAAAGTAACAGGGTTGACCGTAACAGGGGTTTTGACGACTTCATCTTAAATCAGCTATGAATCGCCTCGTTAGAAGAATATGAATTGTAAAAAATGTTCTAGCCTGTCTATCTATGGTTAACAGAGTTGACATGTTATGATTGACCCGCTCAGTTTCCCACCACCATACACCAGAAAATGGCCAATAATAGTAGAACCAGAAACCTGCTTTTAAACTATGCTTTGACTATTTGATGTTTAATGACTATAATATTTTATTTTTAAAGGAATAGTTCCACCATATTAAAATGAGAGTTCAGTTCAAGTAACAGGTTAAAATGAGGGACAGGTTTTTTTAATAATATTTTTTTACCTTGAAATGAAGGGCATGCTCTCAAAATGGCCACTCAATCGTGTTATCTGCACAAAGGCCGTGAAGTCCCACTAAACGTGTGGGAAAAGGTTTCATTCTATGTTGCGCTGATAGCTGTAGCTACAGTGGGGATTTTAACGCAGTTGGGTTTGTTCAATTTTTATGCATTACAAAATGGGATTGAAATAGATTCTATTGTTTAGTTTTTTTGGTCATTGATCTATACAATATACTCCGTAATGTCAAAGTGAAAAGAAAATTCTACAAAGGTTTACTGCAGAGAGGTTTGGAACTCACTTTCTTTTTGGTCTATCAACTAATTTACCGCCTAGTGATGTCAGGTAGGCCAAAACTCTATCTCATCAAAACAGGCTGACATTTCAGGGTCATTTCACACAGCTCTTATATTAAAAGGGAATTATCATAGTTTTCACAATTTCACAGTATTTTTCCAACCTCATAGTGTGGAAATATAAATAAAACACAGGAAATCACATTTTTGACTGCACTGGGCCTTTAAGCATGGTCAAGTTAATAATTATGCTGTGTATGACGTATTAAACCACACAGACACATCATTCTGAACTGAGCTGCAGGACAGGAAGGAAACTGCTCTGGGATGTCTTCCATTGGTGATTTTAAAACAGCTACAGAGTTCAATGGCTGTGATGGGAGAAAACTGAGGATGGATCAACAACATTGTAATGACTCCACAACAATTACCTAAATGACATAGCAAAAAGAAGAATGAAAGCATATTTAATATATACATATAATATACATATATATATATTTTAATAACATTTACCATGTATGCAAGGAACTAAATGCTGCAAAAATGGCCTAAATGCAAAGCCTTATGTTTGGGGCAAATTCAACATAACACATCACTGAGTAACTGCAGCCTTGTTTTCAAGCATTGTGTTGGCTGCATCGTGGGATGGGTATGCTTGACATAGGCAAAAACTGTGGAGTTTTTCAGGAAAAAAAGAAATAGGATGGAGCTAAGCACAGGCACAATTCCATAGGAAAACCTGGTTCAGTCTGCTTTACACCAGACAATGGAAAAGGATTCCACCTTTCAGCAGGACAATAACCTACAATACACAGCCAAATATACACCAGAGTTGCTTACCAAGAAGACAGTGAATGTTCCTGAGTGGTCGTTACAGTATTGACTTGAAAATTGCTGTCTAGCCAGCCATGATTCCCAATACCTTGACAGAGATTGAAGAATTCTGAAAACAATAATGGGCAAATATTTCACAGTCCAGGTGTGCAAAGCTCTTAGACTTACCCAAGAAGACTCACAGCTGTAATCACTGCCAAATGTGTTTCTAACATGTATTGACTCAGGGGGGTGAATACTTATCTAATCAAGGTATATTAGTGTTTATTTACATATTTCATTCAGCTTTAAAAAATGGGAGGGGAGAAGTGAGGGAGAGGGGAGATGGGAGAAGGGGGAGATGGAGGGGAGATGGGAATAGGAAGGGAGATGGGAGAAGGGTGGGAGATGGAGGGGAGAAGGGTGGGAGATGGGAGAAGGGGGAGATGGAGGGGAGAAGGGAGGGAGATGGGAGAAGGGGGAGATGGAGGGGAGAAGGGAGGGAGATGGGAGAAGGAAGGGAGATGTGAGAAGGGTGGGAGGGGGAGAAGGATGGGGAGATGGAGGGGAGAAGGGAGGGAGATGGGAGAAGGAAGGGAGATGGGAGAAGGGTGGGAGGGGGAAAAGGAGGGGAGATGGAGGGGAGAAGGTTGGAATACAAATACAGATAAAGCTTTCCTCCTTTCTGTCATGTGACTGGCTGCAGTGTCCAGAACAAAACAATGGACGGCAGATAGAAGAACATGTGGTTTCCGTGTAATCCTTTTCCTGCTCCATTTGACCAGCCACAGCATGCATCACCATCCTCCATCCCAGCCCGTGCAAATCCTAACATCACTTTCAGGCTTGGACCCAGACACAAGTGCCCTCTGAGCTCTGACTGTGTTGGAATTAGGCACATGCAAAGACACACATACACAGACACAAGCACACATACACAAGCACAAACACGCACACACACGAAACATGTGAATGCACGCACACACAAACACACACACACAAGTCCTCCCTCTTTCCCCCCTGACCTATTTTCATAGTAATATTATTGAAACTGTCATTTTTCCATGTATGTTTATTAATCCCCAAAGCTAAGCTTGCAGGAATCGTTTCAGCACTTGTTTAAGATTTTACAAGCCTTCAATTACTAGTGTTTTCTCAGGCAACGACATGCAGATTTGAAGCAAAACGAGGCTCATTAAAAAAAGAGGAAGTGTGAGAAGTGTGATGAGAGAATGGGGATCAGTTTATCTACATTACAGAAGCCTACAAAGCAGTTAAACAACAACTGCTCCCCAATGACATCGATTAAGGCAGCCCCCCGCACCTCTCTGATTCAGAGGGGTTGGGTTAAATGCGGAAGACACATTTCAGTTGAATGCATTGAGTTGCGCAACTGACAAGGTATCTCCCTTTCCCCCTTGACACCCTGGTCAGGAGAAGCGCACTACAGAGGAAATGCCATTTTTGACATAGTCTTGACTGATTATAACACCAGTTCACCAAGCAGCAGAGCGGCGAGAAAACAGTGCCTGATTCCAATACCCTGACACACAGACGTACTTAGCCACATGGGCAGACAGACTGAGCATGTGTTTTATGGCCAACTGTCGATCGTCTTCATCTGCTGGAGGGCTGTGTTTAGGGCTGAGCTCTGATGGAGCTGTGGGCAGGGATGATCATAACGTTTCAGCTAGGCTAACGCTAACCCAGTCACCCTGTGTGAGGCTGAGCTTTTATCTACATTTAAGTCATTTGGTAGCCACTCTTATCCAGAGCAACTTATAGGAGTAATTAGGGTTAAGTGCCTTGCTCAAGGGCACATCAATGATTGTTTTACCAAGTTAGCTGGGGGATTCGAACCGGCAACCTTTCGGTTAATGGCCCAACGCTCACTAGGCTACCTGCCCTTGTGAGGACATGGGCAGGATAAGGGCTGGGATGATGATGGTCGCTGATAATGATTATGTTCCAGCTAGCTAAGGCTAGGCTAAATAAGTCATCACGTGGGGCTGATGATGGTTCTGATGTAATGTAATAATGTTGATGTTGTTTCATCTTGTGGGGCCTGAGATCATGTCTGGGTGCTGAAGGCTGCGATGCTAGCTAAGCTAACCCAATTCATCTGTGATGTTTCAACTAGGTTTAGGCTAACCCAGTCATCATGAAGGGCTGAGGGCTGGGATGATGCTGAGAATGTTGCTCATGTGTAAGCTAGGCTAAGCTAACCCAATCATCATGAAGGGCTGAGATGACTCTGAGGATTATGCTGATATTTAAGATAGGCTAGGCTAAGCTAACCCAGTCACCATGAAGGGCTGAGATGACTCTGAGGATTATGCTGATATTTAAGATAGGCTAGGCTAAGCTAACCCAGTCACCATGAAGGGCTGAGATGACTCTGAGGATTATGCTGATATTTAAGATAGGCTAGGCTAAGCTAACCCAGTCACCATGAAGGGCTGAGATGACTCTGAGGATTATGCTGATATTTAAGATAGGCTAGGCTAAGCTAACCCAGTCACCATGAAGGGCTGAGATGACTCTGAGGATTATGCTGATATTTAAGATAGGCTAGGCTAAGCTAACTCAGTCACCCTGTGCTCTTACTTTAATTTAGTCCATTTAGTGTTCACATCCACAGTTAAAAGCTGAATTGCGGTACACATAGCCTTAAGTAGGCTAGGTTTAAATAAATGGGATCTAAATGAACAACAGTGAAAACTGAGTGGACATATAGCCCATCCCAGTCTAGCAGCTAAATGCTTCTAAGGCCTAGTGGGACCAGCCATCTGCCTGCCGTGTGAAGCCTGACCCAGCCACCTCTAGGCTAGCAAACTGTAGCTATCTGTGTGTGAGTGTGTGTGTGTGCATGTGTGTGCATTTCTGTGTGTGTGTGTGTATGTGTACGGCTTCGGCTTGCCTTCCACATGCAAACACACACGCAAAGTGAACACACACACACACACACACACACACACACACACACACACACACACACACACACACACACACACACACACACACACACACACACACAACACACACACACACAGTGAACACGCACAGGTCTGACAGATTGCCCCATTACTCATTAGTGTAACACATGATGCTGCATCATCAGCCTCAATCAGCGTAACACTACACAGAAAGAACAGTTGCGTCTCTAATGCTGATGGGAATTATTGGCAATGTTGGAAAAATACGCTGTCTGTACTGTACAACAAACAGTACATAAAAACAACAGCAAAGCTTTAGCAGTAAGTGTTGTTGTAGACACACTGTGGCAACAAAAACCTCCCTGTAAGACGTTGTCGATTGCTGATGTCAGTTTGAATTTAGTGTGGTATTTGTCCCGCCATTTCTGCTCACATTATCCTCCCAATTATGCTTCAGAGTATCCATGGTGTAATCAACAAGCAGCCACATCAGCTAAGAGTGGCACAGAGACAGACACAGAGAGAGAGAGACATATAGAGGGAGATAGAGAGAGAGCGATACAGAGAGATAGAGAGAGAGGAAGAAATAGAGAGAGAGACCAGAGAAAGAGAGAGAGCTAGAGAGAGAAATAGCCTGGACTGCTGTGTGTGAGCTGGACACCAAGGGGCCAGTCTAGCTAAGGCCGCAGCAGAGTGCCGTGATCCTGTCTAGTGGCATTTGTCCTCTCCATAATAGGGCTGCTGTGTTGTGAATTATAAACTCTGTCCTGGGGCGACGACATGGCCCTCTATTCAACTGTTGTCCTGAATCACAAGTAACCTCTTCAATATAGGTTGTTTTAGCACAAGGATGTCATCGCCCCCACGGCCAGAGAGAAGCTCTCAAACGACTGGATGGATCTCTTCTCCTCTCTTCATTGTTAGAAAGAGGCAGAGAGAGAATAGAACCAGGCCAAAGGATAATGTCCAGTCACTGAGTCTGACCACAGTGCTGAGGACATGTTGTACAGTGTCCAGTCACTGAGTCTGACCACAGTACAGCGGACATGTTGTAGACTGTTCTAAACAATTCTAAGATGTATACCGTAGCACCCTGCATTATTACTGCCATTAGTATGTTGTGTTTTGGAATGATAAGCATAGCAGTGGAGTGTAGTAACTAATATCTAAAAGAACCCAACAGGGGAATAAAAAGCTTCAGTCTAAGGTAGTGAACAACAATGGAGGAGTATTCAGTGTGCATTCATTCCATCCTGTTTCAAGATAGTTGTGTTGTCTTTCGACCGTGTCACTCTGACCTAACCAGCCAGGAAGTGACCTAACCAGGCAGGAACAGGAAGTGAGTCAGCAGTCAATCAAAATCACACTGGTTCTCTATACCCATAAAACCCAGATGAAAGAGAAGAAGAACATGTGGTGTCATCTAGAGATGCGTTAGTTTCCTTTGTCTCATAATAAAGGCAGAACTAAAGGCATGAACTGAAATAGGAATTTACTATGAGCCTTGTCAGAGTAACACATCTCAATAAGATACATAGCAGAGATAGCCTAAGTGTCCAGAGGAAGGAAGATAAAGCTGTTACTTATTATTCAAACTATTTTGTACCCTTATGGTCCCTGTAAAACAAATATTTGGATGGGAAGAGAAAGATCTGAACTTTGTAATATGACTCTTATCAAACAATACTGCATCCCTGTACAGATTTCTCCTAAAAGTAATAATAGAAAGAGGAGACGGTATTTCCTCGCATACCACTTCCGATATAACGCCCACATACAACAAACATTCCATTTTAAATCAACTGTGAAAGAGGAACCACCCACACAGAGAAGTCCTGCATTCTATAACAGTGAATCTGTGTCTCGTAAATTATAAATGCAAAAACACATAATTGTGGGAGTGTGTTCTTTCCACATGGAACGAACAATGTAACAAAAACCTTTGAGATAATATGAAGATATTTCAATATAAATACAGTGTACATAATGTATCGTTACACAGATTTATAGTTACTTATCTACAATTAGTAACATAAATTGGTTGGTAAGACAGAATCATCTTACCTTGGCTGCAGGTCCTTCCTGTATATCCCGTTTTGGAGCAGTCGCAGTAGGGTTCTCCATCAGCCACGGAGCAGGAGCCTCCATTCTCACACGGGTTCCCTGTACAGAGACCCATCATCTCCAGACGTACCTTCTGACTGTTGATCAGCTTGGGAACCTTGTTCCCGTAATTCAGATCTTTGATAACTCCTTTGAACGGAGGCAGCTCTCTAACCGTCGGCAGGGTGATGACCGAGGTCCTGATGTCTCCGGGTATGCCCCCGAGGAACAGGTCACTGACGATCTTCATGAACTGGCGCTCTGGTCGAACATCCTCCGCCTTGGTCTGCCCGTCCAGGGCCAAGACCGTTCTGAGGTTGTGTCGGCTGACCATCGCAAAGTGCCAGCAGCTGTCGTTGACCGATTTGTCAGAGGTGACCGTGGTCTCAGCGCAATCGATGCTGAAGCGAAGCTGGAGCTTCCCTTCCGTTATGGTGAGAAGCAGGAAGTCACAGTAGCCGCCATCGTCAAAGTAAAGGATCAGGGCGTCGGACGCGTCTGTTTTGAACTGGAAGGTGAGGTCACTTCTGGTGCTGGCGTCCCAGCAGAGGTACCGTGCCCACTGGCCCTCAGAACCCCTGAACTCCAGGCCCTGACACAGGCCCAGTAGAGTACTGAGAAGCAGAAGAACACACTGAGGGAGACTAAAGGGATTCATTGTAGAAAAAAAGATGTTGAGCTATAGGGTTATGCCAGTTGAGGTTAGAGGTTAGAGGGAGAGATCCTTTAGGTTCGGAATACCATCAGAGGTGTTTTCAGTTCAATGATGGATATAGGCTATTCAATGTATATACCACCCGTTCTAGTCAGGAAGGTGACACAATATCCTGTAGACTGTGATAGAGATCTGATATTGAAATCACTGAAGTATGGGAGACCATTTAAATCCAAGTCTGAGCTGCAGATAATAGAGAAGAAACATCTGTATTCCTACTAAGGAGAATAACCTTGAGAGAATCAACCCTTAGTGTGATGAGGCTGATCCTTAGTGTGTTCTGTCAGTGATACAGAGGCATATCGATGAGTTGTTTCCTTTGAGGCGACTGCAGGGATTAAAACACACAGCGGCCATTTTGGGTCAAGATCCGTAGCCACGTCCCATAGTACTGTACTTCCTAGTCCAGTTTCAGGCCTTACAGAGACGTCACTGCAAAACAACAGAAATGCCATTATTCAGCATACACAACACACCCATGAATCTCAGCTCACCCAAAAACATTTGTTGACTGTAGGTTGCAACAAAAGTATAAAATTATCATAAAAATGTTGCTGCCAGCACTTCCTTCTGGAGAATTGATATATATTCACTTACCCTTTGGCCTCCCATCTAGGGTATTAAACCAGCCCGGCTGTTTTTTTCACTGACTATTGCCAATGTAATTTCATGAGAATGATGTGGATAGATCACTTGAAAACTAAATAGATTCACTGTTGCTTTCAGAGTCATTCCAAAGGGTAGGTTAAACATAGCAAATTAAATTTGACCATATTTTATCACACATATATCAACAATGATGCTACACTATATGTACAAAAGTATGAGGACAGCCCTTCAAATGAGTGGATTGGGCTATTTCAGACACAACTGTTGCTGACAGGAGTATAAAATCGAGCGCACAGCCATGCAATCTCCATAGACAAACATTGGCAGTGGAATGGCCTTACTGAGGAGATCAGTGACTTTCAACATGGCACCGTCATAGAATGCCACCTTTCCAACAAGTCAGTTTTGTAAAATTTCTGACCTGAAAGTGCGGTTATTGTGAAGTGGAAAAATGCCTGGGGGAATGCTACCTGCCCCAATGCATAATGCCAACTGTAAAGTTTGGTTTAGGAGGAATAATGGTCTGGGGCTGTTTTTTCATGGTTTGGGCTAGTTCCAGTTCCAGTGAAGGGAAATCTTAATGCTACAGCATACAATGACATTCCAGACAATTCTGTGCTTCCAACGTTGTGGAAAATTTTTGGGGAAGGCCCTTTCCTGTTTCAGCATGACAATGCCACCATGCACAAAGCGAGGTCCATACAGAAATGTTTTGTTGAGATTGGTGTGGAAGAACTTGACTGGCATGCACAGAGCCCTGACCTCAACCCCATCGAACACCTTTGGGATGAATTGGAATGCCGACTGCGAGCCACACCTAATCGCCCAACATCAGTGCCCGACCTCACTAATGCTCTTGTGACTGAATGGAAGCAAGTCGCCGCAACAATGTTCCAACATCTAGTAGGAAGCCTTCCCAGAAGAGTGTAGGCTGTTATAGCAGCAAAGTAAATACAATACAGCAAGTAAAACACTGGAGCAGTAGATTTGTAGTGGAAGAAAGTGCAAAGTAGAAATAGAAATAATGGGGTGCAAAGGAGCAAAATAAATAAATAAATACAGTAGGGGAAGAGGTAGTTGTTTGGGCTAAATTATAGATGGGCTATGTACAGGTGCAGTGATCTGTGAGCTGCTCTGACAGCTGGTGCTTAAAGCTAGTGAGGGAGATAAGTGTTTCCAGTTTCAGAGATTTGTGTAGTTCGTTCCAGTCATTGGCAGCAGAGAACTGGAAGGAGAGACGGCCAAAGGAGGAATTGGCTTTGGGGGTGACCAGAGAGATATACCTGCTGGAGCGCGTGCTACAGGTGGGTGCTGCTATGGTGACCAGTGAGCTGAGATAAGGGGGGACTTTACCTAGCAGGGTCTTGTAGATGACCTGGAGCAAGTGGGTTTGGCGACGAGTATGAAGCGAGGGCCAGCGAACTAGAGCGTACAGGTCGCAGTGGTGGGTAGTACATGGGGCTTTGGTGACAAAACGGATGGCACTGTGATAGACTGCATCCAGTTTATTGAGTAGGGTATTGGAGGCTATTTTGTAAATGACATCGCTGAAGTCGAGGATCGGTAGGATGGTCAGTTTTACGAGGGTATGTTTGGCAGCATGAGTGAAGGATGCTTTGTTGCGAAATAGGAAGCCAATTCTAGATTTAACTTTGGATTGGAGATGTTTGATGTGAGTCTGGAAAGTTGCAAAGTCATCAACAGCTATTGTTTCAATTAAACCCAGAATTCAACTAAATATAGATAATACAATAGGCCTAGGGTTTCAAGCTCTGGTTCATTTAAAATACAACGCTATTTAATGATATTGAATTTTATTTTGATTGTCAATGCAACCAAATAGCAACGTTTGAAATAGATGTATTTTCTGCTTGGATAGTTCCATCTGTGCCACTGACTCAGTCTGGTTTTAATTCCAGTTTGACTCCAAATTATTATTTGATATGTTGGATTCACGTCTCCATGTCAACCAAAAATCGAAAGAATAGGACTAAATCAAATCAAACATGGGCCCCCGCCGCTCACGCGGACCGTGTGCTCCCGATCTCCGTGGTCGACGTGAGTGTAAGAATATGTCGAAGATAAATACACAACACAGAGACAGAGTACGAGAGGTCAAGAGCTCAGAGAGGTCAAGAGGATGAGAGGTCAAGAGGACTAGAACTAACAATCAATGGAAATAGTGTTTTTTCTGTAATAGGGAAATATTGATCAATGGTTCAGAGACATGGGAGGAATAGGTCTTCTGAAATAGGATACTTGTTATTTGGCCATTGGCTAGTTTTATTGCTAGGAATTCTAATTGGTCAACCACAGACTAGGGCTGGGTTATAAAACTACATGCTGTCCCTTTGTTCTGTGGAGAGAATCACAGGAGAGAACCACAGGAGAGAATCACTGAGTGATCATAACTGAGGACAGGAGAGAATGACCATCTACTTCCCTGTATGATTTGTCCTCTTTGAAGAAACCTATTTTCCTCCCCCTGATTTGCTTTGGAGTTTGTGTTATTGAAGAATAACATAAATTGCTAACATGAGTAAGACATTTAAGTGTGTTAACCCTCGCAAGGCTTCCGGTCCAGACGGTATCCCAAGCCGCGTTCTCAGAGCATTCGCAGACCAGCTGGCTGGACAAGATGGAGCAGATAGACATGGCCATCCTGTTTGGCTCCTAAGGAGCTTTGCAGTATTTATTAGAGCTATAGTGTTATTTCTCACATTATTAGCCCAGAAAGGTATTGCATTATTACATACAGCCAGAAATAACTTTTGGATATCAGAGCAGCGGTAACTCACCAGCATTTCGAATTGGATACTTTGGAGATTGAACTTATATCAGACGCTGCTCCAAGACACCACAGGCGGAGAAGAGGTATTAGGAGTGAACTTTTAGATATGGCAGCTCTGCTTCTAGGTCCTATGACTTCTAGTCCAACTCAGGAGACATGCACATCATCCTTCGCTTCCTATTATATTGCTATCTTATGTTCAGTCTCTGGATAATAAAGTAGACGAGCTCAGGGCGACGATCTCCTTCCAGAGAGACATCAGGGACTGTAGCATACTCTGTTTCACGGATTTGTGGCTCTCTCCGGATATACTGTCCACGTCCATACAGCCAGCTGGGTTCTCAGTACATTGTGCATATAGGAATAAAGAACTCTCCGGGAAGAAGAAAGACGGAGGTATGTTCCATGATTAACTACTCATGGTGTGATTGTGGTAACGTACAGGAACTGAAGTCCTTTTGTTCACCCAACCTAGAATACCTCACAATCAAATGCTGACCGCATTACCTCCTGTGAGAATTATCTTAGGTCATCGTCACAACTGTGTACTGTATATTCCCCCTCAAGCCAATACCACGACGGCTCTCAAATAACTACCCTGGACTTTGTGCAAACCGGAAACCGCATATTGTGAGGCCGCTTTTATTGTAGCTGGGGACTTTAATAAAGCAAATCTGAGGAAAACGCTACCGAAGTTTTATCAACACTTTGCCTGCAGTATTCGCGCGTTAAAAACTCTCAACCATTGTTACTTTATCCTTCTGGGATTGCTACAAGGGCCTCTCCTGCCCTCCCTTTGGCAAATCAGATCATCCATTCAGATTCTCCCTTCCTATAGGCAGAAACTCAAACAGGAATTAACCGTGCTAAAGTCTATTCAACGCTGGTCTGACCAATCGGAATCCATACTTCAAGACTATTTTGATCACGCGAACTGGGATATGTTCCGGGTTGCCTCTGAGAATAACATTGATGTATACACTGACACGGTGACGGAGTTCATCAGGAAGTGTATAGGGGATGTTGTTCCCACTGTGAAGATAAAAAATCTATCCAAACCAAAAAAACGTAGACCGATGGCAGCAGAGAGGGTCAAAAGCTTCAAGTTCTTCTGCGTGCACATCACTAAGAACCTGAAATGGTCCCTTCACACTGACAGTGTAGTGAAGAAGGCGTAAAGGCGCCCCTTCAACCTCATAAGGCTGAAGAAATTTGGCTTAGCCCCTAAGACCCTCACAAACTTCTACAGATGCACCAATAAGAACCTCCTGTCTGGCTGTATCACCGCCTGGTACGACAATCGCTGGGCTCTCCAGAGGGTGGTGCGGTCAACCCAACACACCATTGGGGGCACACTGCCTTCCCTCCAGGACATCTACAGCACCCAGTGTCACAGGAAGGCCAAGAAGATCATCGAGGACCTCAGTCATGGCCTGATCACTCCACTACCATCTAGGAGGAGACAGTGCAGGTGCATAAAATCTGGAACTGAGAGCACGATAAACAGCTTCTACCCACAGGTCGTCAGACTGTTAATAGCCAGCAGTAGCCGGCCTACGCCCAGCAGTAGCCGGCCTACGCCCAGCAGTAGCCGGCAGCAGTAGCCGGCCTACGCCCAGTGCCCTGCCCTGAACCTTAGTCGCTGTTCAATCCAGCTACCACCCAGTAGTCTACTGTACACTGTAGCTAAGGGACTGCTGCCCTACATAGTCACTGAACACTAGTTACTTTAATGTTTACATACTATTTATATATCTACTGCTGTACACCATTTTTGATTATTTTAGAATTTTTGATTATCGTGTGCTTGTTTGACATTTACTGTATTGATTGATAGGAACTAGGAACATACGCATGTCGCTGCACCCGTCATAACACCTGCTGAACTGTGTATGCGACAGATCATTTACATTTTATTTGAATTTCATTTAAAGTTTGATTTCATTTAATCCTATTCTTTATCTTTGATTTTCGGTTGAGATGGAGACGTGAATCAAACATATACATTATTAATTTGTAGACCAACTGGAAATAAAGCCAGACTAAGTCAGTGGCACAGATAGAAATATCCAAGCAAGAAGATACACCTTCAAATGTTGATTTCTGGTTGCGTTGACAAACAATCATAATTCAATATCCCTTTTGAAATACAATAAATAGCCTATTAACTTGTTGAAAAGTTTTTGTTAAAAAGTATATATTGGATTCACGTCTCCAACTCAACCAAAAAAATAGAAGGTAACACTAAAACCTGCTGGCCTTTCAGCATATAAGTACGCGCTAGAGAACATTGTCAGGTATCCCCTTTAGCATATGCATCAGATTAATATCAACCTGCAAGGTGTGCCAACATGCTTGATTTATAAATGCTTGATAAATAGTGCATAAACTATCGTAAATGATTAATTGCATGAAGAATCCTTCATGGAAATGCATACATTTAAAAAAAATAACTAAAGTTATTTGTTTAGATAGATTCAAGGATATGTTTTATATAACTCTACAAAGTCCTAATAAAAACATAGGCCTATAGCCTACTTTCGTTTCCCTTCCAATAAAAACAGTGTTTCCATTTGATGAACTTTATTTGTAGATTTGATTAGTAATAGAGTTATAGTAATTAATAAAGTCCAGGTACAGCTTCTTCTGACAAAGTAGAAACATTACAGATGATAATAACAATAATATAACCTGCCAGGTCACAGGTGAAATGATTTGCTGTATTCCTAAACAAAAGAACCAGTGCGTGAACAATTGTAAACGATTAATTGTATAAAGAAATATTTGTGGAAATATATTCATGACAATATATAAAAACAGGCATTTGTTGATTGAATCAGACACTGTATTGTGCACTTATACCCGTGCCATTATTCATGAATCAATCCTGTCTTCTTTTTACGCTTCGGGTTCACTGTCAGCACACAGCTTCGGGGCTTTGCTTGAGCAAGCCACAAAAACAAAATTGGTTGCACTGCACACAGTTTTAATGGGCCTTGTTTCGTGTGCACCTGCCGACTTGACATTGTGTCTTATTTTTCCTGAGTGGTAGCTGTGGTGCTTGGGGAAGAGGGAGAGCAGCACCTGCTGCCTGCTTGGAGCGGTGGTGCTTGGGGAAGAAGGAAAGCAGGACCTGCTGCCTGCTTGGAGCTGTGGTGCCTGGGGAAGAAGGAGAGCAGGACCTGCTGCCTGCTTGGAGCTGTGGTGCTTGGGGAAGAAGGAAAGCAGGACCTGCTGCCTGCTTGGCAGCAGTAGCTTCTTTCTTGGCGTTCATGTGGTTCTCACAAAGCTCACATGCCAGATCCAGTGGGGTTTATGGTGCTGAGGATGCAAACACTCATATTTATTTTACATCTGTACACCGTGAGTGTTGCTTATCACTCTCCATCACTGATGTGGAGTACAGCTCCACTGGTATGTTGTTCTGCGCAGAGATGTGCAGCTCCTGCCTTTTGTTTGTTCACTGTTCTCAGCAGGCTAGTCTTCTTTGCAATCAACTTGTCTGCCAGGGATATTGATGTGACAAAGTTTTCCATGGTCACATTTCCACCTTTGCCCATGTAAGGCTCCAGGAGTCTCAAACCCACAGTCTCGGACAGTCGCTCACCCGCTGGTGTGATTTCATCGTTCCCCAGATATGGAAAGCCATTCAGCAAGTACTAACCAAGAGTTAGTGACATATACCATTATCTGTTTATATCTGTATTCTAGCTCTCATTCATCCATTGACAACAGAACAGCATATATTCATTTAGGTTTATTATGGTACTAGTGTTTCCTTATAGTAGCCAGAGCAATGCTGCTGCACGAGTGGCCATGTGCTGAATGCATGGACAGTGGAGTGGTCATGAGCTGAATGCATGGACAGTGGAGTGGTCATGAGCTGAATGCATGGACAAGAGCTGCACCTCTTGAATTGTTTAATTTATTAGACAAAGGTTAGTGTCATAGGAACTGCTGAATATGCTCTTTCAGAATGCATATAGAAATCATTATCATTATCATTATGTTTTACCTGCATGTGACTGAAGGAGGATTTAATAAAGCAATGCTCCTTTCCCTGCGTCTGTCAAGTACAAGATGTGCCCATCACTTCATGTACAATTTGACAACTGATATGCCTAATATTGTCACTCATCAGACTGTTAATGTAATCTTGTCTATAGGCTAACTCTTATTATGTTGCGAAATTAGTTTCGGAACAGTTTAGGTGTAGATTCAATGGGCCAGCTGTGCAGGCTGACTGGCATTGTTCGTATCCCTCTCATCAATTTGGATAGAGTCAAGGATATGTTTTGCATTATTCTAAAGGCCTACCGCAACACATAGCATGTTTTCATTTCCCTGCCAATACATTCAATGAGTAATAGAGTTACAGTAAATAATACAGTCCTGTAACAGCTTCTTTTCACAAAGTTAAACAGAATGGTATCAACATGTAAGGTGCGCGGTCAAATTATTCAAACGAGAGCCAAGGTTGATTAATAGGCATAACACAAACTAATCATTACATTATTGTTGTTCTAAATTAAATCAACCTCATCCTTCAGTAAGGTCTAATTTCAATTTGATTGTGAAGTAACTTGAACAATTATCGCCTATTCCATCCATTTGTCATTCATTCAAGCGGCTGGCATTGTTTGCGGCGCTGGATAGAGTCAAGGATATGTTTTGCATTATTCTAAAAGCATACTGCAACATGTCGCATGTTTTGGTTTCCCTTACAATACATTTGATTAGTTATAGAGTTAAAGTAAATTTAACAGTCCCATAACAGCTTATTTTTACAAAGTAATACGTAAAAGAGAACTGTATCAACCCGCTAAGTGTTCGCTCAAATTACATCGCTGCTGATAAAAAGGCATAACACAAACTAATCATTACACTGTTGTCTTTCTAAATTAAATCAACCTCTTCACCCTCTGTATCATTCTGTTAGCCTAATTTAAATTAAATGGTGAAGGTGCACAATTATTGCCCATTCATCCATTTGTCATTCATTCAGTGAGGAGAGAGAGAAGCATTAGTGCCTGGCTGGGTACCAACGTCCTGCAGCATGTTGTCTTGGCGGGTTAAATTGGGAATAGGTGTGAAAATAACAAGTAAATAGGCTCTAAATACTTTTCTGTTTGTGATTTCGAAATTCTGATAAATGAGCAGTGTAAAATACAAACATTTAGGAAGGGAAGGAGCAGTCAGGGAAGGAGCAGGACAAACGTCAGTGGCCGTTGGCCTAGGTGGTTCTAGTGTTAAAGAATGGGATTAAGCCAGCGGCTCAGACGGATCTATCCAAGCAGTTGATACGTCTCCTTTAAATGTTGATATTGAGTTGCGTTGTCAAGCAAACACAATTAAATATTACATTTGTTATACAGTAAATAGCCTAATGTTAAGGCTATCTTATAAAATAATGTAACATTCAACCATAAAATGAGTAATACATCCATGGCCACATTTTGAGGTTACTGTAATTATAACATTTTTAAGATAGCATGCATAGGTCGTCACAGGTCTGTGGAGATCTTCACAATTGCTGAAAAATCTGTGCGGTATCTCGAACAACATCACTTGCACCATTTAATTTAATCTCAACTGCCATCCAGGTTATTTAGTTATACTATTAGATGAAGAACAGTGATAACGCATTAAATCTGTTGTAAATAAATGAAATAACTGACATTGTATTCCTATTTGAACTTTGCTGTACTGTTAAAATTGTTGAAAGCGCAGTGATAACCTTTTGGGTGACAACTAAATCAAAAATCAGACATTGCTTTTCCATTGGAATTTGGTGGTGCATTAAGATAGAAATACATAACACATTGGAAAGTCAAAATACCTTTTCGTCTGCCTTTTTGAGTTGGTGAATATAGGTTGTAATCGCCTTGATCAATGTGTCAAACAAATATTACCAAATAATACATACTATAGTTGACATACTATAGTTGAAGTCGGAAGTTTACATATACCTTAGCCAAATACATTTAAAATCAGTTTTTCACAATTCCTGACATTTAATCCAATAAAACATTTCTTGTCTTAGGTCAGTTAGGATCACCACTTTATTTTAAGAATGTGAAAAGTCAGAATAATAGTAGAGAGAATGATTTATTTCAGCTTTTATTTCTTTCATCACATTCCCAGTGGGTCAGAAATGTACATACACTCAATTAGTATTTGGTAGCATTGCCTTTAAATTGTTTAACTTCGGTCAAACGTTTCGGGTAGCCTTCAACAAGCTTCCCAGAATAAGTTAGGTGAATTTTGGCCCATTCCTCCTGACAGAGCTGGTGTAACTGAGTCAGGTTTGTAGGCCTCCTTGCTCGCACATGCTTTTCAGTTCTGCCCCCAAATGTTCTGTAGGTTTGAAGTCAGGGCTTTGTGATGGCCACTCCAATACCTTGACTTTGTTGTTCTTAAGCCATTTTGCCACAACTTTGGAAGTATGCGTGGGGTCATTGTCCAATTGGAAGACCCATTTGCGACCAAGCTTTAACTTCCTGACTGATGTCTTGAGATGTTGCTTCAATATATCCACATAATTTTACTTGCTTATGATGCCATCTATTTTATGCACCAGTCCCTCCTGCAGCAAAGCACCCCACAACATGATGCTGCCACCCCCGTGCTTCACAGTTGGGATGGTGTTCTTCGGCTTGCAAGCCTCTCCGTTTTTCCTCCAAACATAACGATGGTCATTATGGCCAAACAGCTCTATTTTTGATGGACCAGAGGACATTTCTCCAAAAAGTACGATCTTTGTCCTCATGTACAGTTGCAAACCGTAGCCTGTCTTTTTTATGCCGGTTTTGGAGCAGTGGACTCGTTTTACTGTGGATATAGGTACTTTTGTACCTGTTTCCTCCAGCATCTTCACAAGGTCCTTTCCTGTTGTGCTTGGGATTGATTTGCACTTTTCGCACCAAAGTACGTTCATCTCTAGGAGACAGAACGCGCCTCCTTCCTGAGCGGTATGAAGGCTGCGTGGTCCTATTGTGTTTATACTTGCGTACTATTGTTTGCATAGATGAACGTGGTACCTTCAGGCGTTTGGAAATTGCTCCCAAGGATGAACCAGACTTGTGGAGGTCTACAATTTTTTCTGTCTTGGCTGATTTATTTAGATTTTCCCATGATGTCAAGCAAAGAGGCACTGAGTTTGAAGGTAGGCCTTGAAATACATCCACAGCTACACCTCTAATTGACTCAAATTATGTCAATCAGCCTATCAGAAGCTTCTAAAGCCATGACGTCGTTTTCTGGAATTTTCCAAGCTGTTTAAAGGCACAGTCAACTTAGTGTATGTAAACTTCTGACCCACTGGAATTGTGATACAGTAAAATATAAGTAAAATAATCTGTCTGTAAACAATTGTTGGAAAAATTACTTGTGTCATGCACAAAGTAGATGTCCTAACCGACTTGCCAAAACTATAGTTTGTTAACAAGATATTTGTGGAGTGGTTGAAAAACTGGTTTTAAAAGCCTAAGTGTATGTAAACATCCGACTTCAACTGTATGTTGAAATGACGTGGTTTGCCCAGTGTGATCTTTTATGTCCTGATCTTTAATGTCCTGCAATCAACTGAGCTGATGAGAGCTGAAGCCTAGTTTGTTAAAAATGCTGATTTGATAACATCTCCGTGGTCATTAAATAGCTTTAAGTAACCAATATTAACATCAATTAAAGGTTAATGAGCATTTTTACAGTTCTGGATGTGTACTACAACTTACATATGAACTGAAGATATCTTTGGCATTTCAGATACCTTTATCTCTGAGTTTTGAAAGCTTGAATTGACGTGTCTCAGTCTGTATTGAAATATTATGAAAGATAAGCAATGTTTCTGGTTACCATACTATTAACACTTTCTTATGTACTATAATGTAAAGTGCTATGAAATAAATCAATATGTGCCTTTCCAATGACTCACACAGTAAGTTGAGCCAATGGAGTCACAAATTATGAAGAATTATGAAAAATGATCAATCTGTCTCTTTCTCAATCCTACTATTTCCTACTCATGACTCTAGTACTATGAGGTGAGGTGGAACATGTGTTGTAGCTTGTAACATCAGCTTAGCTCTGGTAGTGTGTATACAGTGCATTCAGGAGTGTACAGTGGCATGCGAAAGTACATTTTTCCTTTTTTGTTGCCTTACAAACTGGAATTAAAATTCATTTTGGGGGGTTTGTATCATTTGATTTACACACCATGACTACCACTTTGAAGATGCAAAATATTTTTTATTGTGAAACAAACAAGAAATAACACAAAACAAACAGAAAACTTCAGCGGGCATAGCTATTCACCCCCCCCCCCCCCCCAAAGGCAATACTTTGTAGAGCCACCTTTTGCAGCAATTACGGCTTGGGGTATGTCTCTATAAGCTTGGCACATCTAGCCACTGGGATTTTTGCCCATTCTTCAAGGCAAAACTGCTCCAGCTCCTTCAAGTTGGATGGGTTCCGCTGGTGTACAGGAATCTATAAGTCATACTACAGATTCTCAATTGTATTGAGGTCTGGGATTTGACTAAGCCATTCCAAGACATTTAAATGTTTCCCCTTAAACCACTCGAGTGTTGCTTTAGCAGTATGCTTAGGGTCATTGTCCTGCTGGAAGGTGAACCTCCGTCCCAATCTCAAATCTCTGGAAGACTAAAACAGGTTTCCCTTAAGAATTTCCCTGTATTTAGTGCCATCCATCATTCCTTTAACCTCACTAGGGTAGGGGGCACTATTTTCACCTCCGGATGAAAAGCATGCCCAAAGTAAACTGCATGCTACTCAGGCCCAGAAGCTAGATATGCATAGAAGTGGTAGAGTTGGATAGAAAACACTCTAAAAGTTTCTAAAACTGTTAAAATTATGTCTGTGAGTATAACAGAACTTATTTGGCAGGCGAAACCCCGAGGACAAACCACCCAGGAATTTTTGTTGTTGTTGAGGTGACAGTGTTTTCAATTGGTTTCTATGTGGATCTAGATTTCTAAGGCACTTGTTTGCAGTTCCTATCGCTTCCACTGGATGTCAACAGTCTTTAGAAATTTGTTGATGTTTTTCTTTAGAGTAATAAAGAAGTATGGCTCCACTTTGTTTTTGTCCGGTATTGAACACAGATTATCCCGTCTTAAATTTTATCGATAATTTACATAAAAAGATACCTAAAGTTGTATTAGGAAAGTTGTTTGAAATGTTTGGATCAAGATTACAGGTAACTTATTAGATATTTTGTAGTCATGTTGCGCGAGTTGGAACCGGTGTTTTTCTGAATCTTAGGCCCCAAATAAATTGACATTTTGGAGATATAATGATGGAATTTATTGAACAAAAGGACCATTTATGATGTTTATGGGATATATTGGAGTGCCAACAGAAGAAGATCTTCAAAGGTAAGGCATGAATTATATCGTTATTTCTGAGTTTTGTGTCACGCCTGGCAGGTTGAATTATGATTGTCATGTATTTGTTTGATGGGGTGCTGTTCTCAGATAATAGCATGATTTGCTTTCGCCGTAAAGCCTTTTTAAAATCTGACACGGTAGCTAGATTAACAAGAAGTTAAGCTTTAATTTGGTGTCTTGCACTTGTATGAAAGTTAAACATAAAAAAAAATAATATGAATTTCGCGCACTGCCATTTCACCAGATGTTGTCGAAACGTTCCGCTAGCGGAACCCCTAACCGTAAAAGGTTAAAATAATGTCTGTGAGTATAACAGAACTGAAATTAGGAAAATCCATCCAGGAAGTGCCATTACCTTGAAATGGCTGTTTTTCCAAGGAAAGCCTATCCAAGATTTAAAGGGATAGCACCCAGATTCTGTTCCCTATGGCTTCCACTAGTTGTGAACAGTCTTTAGACATTGTTTCAGGCTTTTATTTTGAAAAATGATGGAGAATGACAACATTGAGTGAGTGGACCCTGGGATGTCCTCAGAGCTGGTTACTGCGCACGACCGAGAGCATGCCTTTCTTGTTTTCCTTTTATATTGACGAAGCTTTTGTCCAGTTGAAATATTAACGATTATTTAGGCTAAAAACAACATGAGAATTGATTTTAACCTGTCTGGGCTAGGGGGCAGTATTGAGAATTTTGGAAAAATATGTTCCCATTTTTAACTGCCTCCTACACCAACTCAGAAGCTAGAATATGCATATTATTGTTCAGGTTTGGATAGAAAACACTCTGAATTTTCTAAAACTGTTTGAATGGTGTCTGTGAGTATAACAGAACTCCTATGGCAGGCAAAAACCTGACAAGGTTTCAAGCAGGAAGTACCCTGTCTGACAAGGAGTCGTGCGTCTTACCTCTTTTTATTGAAAAGTAAGGATCTTAGCTGTAACGTGACAATTCCCAGGGCTCCGATAGGCTCTCAGAGCCCGGGAAATACCTGAAGGTTTACGAGGGAGCCTCAGGCTGAAACATATTATCGCCTTTTGTAAGTGGCTGCTCGGAGGACCTTTCAATGATGCGCGTGCATGAGTCGCTTCTGAGGAGAAATTTTATTCGGCTGTTTAGGCTCAATGCATACTCCCGGTCGGAATATTATCACTTCTCTACGACATAAATGGCATAAAAATTGGTTTTAAACAGCGGTTGACATGCTTCGAAGTACGGTAATGGAATATTTAGACATTTTTGACAAGCCAACGCGCCATGCGCGGGACCGTGAAAAAGCATTCTAGAACTCACGAACAAAACGTCGCTGTTTGGATATAACGATGGATTATTTGGGACCAAACCAACATTTGTTATTGAAGTAGAAGTCCTGGCAGTGTATTCTGATGAAGAACAAGCAAGGTAAGAACATTTTTCTTATAGGAAATTTGATTTTGGTGGAGGCTGACCTGGGTGGGTATCTAAATAGCTAGCCCTGTAATGCCGGGCTATGTACTTAGATTATTGCAAAATGTGCTTCATCCGAAAAGCTATTTTAAAATCGGACATATCGAGTGCATAGAGGGGTAATGTATCTATAATTCTTAAAATAATTGTTATGCTTTTTGTGAATGTTTATCGTGAGTAATTTAGCAAACTGTTAGTAAATTCAACGGAAGTTTGCGGTGGTTATGCTTTTTCTGAACGTCACATGCTAATGTAAAAAGCTGGTTTTTGATATAAATATGAACTTGATTGAACAGACATGCATGTATTGTATAACACAATGTCCTAGGTGTGTCATCTGATGAAGATCATCAAAGGTTAGTGCTGCATTTAGCTGTGGTTTGGGTTTATGTGACATGATATGCTAGCTTGAAAAATGGGTGTCAGATTTTTTCTGGCTGGGCACTCTGCTGACATAATCTAATGTTTTGCTTTCGTTGTAAAGCCTTTTTGAAATCGGACAGTGGGGTTAGATTAACGAGATTCTTGTCTTTAAATAGCTGTGAAATAGTCATATGTTTGAGAAATTGAAGTTATAGTATTTCTAACGATTCAAAAATCGCGCCACTGGAATTCCAGTAGCTGTTACGTAGGTGGGACGAAATCGTCCCACATACCCCAGACAGGATAAACATCGTTTGACATGTTTCTACGAACTTTATGGATACTATTTGGAATTTTTGTCTGCCTCTTGTGATCGCATTTGAGCCATTGGATTACTGAACAAAACGCGCCAACAAAATGGAGGTTTTTGGATATAAAGAGGGACTTTATCGAACAAAACAAACATTTAATTTGTAGCATGGAGTCTTGTGAGTGCAACCATATGAAGATCATAAAAGGTAAGTGATTCATTTTATTGGTATTTCTGACTTTCATGACTAATCTACTTGGCTGGTAACTGTACGTAATGTTTTGTGTGCTGAGCGCTGTCCTCAGATAATCGCATGGTTTGCTTTCACTGTAAAGCCTTTTTGAAATCTGACACGGCGGCTGGATTAACAAGAAGTTAAGCTTTATTTTGATGTATAACACATATATTTTCAAGAATGTTAATTATTTGAATTTAGTATTTTTGAATTTTGCGCTCTGCAATTTCACTGGATGTTGGCCAGGTGGGACGGTAGCATCCCACACCCCTTAGAGAGGTTAATTCTGACCAGTTTCCCAGTCCCCGCTGATGAAAAACATCCCCACAACATGATGCTGCCACCACCATGCTTTACTGTTCTCGGGGTGATGAGAGGTGTTGGGTTTGCGTCAGACATAGTGTTTTCCTTGATGGCTAAAAAGCTCAATTTTAGTCTCATCTGACCAGAGTACCTTCTTCCATATGTTTGGGGAGTCTCCCACATGCCTTTTGGTGAACACCAAACGTGTTTGCTTATTTTTTTCTTTAAGCAATGGCTTTTTTCTGGCCACTCTTCCGTAAAGCCCAGCTCTGTGAAGTCTACGTCTTAAAGTGGTCCTATGGAAAGATACTCCAAACTCCGCTGTGGAGCTTTGCAGCTCCTTCAGGGTTATCTTTGGTCTCTTTGTTGCCTCTCTGATTAATGGCCTCCTTGCCTGGTCTGTGAGTTTTGGTGGGTGGCCCTCTCTTGGCTGGTTTGTTGTGGTGCCATATTCTTAAACATTTTTAATAATGGATTTAATGGTGCTCCGTGCAATGTTCAGAGTTAGATTTTTTTTATATAACCCAATCCTGATCTGTACTTCTCCACAACTTTGTCCCTGACCTGTTTGGAGAGCTCCTTGGTCTTCATGGCGTCACTTGCTTGGTGGTCCCCCTTCCTTAGTGGTGTTGCAGACTCTGGGTGTTGCAGACTCTCTGACTTTCAGAACAGGTGTATATACACTGAGATCATGTGACACCTAGATTGCACAAAGGTGAACTTTATTTAACTAATTATGTGACTTCTGAAGGTAATTGGTTGTACCAGATCTTATTTAGGGGCTTCATAGCAAAGAGGGTGAATACATATGCACACACCACTTCTCCATTTAAAAAAAGAAAATCATTTCACTTCACCAATTTTGACTGTTTTCTGTATTTCCATTACATGAAATCCAAATAAAAGTCCATTTAAATGAGAGGTTGTAATAAAACAAAATAGAAAAAAACGCCAAATGGGGGATGAATACTTTTGCAAGGCACTGTATTCAGGCCTCTTGACTTTTTCCACATTTTGATACATTACAGCCTTATTCTAAAATGTATTCAATTGTAGTTTTTTCCCCCATCAATCTATACAAAATACACCATAATGATATAAGAAAAAACTGTTTTTTTTGCAAATGTATTAAGAATAATAAACATAAATATCACATTTACACAAGTATTCAGACCCTTTACTCAGTACTTTATTGAAACACCTTTTGCAGTGACTACAGCTTTGAGTCTTAGGTATGACACTACAAGCTTGGCACAACTGTATTGGGTGAGTTTCTCCCATTCTTCAAGTCCGGGCTCTGGCTGGGCCACTCAAGGACTTGTCCCGAAGCCACTCCTGCATTCTCTTCGCTGTATGCTTAGGGTCGTTGTCCTGTTGGAAGGTGAACCTTTGCCCCAGTCTGAGGTCCTGAGTGCTCTGGAACAGATTTTCATCAAGGACCTCTCTGTACTTTTCTCTATTCATCTTTTCCTCTATCCTGACTAGTCTCCCAGTCCCTGCCGCTGAAAAACATCCCCACAGCATGATGCTGCCTCCACCATGCGTCACTGTAGGGATGGTACCAGGTTTCCTCCTTGGCATTCAGGCCAAAGAGTTCAATCTTGGTTTCATCAGACCAGAAAATCTTGTTTCTCATGATCTGAGAGTCCTTTAGGTGGCTTTTGTCAAACTCCAAGCAGGCTGTCATGTGCCTTTTAATAAGGAGTGGCTTACGTCTGGCCACTCTATGATAAAGGCCTGATTGGTGGAGTGCTGCAGAGATAGTTGTCCTTCTGGAAGGTTCTCCCATCTCCACAGAGGAACTCTGGAGATCTGTCACAGTGACCATCGAGTTCTTGGTCAACTCCCTGACCGAAGCCCTTCTCTCCTAGTTGCTCAGTTTGGCTGTGTTCTTGGGGACATTCAATGCTGCAGAAATGTTTGGGAACCCTTCCCCAGATCTGTGCCTTGTCACAATCCTCTTTATATGCTCTATGGACAATTCCTTGACCTCATGGCTTGGTTTTTGCTCTGACATGCACTGTTAACTGTGGGACCTTATATAGGCTGGTATATGCCTTTCCAAATCATGTCCAATCAATTGAATTTACCAAAGGTGGACTCCAATCAAGTTATAGAAACATCTCAAGCATGACCAACGGAAACAGAATGCACCTGAGCTCAAGTCTCATAGCAAAGGGTCTCATAGCAAAAGGTCTGAATACTTATGCAAATATGGTATTTTTGTTTTTACTTACATTTGCAACATTTTCAAAAAGTCTGTTTTTGTTTTGTCATTATGGGGTATTGGGTATAGATTGATGAGAATTTCATTTGATCCATTTTAGAATAAGGCTGTAACGTTAAAAAAAAATACAAAAAGGGAAGGAGTCCTAATACTTTCCAAATGCACTGTAGCTAACCACTCATTGTATCCCTAAGGACCTTCTGCAGCCTGATATAAATGACTAATTATCCAGCAGCACCATATTTCCTTTCATTCCCATATCTTCAGGGGATTACCATCATAAACAGCTATTCATGAAGATGTTATGGATGCTACCCACTTGATGAGGTAGCTCCCATAGGTGCGGGGAATGTTTATGAATATGTAAATACACTCTAGGTGTTTCTCAATATGCATACTACCGTGCTCCACACACTCATGTTCCAAGTGCATTCTCTGAGGACGTTCTCTTGAGTACGTTCTTGTGAGGACGAGAGTGTAGAGAACACATAAAACATTACATTTTAGAACCAATCCCCCTCTCCTACTGTATTACCTCCCCCTCCCCCTACAGTATTACCTCCCCCTCCCCCTACTGTATTACCTCCCCCTCCCCCTACTGTATTACCTCACACTGCACCTCCCATCCACTGAACCTTATCCAGCCAGGACAATGGCAACAATAGACACAAAACCAAATATACACAATACTTACAAGTATGTGAATATTACGATTCAATATATGCGAATCGTAATAATCCAGCTAGCCAGTTAGTTAAACAGGCAAAATTGACTTATAACTGATGTTATGCAAGGTAAATGTAAATGTTTCGTGAGTAGCTAGCCACAAATTCTTTGTGGTTAGCTAGCTAGCCAGTTAGCCCTATTGACTTACTATGGGCTTGCGATCTACGAACACTACAGTCTGTATTGTAGGCAGGTAAACATGACAAAATGAACACAGCATATATTTATTAACGTATCAAGATACAATATTTTTATTCAGGCAACATATGAGATGTTAATCAGCAACATTTAATTCCGAAGTCAGAATTTATTTTCTCCCGCTTCAGCTCAAATAATTTAAAGAAATTTAAAGACATTGATATACATGGTTGCGGCATATTTCTGTGCATACTTTCCATTGAAGCTTGCATTGATGCATGCTTTAAAATATGTACAAACAGAGGACACATTCGAGAAGTACCCTCTGTGGTCCGTTTAGCATACATTGATTTGGACTCCGACTCTCCTGTCTTCCAATTTGCGTGCTCGGAGCATGGTAATATGCATTTTGAGAAACACCTATAATTTTGCCTTGTGCGTGTGCATGCATGCTTTAGCAAGCAGCATAGGACCAAATACTAGAGCCCAGAGTTGTTCATGACCTTGTGACCTGGCCCAAAAACGAAATATCCTCTTCGCTGTCAGGCCATGTGGTCAGAATTTATTTTTTTACGTTATGATTGATTATAACTACTGTTCCATGTAGGAGGGAAATGAGGTACAAGATACTATGGGGAGTCGTACTCTCGTGACTTCGGTTGAAGGATCTACAATCATGCCTGACAAGGCCAATGAAATCTGTGACTCGCTGGAAGTCCCGCATTCCACAGGTGATAAATTGAAGGAATTAATCCGAGCACTTAATATCACTCTTCACAAAGCCCAAGATCGGGCGGCGCGGGGCCAAACAGGTGTTGTACCTCATTTCCCTCCTTCAGGGATCAGCAGTTATAGTCATAACGTTATATTCCCTTTCAGTCAGTCAAATTCGGTGCAACATAAGATGGGAAAATATAACCACGCCCCAAGTGGACCTCAACGGATACGACGGAAACGGAAACGACCCATGGCAGACCCCTCAGACCTGACCCCGCCAGATGCGGCATTCTGGGTATTGCGCACATGGCGCGCTGATTAGTGAATTTCCCCTGTCCCAGCTGTAAGCACACTAAGAGCAGACAGTGTGTGGTGATGACCAAATCGCTGCAGCACAAATATCTCCTATGGTCAACCCTTAAAACAAAAAGGGAAATAACTCAAAAGCTAAGGACCTATAAGACATAGCCATGACTTTCAGGGCGAAGGACGCATTTGGACACAACATCACCTTAGTCGTCCCGAACATGTTTAGCCAAGGTCCAAAGCAAGGAGGTTTCGTAGGAGAGGATCTTCAGATCCACTGACTCCAGAGGCTCAAAGGGGGCCGCAAACAGTGCCAAGTCTCATGTGGGCGCAATAGGTTTAGAGACCAGTCTGAGACAAGGTACACCTTCCAGGAAATGCAAAGCCAAGGGGTGGGCCTTCCATGCCAAATAGTGTCCTCCTCTACATCACAATGGGATTTGTTGAATTCTAGCTTCTGTTGCTAGGGCTGTTCCTAGAACATTCTGAGCGGATTACGTAATGAAACAAAGCCCCTGGTGAGGCTTCGTCAATTCCCACTTGACACACTGGGATAGAGGTACGCTTTTAACGTGGAGAATGCTAAGCCCTGCTCTCCTGTAGGAAGATAAGGATGCCCCTAACAGAGCACTGAAAGGAACAAGTCCATTAACTTGGCACCAGAGCTCAAACGCTTGCCACTTATATGCATACAGCCCTTGCAGACTGAATAGTATCAAAAACATTTGAAGGTAAACCTTAAGCCATCAGATTGGGGCCAGATCCATGGGAACCAAATCTCTGGCCTCGCTTGCCAAACCTGCCAGCGCAGCTGGGACAACAGGTCCATGCGGAACAGGAGTTGTCACGGGCCCCCTTCCTAAAAGGCAAATGAACTCCACAAACCAAGGCTGCCTGGGGCAACAGTGAGCCATAACAATCAATGGTAAGCCCTCCTGGCATGTGGGCTGAATAAGAAACACTGGCCCAAACGCGTAAAGAACTGTCCAATTTAACTGGTGCAACAGTTTCCACAGGGTACTCGGCTCCTTCGTCGAGAAAAATAGACAACACTGCGCATTTTCTCACAATGCGTAAAGATCTATGTCAGCCATTCTGAAAATGTCCCATACCTGGAAGACCAACCAGGGGTGTAGCCTCCAGTCCTAAGAGAGAGGATCCCACCTGGATAAACAATCTGCACCTGAGTTGAGGCAACCGGAGACATGTGTCACCCAAAGCGAGAGCATGTGCACACTGCTCTCCAGCAATAGGGAGCAAGCCATGGTTTATTGTTGGTTCTGACGAGTACAAGCTGGCCCGACAAAAGCAGTGGGAAGCGTCTGAGTGCCATATACACCGTTAGGAGCTCTGTGTAATTGTCCATATCCCCGAATCGAGTTGCCTTCGTACAGGGCACCCTACCCGCTGTCAAAACGAGCTTCACTCGGTTTATACCCAGGAAAAAAACTTTATCATAGAGGTTACCTTACCGACCAGTCATAGCCTACTGGCGACAAAGTGACTTGTAACCTAGCTGAGAATAGCACAGACACCTCTGAAAAATCGACCCCTTCTGTGGTAGCAGACAGGGGCAATTCGTAATTGAATCTAATTCCTAGGAATGAAAAGCGCTGAGCTGGAGAAAGACAGCTCATTTCGGGGTTCATATGAACCACAGAGACTGTTTATGGGATAACAGCATGGTCATGTCCAACCCTGCTTGTTCTCTTGACTCCGGTACCAACCACCAATCACCTACAGGGCCCATAACCTGTATCACTAGACAACTCTTAGGGACTAGTGAGCTTCAGGCAGGAATCAGCAATGAATCCCGGTAATGAATCCCAGTAATGCACCACATATAGGGAAGACCTGCCCCTTTGTGGATAGAGAGTGTTAGAGAATTTCCAGTCATCTGATGATTTTCAGTACCTATACTCTTCTCTTTGAAGTACAAAGAAGACTCGATATAAGGTTAAATATTAGACATGTGTAAGCAGAATGAAGGCTGAGCCCATGTGAATGTACAAAGCTTGATCAACATCGAGTTAACCATTAGACATGTAAAAAACGGATCGTAAGCAGAATCCGTGTGGATGAGGCAAGGTAGACCAACACAGACATGACTGGTCTCAGCCATATATGATCTTGTGAAGGCTACTGGACATGCACATGGGTTAATCATACATAGACAACATCGGCCTGAACTTGTAAAGATCTTCGGACAGGAACATTAGCTAATCAGTTATAGGCACCAATTGACCTGCAGTAGGAGTGTGCATGTCTGTGTGTCATGCCACCAATAGAGTATATGCCCTAATGTCTGAGCCAATCAGAGAATGGAAACTAAGCAAGACAATACGATTGGCTAGAAGGCTAGAAGGCTAGAAGGTATTAATCATTTACATAAAGTGGATAAAAGCAGAGTACTGAGAATGGAGAATCAGTTCTTCCATGGAATTGTTCGGCTTTGTTACTTTTGTAATAAAGTCTATTTGAATTCTCAAGCTCCGGTATCTGAGAAATATTTGATTCAATATTTCCACAACAGAGCAAATTGCCCAACTTATTACTCTCACCCTGGGGAGATTGATATACCCCTTGAACCCAGTGAACACCATGGAACGCGGGGGACAAGAGGGGCATGAAACACGGGCAAGCTTCCAACACACATGCATGCTTCTGTGAGACTGTATAGCCTGCATGAAGCCCGGCCCCTTTATAGGCACAGAGGTGTCCGGCAATGGCTGACATAGTGCCCCGTTTGCCATGACAAAACGCAGGGCACTGGCATCACGCAACCCCCGCTTCCTTTACTCCCTCCAACTCAAGGAATTTAAAATAGGAATAGGTTGCCAATGCCCCGGGGGAATGCTAGTAAGTGTCATTCACTGGAAGTTATACATGGTAGCCAACATTAGCCAGGAGGCTCATTAGTCTAAGCTAGGCTAGCCTCTTTGACCGCAGCATGGTCCGTAAAGAATAACCAAGCAATTTAATGCTATGTACACTAAACAAGAGAGCTACCCAAGCAACTCCACCATGGGGAGGCAGGAATAGCTAGTAGTAGCTATCTTGCCTTAGCGGGTTAGCTAACCTGGCTAGCATGCTATGCAGCGCTTGTTAGCAAGCCTGGTCTCAAAAGTCTGCTTAGGACTGGATCACCAAGGTGGGACCCAGACCCTTCTGTGAAGAGAGGCAAGCAGTGCTTATCCAAGCCAGAGTTCGTCCCAGGTGTGACGTCCTTTACAGTTGTGCCATGACCTGGATCTGCAGTTGCGCTGCGGTTGCTGTTGAGTAAGTTTGAGGGGTGAATGTAGCACATTGGGTTGTGTGAAACTTATTCCTCAGCTTGAAGTGTCTCGCTTGCATTCCTTCATTAGCTAGCTTTTGAGATGGCGCGATCGGCTAAATCACTTGAGGGCGGTCAAGTGTGTTTGTGAGGCAGTGGTGCCGAGTTCTACGCCAGTTGAGTATATTTTAAAGCATTAGGGCATGGTCACGAACCCAAACCTGGCTTGTTAGACTGTGTTGTTTCGGTCACGTCAGCCATCATATTTATTGCTATAGCCAGGCCAAGCAATTTGAGGAATAACTAATTGTTTGTGATTGGGAAGCCATACAAACTTCAACACACAATATCCCAGGAGCGTGTATTCATGGATGCCAAAGGAAGCCAGGCTTCCCCAAAACATTTACAGAGAAAATTGTAAAAAATTATACAAAATAATTTTACTGTCGTCTCGGTGTTTCATAAATTTCCTTCAATTCGTAAGAAGCTGAATGTATCTTACCGGTTAAAGCATTAAAAGAATGAAACAGTGGCCCTCTGTCTTAGTATGTGTAGTGTATCTGTCTGATGCTCTCTGGTCAGAAAGAGTATGATATTGTTGACGCCCATAGCATTGACTGAATTTGGCCTCCCTTGATAACTTTTAAAATAAAATAATTGCCAATCAGCGTTGAGCTAAACTGAGTGAGCTCAGCTGTCAATGTTCCTGGATCACCCCAAAAAAAGTAAAGGGAAGCCAGCTTGGATTTGGCTTCAGAACTATCACATCACAAGCCAAATGTTATTAAAAATGAATTGTTGCATCTCCTTGTGTTGCTGTCCTCCGGTGGCTAGTTAGCGAGCTAAAATAATCATTTTCCTTAATTAGCCATGGATTTGGGCTGATTATAACGCCGATTGTGCCCCTGGCCTGAGAGGATGGAAGTTAAATATGTAACTAGATGTACTATGCTAATTTTAACTAGCTGGCCTGGCGTATCGTTGCCCCTGAAAGGAATTTAGGCTAGCATGCAAGTATTTTAGCCAGGAAGACTAGGACAACAAAAACTAAAAGTGTGTACTGTATGATATAGTCATAGACCGTTTAGACAACATGAAAGATGGATGCCATTGGCATTTCTCTACAAGTAGTGAGTCAACATGTTTTTTCTACTTGCACACACACACACGCACGCACGCACGCACGCACGCACGCACGCACACACACACACACACACACACACACACACACACACACAAATCAGTACCATGGACAGCCACATCATATTTAGCTGACATTGATTGGACTAAATCTTTTTTGGTATATTTTAGTTGTCAATGTGTTAGACTAAGCATAGGTGATTAGATGATGTTGAAATGTTGAACTTGAAATTTTGCTGGAATAGTGGAAGCAGCTCCTGTTTTCTTTGTGATTTGAGGTAACCCTCCATGGTTCGAAATCCAAAGTTGTTTAGTAGTTTGAAAATGTCAGGAACATTACCTTTGTCATGACGTTGCTATTGTTAATGCGATGACATGCTATTCATCGAATTATTTACTATGGTTATTATTACATGATTAAGAGGTTCATTTGTCCTCTTTAACCTCGTGTTGCGTTTCGGGGTCGTCCACTAATTGTGGACCCTGGCTGCAGCGCATGGTCCTCTAGTCTGATATGTAAATTCTTAACTCACATGTTTATACCCTAGGGTAGATAGGTGGCGTTTCTGTCTTTATGACACACTCTCTGGGTTCCCTGGGGCATAGCTAGTTATAAGGCAAGGTATAACAATTTACTATTATCTCGTTAGACAACTAAAATCACAGCCTCATCATCACAAAAACATTCTCTTTAATCTGGATATTTTCGAAACAAAGTGAAGGATGTAAACATCATATACACATTATGAAAACGCTTCAAGTTCCAATGTTTTCGTTATAACGTCCTCATTTAACTTTCAATAACATCATAAAATAGACATTACTTTTCATATCCCGTCCATAATTATTCCCACCCATTCGAATGATGTCCCAAAGTCCATTTATTTGATGTTCTGTAGTTTTGGGTAGTAGACTCTTCACAAGGCACACAGACATACTGATCTCTCACATTAGAGACCAGAAAGGAGATGGTCTGCTGCCTTATAATTTGCGATGGGCGTGAGGTCATAAAACCCCCCACCGCCATACTTCTTTCCCTCTGCGGGAGGGAGAGATATCTCTGTAGACCTGATCCTCACAAGCCAGTCATGACACCTTGCTTGACCACGCTGTAGGTCATGTAACTGTCTGTCACATGTAATATGTTTTGTGGACTTCACTGGACAGATGTTGCTCTCCGGTTTTGTAATGAAACAAATGTGTGATTGAATTTATTCTGTCACTGTGTCCTCTTATGGTCTCGGCCTTAGGCCTACATACAGGACCACGGTGTCAAGGCATATGAACTAACAGGTTATAGAGCAAACAACACAATTATCACAACACAATACACCATTTTTGGGGGGATTGACTTCCCCGGTGATTGTACTACTGCTGCAGTGTCCAGGGGGTGAGCACCATCTACCACTAAGGGACAGTTTATTTGGCACAACACAGTCTCATGTTCTAACTGTTTGATTTAGTAGCGTGAATCGTTCCTGTTCACACCGAGGTAAGGAGCAGAATAATTGAAGGAATGAATATGATCCTCAAGCTTAACACCTGTGGAAGGCAGGGCTTACAGCGAGGCCTTGTTTTGGCCTTGTCAGGCGTGATTGTAAATCCTTCAACCGAAGTCGTGAGAGTGTGATGCCCCAATAGTATGTTGTACCGAAGTTGACTGACTGAAAGGGAACTCATTACCCTACCAGTGACCTAAACACGACATGAGGCCTTTATTAACCATCCATTTAAAAGTCATAAGTCTAACCAAACACTTATCTTGTACTCTTTCATGAGCTCAAAAGAGCAATACAAATGATTATTCATTCATTGTCTTCAGTCAGATAAGCCTTACATCCTTCTACATACAGTAGTAGGCCAACGTGTGTACTCATCCAGCCTGCTGCCCTTGTCATTGTCTGGTCTCCTGCCATGGTCTCTTCAGCCCCAGACAAATGCCTAGTCCAATCATGGTGTTACCAGAGCAACATATGGTGACACACAATAGACTCTTTAACCACCTGCCTGTTCTGAGAAGTTAATCTATTTGCAGAGAGCAGTAAGCCTTCTGTTGACTTCTGGGCACCGATACTCTCTAATGCTAATACATTGTGGTGGCTCTCATTGACAATACTCAACCACCATCCTGGGCCTGCTCTCTATTGGACTGCGTCCCAAATGGCACCCTATTCCCTATGCAGTAAGCTACTTTTGATCAGAACCTTGATCAAAAGTAGTGCACTATATAGGGAATAGGGTGCCATTTGGGACACAGTATTTGACAACCACTATCGTTGAGCCTGCTCTGCTCTCTGGGCCTGTCTAAAGGTGATTCCTTCTGGGGATAGTAGGTCTAGAGAGAGGTTACATGTCCTGGAAAGGCTTAGTGACCCATTGGTATGTCCTGTCAACGCTATTGCTCCACTGTGAGGAGGCAGGTAGCCTAGCGGTTAAGCGCGTTGGGACAGTAACGTCGGGCCAGTAACAGAAAGTTTGCTGGTTTGAATCTCCGAGCCGACTAGGTGAAAAATCTGTCGATGTGCCCTTGAGCAGGGCACTTAACACTAATTACTCCTATAAGTCTCTCTGGATAAGAACGTCTGCTAAATGACTCAAATGTAAGATACAGTACTGTAGTATTAGCTGATAAGGTACTAGTTAGTGTTGTCAGGCCTTCCCTGTGGCTCAGTTGGTAGAGCATGGTGTTTGCAATGCCAGGGTTGGGGGTTCGTTTCCCACGGGGGGTCAGTAGGGAGAAAAAAAAAGAAAAAAAAGAAAAAAAAGTGTATGAAATGAAATGTATGTATGCATTCACTACTGTAAGTCGCTCTGGATAAGAGCGTCTGCTAAATGACTAAAATGTAAATGTAAAAAATGTCAATGAGAAGTTGTAGTCATTCTAACTACCACTGTCTAAAGGTAAATCCATCTGGAGATAAGAGAGAGGTCAAAGGGTCTGGAAGGGTGTATTGACCTGTAATTAATTGATTTACAGTATGTCCATGTTCTTGCCCCATAGTGAGAGATATATAGATGCAGAAGGCTTAGTGTGTGTCTTCGAAGGGGCCACCATATTCACTACATAGTGCACTACATTTGACCAGGGCCTATGGGGAAGCAGACCTAGTATCAGATAATAAGGTACACAGGTTGCCATTCAGAAGTGGTAGTGATAATTAGCTAAGGGGCCATGGTTCCATGAAACCTGATATCCAGCTAGTCTCTCTATGAAAATGGCCCATGCTGCCTCTCTCTGGACCTGCTTCAGTCAATCAGGATGAGTTATTGGGAGCACAATACTGTGGGATCGGGTGTCCATCTCTTGAATTAAAACAATGTTTAAGAGGTTATATAACATATTCAAGGACTCCATTATAATATACTCTAGGCTTAGTCAGATTTTTTTGTCCCTGCATATTAGGCCTGTAATTGCTGTTAAAACAGATAAAGTATGTGACATGACGTTTCCCTCTTTGGGGATAGCGAGTACCATCCCCCTCTCTCTGCACCATCCCCCTCTCTCTCTCACCACCTCTCTGTCTTCCCCCTGCTAACAGGCTCTGTTAGGCAGGTCATAAATTCCTAGAGGAGTTCTCTCCTCATGGCCAGAGTATAAGAGAGAGTGAGTTTTCATAGAGAGAACAAAGGAACTTTGTCCACATCACAGAACTTGAGAACTGAACAATATCCATGTTCTGGAGAAGGTATAAACGGTCGGTGAAGTAGCCAGCTACAAACTGGTCCGTTTTGTACAATTTGGTGAAATCAGGAAAGACAATACAGCCACATTACCATAACTCTGTTTATACAAGAGTCTCAGTTGTGAGGCTTGCATCTAATTGTTGTATAAAATGAATGAGTAAAGATGTAACTATTTGGGAAATTATGTAATGTGATTTTAAACTGTTTAATGAAGGAAACTCCAATTCCCTTTGGAGTTTAACTAAATCATTGGCCCGCCCCATGAGCCCAGACATTGATCTGGCGTCATGGGACAGCCCCTTTCTATTATTGCTATTAGTGCTATTATTTTGAAATGCCTGTTTTTCCATTGAAAGCCTGTCCACCATACAAAGACTTACGGCGCAGTTCACGATCCCTATGGCTTCCACTTCATGTGGCTAGTTTTTAGGCATTGTTTCAGGCTTTTACTCTGAAAAATGAGGGAGAAACACCACTGTCAATGAGAGGACAGTGAAAATTTCCATACATGAGTCTAGAAATATGATCAATTATTTATGACAAAAACAACCCGAGGATTGATTATAAACATCGTTTGACATGTTTCTACGAACTTTTATGGTACTTTTTTGATTTTTCATCTGTCTGTTGTGACCGCACTTTGTTCCAATGGATTACTGAACAAAACACACCAACAAAACAGAGGTTTATGAATATAAAGAGGGACTTTATCGAACAAAACGAACATTTATTGTGTAACATGGAGTCTTCGGAGTGCAATCATATGAAGATCACCAAAGGTAAGTGATACATTTTTGCACTATTTCTGACTTTTGTTACTCCTCTTCTTGGCTGCTAACTGTTTGTAATGATTTGTCTGCTGGGCGCTGTTCTCAGATAATCACATGGTTTGCTTTCGCCGTAAAGCCTTTTTGAAATCTGACACAACGGTTGGATTAACAAGAAGTTTATCTTTAAGCTGGTGTATAACATTTGTATCTTTTATGTATGTTTATTATGAGAATTTCTGTTTTGTTGAGTTTCACGCTCTGAAATTTCACCGGATGTTGTTTGAGACAGTGGATTACTGAACAAAACGTGCTAACAAAATTGACGTTTTTGATATAAAGAAGGACTTGATCGAACAAAACAAACATTTATTGGGTAACTTGGAGTTTTGTGAGTGTAACCATGTGAAGATCATCAAAGGTAAGTGATTAATTTTATTGCTATTTCTGACTTTTGTTACTCGTCTACTTGGCTGGTTACTGTTTGTAATGATATGTCTGCTGGGCGCTATTCTCAGATAATCACATGGTTTGCTTTCGCCGTAAAGTATTTTTGAAATCTGACACCGTGGTTGGATTAACAAGAATTGAATCTTTAAACCGATGTATAACACTTGTATGTTTCATACATTTTTATAATGACTATTTCTGTTTTTGAATTTGGCGCTCTGCAATTTCACTGGATGTTGGCCAGGTGAGACGGTAGCGTCCCAAACCCCCTAGAGAGGTTAAACTCTGAGACTATCGATCCGACAGAATAAGAGCTACTCTTCGAAACTAATTACTAGTCTGCAGCTAGAAATTATGTACCCGTCAATGCGAGGACCGACAACCGCCGAGACATCTATCTATAACAACATTGCTGAATGTTACTCTGAACTTCCATTCTAACCACGGCAGAGAGACAGCAGACAAACTCTCCAACAGAAACAAACTTTCCAACAGAGATCACGGCGACACACTGAGCGTAAATATATATATTGATTGCAATTATTCCCGAATGAATGAGCGTTCATGTGCAAAGGATTAGCATTTCAATTCTTAGAATTATTGAGTGTGTAGTGATTCATTTGCGTAATTCCCACCTTTCTCAGTCTACACCCACTTCCCTTTTGTCTACCACAAGCTGCCATGCCGGTTTAGCCCACCAGGGCACATCCCCTATCATTTCCTTGTAACCATATCTACTGTTTGTTTGTGTGTGCATTTCTGTGATTATTTAGTTAGTTAATAAATAAATGATTGAGACAATTGATGTATGGATGACTCATAGTGAAGACTGGGTTCGTGCAGATAACCAACTATTTACGACGTTTGGAATGAGACTAACGTGAGGTAAAAAATAATTCATTAATTAGAAGACTAATTGATCAGATATTAAAATATCTGAATGTTATACTAGGAAAATTATAACTTTGTAATCTGAATATTTTCCTTGGTGCCCGGACTTCCTAGTTAATTACATTTACCTGATTAGTTAATCACGTAATACTAATTACAGAGAATTGATTTGATAAACTAAGTCTTTAGTTTAATGATGCCATAGACACGACATATGTTTTATGTAATGTGCATGCCTTATATTAGGCTACATATTCAACGGCTTAATTATAGGCTACACACATGAACTATAGGTATAGTCCATAGGAGGTTGGTGGCACTTTAATTGGGGAGGACGGGTTCGTTTTAATGGCTGCTATCAAATACATACAAAATGGGGTTTGATGCCATTCCATTCGCTCAGTTCCAGCCGTTATTATGAGCTATTCTCCCCTCAGCAGCCTCCACTAGCGTAGTCAGATTTCCATCTAATTTCTGTTGGCATTAGGCTAAACCCGTCACTGTTAAAGTAGGCGTTACTATATATCGCCTACATTTTCCGTTATATATGTGTTTAATTATTCAAGGCCAACGGATATGAGAAGATGGCATGAGATACCGTTAGGGACAGATCTAAATTTGGGACTAAAATATATACAACCCTTTTGGTTTCTGCTTTGCGGAGGGTTGTGTTTTTTATATTGGGCACAGGGGAGTGTGGTGCGTTTTTTCACTGGTTTACATTCGCTCTTTTGCACATTTTATTATATAATTTTGTCCCATCATAGACAAATGTGCTAATCTTGTTACATGCGCCTCCCTTATATCAAGGTGTTTTGGTACTTCCCTTATGCACTACGCTTTCATTTACTATACCACAGGTCAATATAGTCTGCCAATCTAACTATCTATTCTGCCCTCTCCACCATTCATAGAGACAATAGTGGATTGTTTGTCCAGATCTGCAGTAGACTAACTAGCAATCATACCACGTATAAAAGCATTACAAGCTGCATCAATTTTCAATAGGAATCCACAAAAACAAATAGGAATAGCTGATATGCAGCTGAAAAACACATTTAATCATGAGACACGCAGCTAAAAAATCTCCCCTATTAATCTTGTTTAGGGACAATACAATTATCCTACCTAGACAAGCCTACAACACAACAATTATCCTACCTAGACAAGCCTACAACACAACAATTATCCTACCTAGACAAGCCTACAACACAACAATTATCCTACCTAGACAAGCCTACAACACAACAATTATCCTACCTAGACAAGCCTACAACACAACAATTATCCTACCTAGACAAGCCTACAACACAACAATTATCCTACCTAGACAAGCCTACAACACAACAATTATCCTACCTAGACAAGCCTACAACACAACAATTATCCTACCTAGACAAGCCTACAACACAACAATGCAATGAATAATAGCATTATTCTTTTCAAGGGAGTACAAATTTCGACTCTAGGATGCAATGAAAATGTAATTGAAATAATGGCGCAAAAGCCCCGTGATTTGAATGTTTAATAATTCCGTTTGGATCAGTTGTGGAACCTTGGGCAGTTCATAAGGTCTAGAAAGGCACAGTAGCATGCCAGTCTGGCTGTATTTTTACTTCTGATACTGAGATGCGCTGGCTGCTGCAGATCATCATTCTCCCAAGTCGTCCTATAACAGTGTGGCCACATACGCTCCCAGCAAGCCCAGTTACGCGCTCTGCCTCCTCTCCAATCTGAGTGGCTATTCCTTGTACTATAGCCAAAATATTTAGCATCTAACTTTTAAAATATATTACCTTTTATGTGTGCCATCAACACAACCAGTCACAATGTCATAACCTGTCACGTCTACTCCCGTTCCCTCTCTCTGGCGCCCAACGTCGCCGGTCTACCAACCACCGGTAATGGCAACCCATCTTTATGCACACCTGCGTCTCATCATCAGTCACACCTGGACTTCATTACTCCCTGATTACTTACCCTTTATATAGCCAGTATTGGTTATGTTTCCTTGTCAGACGGTTCTCTTGTTTTGTATCGGTCTATGTAGGTTAGTATTAAACTCACTAAGTGCATGTGCTTCCCGACTCCCTGCGTCAACGTTACAGAGCCAGCACCCCAGCCCATCCAGCAGTCCACCCAGGTCAGCGATGCCACCACTCAATCCCTTTCTGAGAAATATTGGTGGCCCACTTTGGTGCAGGACTCTGCACACCATGTCAACTCATGTTCACTATGTACTCAATCTAGATCTCCCCGGCACGCACCAGCAGGAAAACTCCTTCACCTTCCCGTGCCTCAGCGTCCCTGGTCTCATTTGTCCATTGATTTCATCACTAATCTCCCCTCTGATGGTTGTAGACAGATTCTCAATCATACTGTTTCATTCCTTTCTCTGGTCTCCCTACCGCTCTCCTGGTCGCTGAGGCACTGTTCCAGCAGGTCTTTCAGCACTTTTGCCTTCCAGAGGATATCATCTCAGATTGTGGTCCCCTATTCACATCTTGTGTATGGAAGGCTGGGGGTCACGGTCAGCCTCCCTTCCGGGTACCGGCCTCAATCTAACGGGCAGGTGGAGAGGATGAACCAGTAGCTGGGGAGGTTCTTGAAAAGTCACTGCCAGGACCGGCAGGAGAAGTGGTCCCGATTCGTTCCTTGGGGTGAATAATTCATTGCAACACTCCTCCACTGGGCTGACTCCCATCCAGTGTGTTCTGGGTTATCAGCCGGACCTGGCTGTGGACTCCGAGCCAGAACGAAGCTCCTGCGGTGGATGAGTGGTTCAGGTGTGCAGAAGAGGTATGGAACGATGCCCACATGAGACTCCAGTGCACCGTCCACCATCAGAAAGAGCAGGCGCATAAACACAGCGGTGAGGCTCCCGTGATGCATCCTGGTGATCCCGTCTGGCTCTCCACCAGGAACCTCCCACACCGCCTGCCCTGTAAGAAGCTGAGTCCCCTGTTTGTGGGGTCGTTCAAGGTCATCTGGAGGGTTAACGAGGTAATTTACAGATTACAACTCCCCACTAACTACCGGATATCACCCTCTTTTCATGTTTCCCCCCTCAGGCCAGTGGCTCCTGGTCCCCTGGCTGATGTCGTCCCCCACGACACCCCTCTGCCTCTCTTGGACATCGAGGGGAGCCCCGCCTATGCCGTCAGATCACTTCTGGTCTCCTGACGTCATGGGGGTTGGTTCCAGTACCTGGTGGACTAGGAGGGATACGGTCCACAGGAACAGTGCTGGGTCCCAACAGCATCTGAGAATTCCACCTTCGTCGTCCGGACCGGCCTGCTCCTAGCCCTCTGGGCCATCCTCCCGGCCGGCGTCATCCTGCGTCTGGGGCCGCACGTTGGGGGGGGGGGGGGGGTACTGTCACGTCTACTCCCGCTCCCCCTCTCCGGTGCTCCTCGTCACTGGTCTACTAACACCGGTAATGGCAACCCATCTTTACGCACACCTGTGTCTCATCATCAGTCACACCTGGACGTCATTACTCCCTGATTACTTACCCTTTTATATAGCACTCTTTTGTTATCAGTTATTAGCCAGTATTGGTTATGTTTCCTTGTCCAACGTTTCTCTTTTATATCGTTCTATGTTCATTCATATTAAATTCACTAACTGCACCTGCTTCCCGACTTCCTGTGTAGACGTTACAAATCTGATTATACTACAGTGAGGGAAAAAAGTATTTGATCCCCTGCTGATTTTGTACGTTTGCCCACTGACAAAGAAATTATCAGTCTATAGTTTTAACGGTAGGTTTATTTGAACAGTGAGAGACAGAATAACAACAAAAAAATACAGAAAAACGTATGTCAAAAATGTTATAAATTGATTTGCATTTTAATGAGGGAAATAAGTATTTGACCCCCTCTCAATCAGAAAGATTTCTGGCTCCCAGGTGTCTTTTATACAGGTAACGAGCTGAGATTAGGAGCACACTCTTAAAGGGAGTGCTCCTAATCTCAGTTTGTTACCTGTATAAAAGACACCTGTCCACAGAAGCAATCAATCAATCAGATTCCAAACTCTCCACCATGGCCAAGACCAAAGAGCTCTCCAAGGATGTCAGGGACAAGATTGTAGACCTACACAAGGCTGGAATGGGCTACAAGACCATCGCCAAGCAGCTTGGTGAGAAGGTGACAACAGTTGGTGCAATTATTCGCAAATGGAAAAAACACAAAATAACTGTCAATCTCCCTCGGCCTGGGGCTCCATGCAAGATCTCACCTCGTGGAGTTGCAATGATCATGAGAACGGTGAGGAATCAGCCCAGAACTACACAGGAGGATCTTGTCAATGATCTCAAGGCAGCTAGGACCATAGTCACCAAGAAAACAATTGTAATACACTACGCCATGAAGGACTGAAATCCTGCAGCGCCCGCAAAATCCCCCTGCTCAAGAAAGCACATATACATGCCTGTCTGAAGTTTGCCAATGAACATCTGAATGATTCAGAGGACAACTGGGTGAAAGTGTTGTGGTCAGATGTGACAAAAATGGAGCTCTTTGGCATCAACTAAACTCGCGATGTTTGGAAGAGGAGGAATGCTGCCTATGACCCCAAGAACACCATCCCCACTGTCAAAAATGGAGGTGGAAGCATTATGCTTTGGGGTTGTTTTTCTGCTAAGGGGACATGACAATTCACCGCATCAAAGGGACAATGGACGGGGCCATGTACTGTTAAATCTTGGGTGAGAACCTCCTTCCCTCAGCCAGGGCATTGAAAATGGGTCGTGGATGGGTATTCCAGCATGACAATGACCCAAAACACATGGCCAAGGCAACAAAGGAGTGGCTCAAGAAGAAGCACATTAAGGTCCTGGAGTGGCCTTGCCAGTCTCCAGACCTTAATCCCATAGAAAATCTGTGGAGGGAGCTGAAGGTTCGAGTTGCCAAACGTCAGCCTCGAAACCTTAATGACTTGAAGAAGATCTGCAAAGAGGAGTGGGACAAAATCCCTCTTGAGATGTGTGCAAACCTGGTGGCCAACTACATGACCTCTGTGATTGCCAACAAGGGTTTTGCCACCAAATACTAAGTCATGTTTTGCAGAGGGGTCAAATACTTGTTTCCCTCATTATAATGCAAATCATCTTATAACATTTTTGACATGTGTTTTTCTGGATTGTTTTGTTGTTATTCTGTCTCTCACTGTTCAAATAAACCTACCATTAAAATGATAGACTGATAATTTCTTTGTCAGTGGGCAAACGTACAAAATCAGCAGGGGATCAAATACTTTTTTCCCTCACTGTACTTCAAGTCTTCTCTAGGCATGCCAGCGTTTGTCTAAAATATCATTCCAGCATCTTCAAAAAGGCTTAACATTAATCAGGTTTCCATCCAACCTTTTTGAGTAAAGTACATGTCGGATAAATAATGTCATGACATCATGGGAAAGCATGCAGAATATTAGGGTACAGATTAAATCAGTAAAGGTGACCGTCACAGGGTGATGAGCTTGATGATTCTTTCAATAAATAGTGAGGGTCTTGTTCTGGTGACATGATTGATGTTTGGCTGCCATTGGTCAACAAAATAATATCTTGTCCACGTTTGTCCATAATCTCATGTAGTAGGCTATACCCACACTGCATCTGCGAGCTGTTGACTAGAGAGCACATACCAATACCAGAGTGGACACATTCCCTATACCTAAGCAAACATTTTTTTGTGGCAAAACCAACAGTAGGCCTAGAGTTGCAAATGAGGTGGAAACCCATTTAGCTTGTAATTTTTATTTGGTATATGGGAAGTTATTTTTATACGCACTACGTATTAATTTATAGGGACCACAATGGAAATAAATCCCTGACTTTTTTTGTGCAATCCTGGTCACTGAGAAATCTTTCTAATGTGTATAATATACTGTCACGGTTGTCGTCGGTGAAGGAGGACCAAAACGCAGCAGGTACGTGTATGCTCATCTTGATTTTTAATTACTCTCAAAAATTAACATACAAAAATAACAAAGAAACGAACGATCAACAAAAACAGTCTGGCAAAGCCTAAGGCTCAACACAGAACACAGCAGTGCACACAACAATTCCCCACCAACCCAAAAGGCAAAGTAGGCCACTTATGTGTGACTCCCAATCAGACACAACCCTCTACAGCTGTGCCTGATTGGAAGTCACACGGCCAAAATTAATGAACCAACAAAACACACAGACTCTTCTGCCACGTCCTGACCCAACTACACCCTCTACTGGTCAGGACGTGACAGTACCCCCCCCCTTAAAGGTGCTAACCCCGGAAGCACCTTTAAAACAAAAACCAAAACCAAAAACAACCCCAAACAACAAAACAAAATTTCCCCTCTACTAAAGGGAGGGTGGCTGCCGTCAACGACGGCACTGTGCTACACCCCCCCTCCCCAACCCACCTATATCAGGAGGTGGCTCCGGTTCTGGCCTTTTCCGGCAGTCGGGCCACTCTGGCAGTTCGGGGCAGTCTGGCCAGTCTGGCAGCTCGGGGCAGTCTGGCAACTCGGGGCAGTCTGGCAACTCGGGGCAGTCTGGCAACTCGGGGCAGTCTGGGCAGTCTGGCAACTCGGGACAGTCTGGGCAGTCTGGCAACTCGGGCCAGTCTGGGCAGTCTGGCAACTCGGGACAGTCTGGGCAGTCTGGCAACTCGGGACAGTCTGGGCAGTCTGGCAACTCGGGACAGTCTGGGCAGTCTGGCAACTCCGGCAGTTCAGGGCAGTCTGGCCACTCCGGCAGTTCAGGGCAGTCTGGCCACTCCGGCAGTTCAGGGCAGTCTGGCCACTCCGGCAGTTCAGGGCAGTCTGGCCACTCCGGCAGTTCAGCGCAGTCTGGCCACTCCGGCAGTTCAGCGCAGTCTGGCCACTCCGGCAGTTCAGCGCAGTCTGGCCACTCCGGCAGTTCAGCGCAGTCTGACCTCTCTGGCGACTGTTGACTGGCGGGCAGCTCTGACGACTGTTGACTGGCGGGCAGCTCTGACGACTGTTGACTGGCGGGCAGCTCTGACGACTGTTGACTGGCGGGCAGCTCTGACGACTGTTGACTGGCGGGCCGCACTGACGACTGTTGACTGACGAGGCTGGGTTCACGCACTTGAAGCCTGGTGCGTGGTGCTGGTACTGGGCGTACCCGATTGTGACCACGCACCTCCATGCTAGTGCGGGGAGCTGGCCTGGGGCTCCATTCTTGCCCCGCAACACTCCCCTTGTGCCCCCCCCTAAAAAATTCTTGGGGGTGCCTCTCGGTCTCCCTTACCTCGCCAGCCTTCCTCCGCTGCTTGGTCGTGTGTTGGTGGGGAATTCTGTCACAGTTGTCTTCAGTGAAATAGGACCAAGGCGCAGCGGAAGTAAAAATACTCATATTTTTTAATGTTCAAAAGAAAGGAGTAGAGCATCCACTTGAAACAAACAAAACAACAAACAATACTCACAACAGCAACAGCGTGGCAGGCTCAAACAAAACGCAGCAGTGCACACAACAATTCCCCACCAACCCAAAAGGCAAAGTAGGCCACTTATGTGTGACTCCCAATCAGCCACAACCCTCTACAGCTGTGCCTGATTGGAAGTCACACGGCCAAAATTAATGAACCAACAAAACACACAGACTCTTCTGCCACGTCCTAACCCAACTACACCCTCTACTGGTCAGGACGTGACATATACAGTGTTTTCGGAAAGTATTCAGAGCCATTTACTTTCTCCACATTTTGGTACATTACAGCCATATTCTAAAATTGATTTATGAAGAAAAAAATCCCCAGCAATCTATACACAATACCCCTTTAACGATTAAGCAAAAACCGATTTTTAGAAATGTTTGCAAATTTATAAAATATACAAAACATGTATTCAGTCCCTTTGCTATGAGATTTGAAATTGAGCTCCGGTGAATCCTGCTTAAGTTGATCATCCTTGATATGTTTCTACAACATGATTGGAGTCCACCTGTGGTAAATGCAATTGATTGGAGATGATTTGTAACGGCACACACCTGTCTATATAAGGTCCCACAGTTGACAGTGCATGTCAGAGCAAAAACCAAGCAATGAGGTCGAAGGAATTGTCCGTAGAGCTCCGAGACAGGATTGTGTCGAGGCACAGATCTGGGGAAGGGTACAAAAACATGTCTGCAGCACTGAAGGTTCTCTGGTCTGATGAAACCAAGATTGAACTCTTTGGCCTGAATACCAAGTTTAACGTCTGGAGGAAACCTGGCACCATCCCTACGGTGAAGCATGGTGGTGGCAGCATCATGCTGTGGGGATGTTTTTTAGTGGCAGGGACTGGGAGACTAGTCAGGATCAAGGCAATGATGAACAGAGCAAAGTACAGAGATGAAAACTTGCTCCAGAGCACTCAGGACCTCAAACTGGGGGGAAGGTTCACCTTCCAACAGGACAACGACCCTAAGTACACAGCCAAGACAACACAGGAGTAGCTTCGGGACAAGTTTCTGAATGTCATTGAGTGGCCCAGACAGAGCCCAAATTTAACCCGAACGTACATCTCTGGAAAGACCTGAAAATAGCTGTGTAGCAACGCTCCCCATCCAACCTGGCAGAGCTTGAGAGGATCTGCAGAGAAGAATAGTAGACTCCCCAAATACCGATGTGCCAAGCTTGTAGCGTAATACCCAAAAAGACTTGATGCTGTAATCGCTGCCAACGGGGATTCAACAAAGTACTGAGTAAAGAGTCTGAATTCTTAAGTAAATTTTTTATTTCAGTTTTAAATGTTTAATAAAATAGCAAAAATGTCAACTATTTTTGCTTTGTCATTATGGGGTATTGTGTGTAGATTGATGAGGAAAATTTGTTTTAATGAATGTTTGAATAAGGCTTTACCGTAACAAATTCAACGTGTTTGAATACTTTCTGAAGGCACTGTATGTATAGATTTTTTTTTTTATTAACAAATAAAATCAATCAATCCAAACTGCGCAGCGGCCATTCAAAACCATAAAGTTCGGTGATTGTCAAGCCAATCCTTTGATACTGAGTAGGCCTGTAATGTAGGGAGGTATGTATGTTCTGTTTGTAGAGATTGCCTATTGATTGTGGTGTCAAATGCAAACCATGAAATTGGGAGAGTGAGCTCGTCTGTGGTGGTCGGTGAACCCTCGACCTACTGGCCTGTAGCACTGTGTGGCATCAACAGTGCCACAAAGTGCATTTTTGAGGTGGTTTCGGTTCGGTTATTAAAAAATGATCAAGATTTTTTTTTAAACATTAAATTCAACATGCATTATGGTGGTTGAATGCTGTAACAACACAGAATAAAACAATGAAAGCCCCATGATGGTAGTGACTGTCCATTACTGCTTATTAACCATCATATATTCACTTTACTTTAATCAAAAAAATTCAGTTGTGTAATTTTACACTTGTTTAATTTGATGACTATTGTTTTAGTCCAAGTCATCATCTCATCTCTATAGATCTGCTGACTATGCTGTCTGACAAAAATCACTACTTTAGTATTTAAAAGAAAATAAGGTCTACTGTTATGACTGCTGAATACCAACATCCAATCACTTAGATCATGTATTTCCAGGTTGAGAACCCTCGCAAACCCCCCTTTATCACGCTTTCATAGCAGGCGTAAAAGAAACAGATCAGATGATGTAGCTGCGCAATGGATTGTGGTCATTGTAGTTAATTATGTTTTTTGCACTAAACTATGTGGAACATTGGCCTGTTGGAAATTACAACTCCCTACTACATTCTACAGTTAGGGCATTATCTGATTTATCTCTACATAAACTGCAGAGCAATCTGCCAATAGAGCTCCATAGTGGAGATGTCATAATACCCATAAACCCTAGCGGTCAAACAGGGAAATGGTTCCAATTGTTTTTCCACCATTGGGAGTCCCATAGGGCGGCGCACAATTGGCCCAGCATCGTCCAAGTTAGGGTTTGGCCGGGGTAGGCCGTCATTGTAAGAAAGAATTTGTTCTTAACTGACTTGCCTAGTTAAATAAAGGTTAAATCAAATAAAAATAACTTGGAGTTCTTCATGATAGCCAAATTAGCAGCTAATTAGCATTTCATTTTGGGGGGTAAATACAGGTGAATATATTGACGAAAGTCACCTTGTCCTATAGAGATTTACACAGTTATCAAAACCTCATGCCATGGTAAGCCTACAGTACACAAAACACAGCCGTTATTTTAAGTGTTTCTAAAATACCCTATGGGAAAAATGAATGAAGGAAAAACGATTGGAACCATTTCCCTGATTGGAACCATTTCCCTGTTGACCTCTAGGTTTTATGGGTATTATGACTCATTCTGTGGCACTCTTGAACTCACATTAACAAAAAATATTTAAAAAATGGAATTCAAATAATTGAACCAATGTCAGACAATTAGTTGTTTAAAAAGCAAAAAATAACTGACATTTTGGTTAATAGCTCAGCACTAAGGTGTGGTTGTAAACTTTATTTTGAGTTAAATCTATGAGGGGGGATGTTGTGCAATTTATTTGACAGAACAGGTGAAGGTTCATGTGTCTGTCGATAGTCGGTCGGGGGTAATATATTTCACACTGTGAACTGAACTCTCTGCCTCCCTCCGCTGCGTTCCCTATCTGTCACATGCACTCAGCACCGAGATTCTGTCTCATTGAGGGGGAATCTCATTGGGGGTACGGTTTAATATGATATCAAATCCCGCAAGACTTTAACATACACGCTGCTGCTTCGAAATGCCTTAAAGGTCATACACACTTTTCAGCTTTGGAGTTTTCTGTCATTACCTATAGAACATAATGTGATGTATGAACTAGTGCTCATATTTTTTACTCTTATAGGGTTTAGCTACTTCAAATCGAATATAGTTCTATAGCCTACCTCTGACCGTGTGCCTTAATCTACATTTGAAGGGTTGTCCTTGAAATACAAATATGAATCATTACAAAGAACAGCCAACTCAGAGGGCCCGGCCACATGCCCACGTTTCCTACAACACTGATCTTCATCACCTGAAGTAATGTTGAATTGTTAGACTATATCAGCTGCAATAAACCTACATAAACTATTCCAATCATTCAAAATAGATTTTCAGCCATAGGGCTCCGAGAAAGACTATTTCAACGGAGAGCGATGGTAGCCTATTCATGATGCTCTCTCCTCTCGCTCAATTCCTGCTCCAGGTACGAGGGCAGTCTGGAGGATGTGACCAACAATGATTAGTTACACGATTTGGGTTCGTTCCTTCGTTTACTGGAACATTGCATAATTACAAGTTTATGCATTCGTGGTGATAGTTAATATTGTGACGCTTTCCTCATCCTTGTATTCAGATGACTAGTCCCAGAATGTTCGGAGCAATGTGTGAGCGCATTTATACAGCCGTTAAATGAACTGAAACTTTGCCATGCTTGCGTTTCCCTCCTCAACACGACGAGCTATATGTGTAGCCTAATAATTATGCATTGACCTTATCCACAAATTGCTTGTTTCAAACGCCATATAAGTTACTTACTTTGTTTGTTGATAAGGAGAGTTCTTCTTCTCCAAAAAATCGTCCAGCGGTCCTAGAATTCCACATCAGTCTAAAACATCCCCAAAACTGGCCGACGCAAAATGAATGTGCCTCACTGTATCCCCTCGTCCAAAGATAACCTTTTGGAGATTTCAAAATAAACCCAAAACTGTTGTAGAATACATTAGTCGTTTTACCGGTTACACTCAGTCAAATAAAGAACAGAGAATATTATTATAAAAAATAAAAAAAACAGCTATTCTTACCGTCATTACCGTAAAAAGCTTCAAAGAATATCTCAATAATCCCAAATAAAGTCTCATATACAGCAAAACACCGTTTGGTTTTAGTACATCCAGTAGATGCTCGTGATGATGATGGTAAGGTGATAAGAAGGTTATTACCAGTGTAGCGCTCTCTTTCTCTGTCCCCGGAATGGCTCAATCTCTCTCTCTCTCTCTCTCTCTCTCTCTCTCTCTCTCTCTCTCTCTCTCTCTCTCTCTCTCTCTCTCTCTCTCTCTGTGAACGCGCTTCTCTACAGCGCCGCTCTGTTCGCGCTACTCAGCGCAACTGATGGGCTCGCACTAGATTCTCACACTCGAGAATTACTGTCCCGCCCTCTACTCACTTTCCAAAACACGCCATTTAAAGACGTACAGTAGGTAGGACGACGAAGTGAAGGGAAGTTTGGTCCTGAGGCTAAGCAAGCCTAATTAATGTCAAAAGCATCCTGCTGAGCTATCAGAATGTATATGTAGTCAATTACCAGTCCTCATAATTATGAGAAAAAGTGCATTATATGCTCAATTTCCCTGCTAGGAGAGGCTAGCATGGCTGGACCTCCTGGGGATTAGTATTCTAAATAACTTCTGGAGGACATTGCGGAAGTGAAAACGTGACTTGTTTTGCAATGTCATGCAATGAAATTGTACAATTGCCTTCTGCGGAGAACTCTCTCGAATCTGAATGCGGTGATGCTGTCCATGGTGCTGAAGTCACAGACAGAGAGACGGCCATATTGAATGTTTCACGAGTCACGACCACGATGGATGACACATTTTAATTGCTCATGAGTCACTTATGGTATACATTAGTTGAATACATTTTACAAATACAAATCCTCCTATTGGCAAAACTGGTAAACAATTTACCTTACCAGGATGAAGACCAGGACATATTTTAAAGGTAGGCCTAATGGCATGCTATAATGAGGGTGTTGCACCACTTACTTGGCAATGCAAGGTGTTGGTTTTGCCCTGAAATAGGTCCTGGTCCCTAACCCTACCAGTCCTATAGGGCAGCCCTTTCTTGTAGGGCTGAGATCAAAGCTAATCTGGTGTAGTGACATACATTATTTATACAACATGTATGTGGACACCCCTTTAAGTGAGTCAATTAGTTGCTGACAGGTGTATTGAAATTGAGCACACAACCATGCAATCACCATAAACAACATTGGAAGTGGAATAGCCTTACTGAAGAGCTCAGTGACTTTCAACGTGGCACCGTCACAGAATGCCACTTTTTTAACTAGTCAGTTTGTACAATTTCTGACCCGCTAGAGCTGCCCCTATTAAATGTAAGTGCTGTTATTGTGAAGTGGAAACGCCTAGGAGCAACAAAGACTCAGCCGTGAAGTGGTTCACAGAAGCTCACAAGTTCACAGAGCGTGACCGTCCAGTGCTGAAGCGTATAGCGTATGTCCTCGGTTGCAACACTCACTACCGAGTTCCACATTGCCTCTGGAAGCAACTTCAGCACAATAACTTTTCATCAGGAACTTCATGAAATGGGTTTCCATGGCCGAGCAGCCGCACACAAGCCTCAGATCACCATGCGCAATGTCAAGTATCAACTGTAGTGGTGCAAAGCTTGCCACCGTTGGACTGTGGAGCAGTGGAAATGTGTTCTCTGGAGTGATGAATCATGCTTCACCATCAGCAGTCTGCTGTTATAGCAGCAAAGGGTGGACCAACTCCATGTTAATGCCCATGATTGTCCACATACTTTTGGTCATGTAGTGTATGAGGCAGGTCTATGGGGCTAATTAATGTAAAGAGATAATTAAAAAGATCACTAGCTCTGTCGAGAGAGAGAGAGAGAGAGAGAGAGAGAGAGAGAGAGAGAGAGAGAGAGAGAGAGAGAGAGAGAGAGAGAGAGAGAGAGAGAGAGAGAGAGAGAGAGAGAGAGAGAGAGAGAGAGAGAGAGAGAGAGAGAGAGAGAGAGAGAGAGAGAGAGAGAGGAGAGAGAGAGAGAGAGAGAGAGAGAGAGATAGAGAGAGAGAGAGAGAGAGAGAGGAGAGAGAGAGAGATAGAGAGAGAGAGAGAGAGAGAGAGAGAGAGAGAGAGAGAGAGAGAGAGAGAGAGGAGAGAGAGAGAGAGGATAGGAGAGAGAGAGAGAGAGAGAGAGAGAGAGAGAGAGAGGTAAAGACTGCGGTCTGCGTCAGTCTAAACCATCCCTCACAACGTCTCCTCATTATGCTAGAAAACCCCATGAGAGGGAAAACACAGTTTCTTTCTTCTCCTTTAGCTTTTTCACGTGGTAGAGATCTGAGGGAAAACATAGTTACTCTCTTCTCATTCAACTTTTTATTACATTTCTGTTATTTAATTTAATTTCACTAGGCAAGTCAGTTAAGAACAAATTCTTATTTACAATGACGGCCTACCAAAAGGCAAAAGGCCTCCTGCGGGGGCTCGGATTAAAAAAAAAAAGGACAAAACACACATCACGACAAGGGAGACAACACAAAACGACATAGCATAGCAGCAACACATGACAACACAGCATGGTAGCAACACAACAACAACATGTTAGCAACACAACATGGCAGCAGCCCAACATTGTAGCAGCACAAAACAAAAGAGGAGCGACACAGGGTTGGATGTGCTTTGGGGACCTTTAACAGAATGTGACTGGCAGAACAGGTGTTGTATGTGGAGGATGAGGGCTGCAGTATGTATCTCAGACAGGGGGAATGAGGCCTAAGAGGGTTTTATAAATAAGCATCAAGCAGTGGGTCTTGCGATGGGTATACAGAGATGAACAGTATACAGAGGAGTATAGAGTTCAGTGATGTGTCCTATAAGGAGAATTGGTGGAAAATCTGATGACCGAATGGCAAAGAACATCTAGCCGCTCGAGAGCACCTTTACCTGCCGATCTATGAATTACGTCTCTGTAATCTAGCATGGGTAGGATGGTCATCTGAATCAGGGTTAGTTTGGCAGCTGGGGTGAAAGAGGAGCAATTGTCACGACTTCCACCAGAGTCGGCTCCCCTCCTTGTTCGGGCGGCGTTCGGCGGTCAACGTCACCGGTCTTCTAGCCATCGCCGATCCACCTTTCATTGTTCCATTTGTTTTGTCTTGTTCCCCGCACACCTGGTTTACATTCCCTAATCAACTGCATATATATATTCCTCTCTTCCCCCCATGTCTTAATGTGGGATTGTTTTGTTACGTGTTTTGTATAGACGCGCCTAGCTGGTTTTTCCCCGGGCACTATGTTTCAACCCAGAGTATGTTAAATTGTTAAACATTTTTGCTTATTTGTGACTTTGTCACGCTTTGCACTTTTGCCTTTGGCTGGAGGTTTGTTGGACACTGCTGCGTCCGTCTGTTGTTTGCTTCTGCCGAATAAAGTGTGCGCCTGATCACAACTCTCTGCTCTCCTGCACCTTACTTCAACACCAGTAGCGCATACGCTGACAGCAATGACGATCGAGGAAACCAAGTCTAGATTTAACTTAAGCCTGCAGCTTTGATATGTTCTGAGAAAAGGACAGAGTACCGTCTAGCCATACTCCTAAGTACTTGTATGAGGTGACTACCTCAAGCTCTAAACCCTCAGAGGTAGTAATCACACCTGTGGGGAGAGGGGCATTTACTTACCAAACCACATAACCTTTGTTTTAAAGGTGTTCAGAACAAGGTTAAGGGTAGAGATAGATTGTTGGACACTAAGAAAGCGTTGTTGTAGAGTGTTTAACAAAAAATCAGAGGAGTGGCCAGCTGAGTTTAAGACTCTATCATCTGCATATGTTGTTGATGTGAACTGAAAAGAGCATGGGGCCTAGGATCAAGCCTTGGGGTACTCCCTTGGTCACATGCAATGGCTGAGACAGCAGATGTTCTGACTTTATACACTGCGCTCATTGAGAGAATTAGTTAGCAAACCAGGCCAAAGACCCCTCAGAGACACCAATACTCCTTAGCCGGTTCACAAGAGCGGAATGGTCTACCGTATCAAAAGCTTTGTCCAAGTCAATAAAAATAGCAGCACAACATTGCTTAGAATCAAGGGCAATGGTGACATCATTAAGGACCTTTAAGGTTGCAGTGACACATCCATAACCTGAGTGGAAGCCAAATTGCATACCAGTGAGAATACTATCAATTTCAAGAAACCCAGTCAGTTGATTATTGACAAGTTTTTCCAGTTAGGATCATCTTGATCTACCCCTTTATTTAAAGGATCCACCGTGGTTGCCTTCCAAGCAAAGGAAACCTCTCCAGAGAGGAGAGACAGGTTAAAAAGGTCAGAGATAGGCTTGGCGATCATAGGGACAGCAACCTTAAAGAAGAAAGGGTCTAAGCCATCTGACCCAGATGTTTTTTGGGGGGTCAAGTTTAAGGAGCTCCTTTAGCATCTCAGACTCAGTGAGCTACTGCAGGGAGAAACTTTGTAGAGGGGCAGGGGAAAAAGAGGGCGGAGCATCGGGGCTAGACGCATTAGAAGGGGTGGGAGATGAGGAAATAATGGACGGGCAAGAAGGCATGGCTGAGTCAAATAGGAATCCTGACTTAATGAAGTGGTGATTAAAGAGCTCAGCCATGTGCTCCTTGTAGGTAATAACCACATCATCTTTTTGGAAGCAAACCACTCGATTTCGTCTCTGCGTTATATTGGCATCGAACATGTCACCCTCCCTAGGAGAGAGGGAACTGCTCCTTAAAGTAACTAACGTGGGCCCTCCGAATAGCCTGAGTGCACTTATTTCTCATTCGCTTGAACGAGAGCCAGTCAATTTGAGTATGCGTGTGCCGAGCCGTTCGCCAAATGAAATTCTTGACGTGGAGTAACTCTGCAAGATCACGGTCGAACCAGGGGCTGAACCTGTTTTTAATTCTCATTTTCTTTATGAGGCGTGTTTGTTTAACAATCCCACTGAAAATATCAAAAAGAAGGTCCAAGCTGAATCTATACCAATTTACAGAGGTCAGGTCATGAAAGAAGGCTTGCTCATTAAAGTTTTTTAGCAAGCGTCTATAACAAATCAGGACAGGTTGTTTCACTGAGCAGTCATTACGAACACAGGTTGATACCTATCAGGAACATTTGTGAAAATAACATCGAGGAGAGTAGCCTTTTCTGCGTGTTTGGAGTCATACCTTGTGGGATTGGTAATAATCTGACAAAGATTTAGGGAGTCCCATTGCTTTAGGACTTAGTTAGGTGGTTTAAGCATGTCCCAGTTTAGGTCACCTAGCAGGACAAATTCAGACTTAGTGTAAGGGGCCAGGAAAGTGCTTAGGAGCAGGTAGGGTACAGGCCGGTGCTGATGGAGGACAATAACACAGAGTGACAGTCAACAAAGAGCTATTTGAAAGTTTAATGCTTAAAACCAGCAAATCAAATTGTTTGGGGACAGACTTGGTGCACACAGCCGAGCACTGAAGGTGTTCCTTGGCCACTCCCCCACCTTTGGAAGATCTGTCTTGCCGAAAAAGGTTGTAACCAGAAAGGTTACCATGAGTATTCAAAACACTCTTCCTTAACCACATCTCAGTACTGACCAACACATCTGGATTGGAGCTGTGAATCCACACTTTCAATTGATCCATTTTAGGTAATAAGCTTCTAGTGTTAACGTGCTGAAAACCCAGGCTTTTACAAGAGCAGAAATCAGTGAAACACATATCAGAGCACAAGTCAGAATTGGGGCCAGCAACAGTAGATGGGTCAGGGTGTACATGCACATTTCCAGATATCATCAACAGTAATACAATGAGGGCACGGCAGAGGACAGGGAGAGCTCTACAGTGCTGATTTATGACATCAGAATGTGCATCAGATGGCAACAAGATCATATAGTACAGCAATTTCAACAGGTAACATGAATACAAAGCTGGCGAGATGTGGTTAGAATGGGATGGGAGGCCAAGAGTCCGTCTAACCAATAGAGAGTCAGAGTCCAGAGTGTGGGAACAATCATAGTCTGTCCAACGGTTGGGTAAACATACTCTACCCTACAACCCCATGAGAGGGAAAACACAGTTTCTCTCTTCTCCTTCTAACAGAATAGTGCCAAAATGTGTGAGGCTCGCCCTTCTGCGAACTAGGTAGTTTAATGCGAATACTAAAAGTAACTCAACTATTTCAAATAGTATCTCAACCAAGGTCTGCTACTGTATCTATACAACTCTATAAAGGTGCCCCTGTATCCTTCTTAAGGGCTGACGTCAGTGTGAAAAAGCAGCTTGAACTCTTCTTACCATCCTACTGTTCATACCACGTATAGCCTGCCCAGGCCTTGATGGTTACATTAACATGGCGTTTATGATGAAATATCAGCCTCTTATCATTGGTATTTCAGAATGTTAATTCAGTCCACCTACAGCCTCCTCCTCCATTGATCTGAATATCCATCCTGTTTAGCACCAAACAGTTTGCTTGTGTGTTCATCTCTCCCTCTCTGTGTGTGTGTGTGCGTGCTGTGTTGTTTGTTCATCTCTCCCTCTCTGTGTGTGTGTGCGTGCTGTGTTGTGTGTTCATCTCTCCCTCTCTGTGTGTGTGTGTGCGTGCTGTGTTGTGTGTTCATCTCTCCCTCTCTGTGTGTGTACGTGCTGTGTTGTGTGTTCATCTCTCCCTCTCTGTGTGTGTGTGCGTGCTGTGTTGTGTGTTCATCTCTCCCTCTCTGTGTGTGTACATGCGTGCTGTGTTGTGTGTTCATCTCTCCCTCTCTGTGTGCATGCGTGCGTGCTATGTTGTGCGTTCATCTCACCCTCTCTGTGTGTGTGTGTGCGTGCGTGCTGTGTTGTGTGTTCATCTCTCCCTCTCTGTGTGCGTGTGTGTGTGCGTGCGTGCGTGCTGTGTTGTGTGTTCATCTCTCCCTCTCTGTGTGGGTGCTGTGTTGTGTGTTCATCTCTCCCTCTCTGTGTGCGTGTGTGTGTGTGCGTGCTGTGTTGTGTGTTCATCTCTCCCTCTCTGTGTGCGTGCTGTGTTGTGTGTTCGTCTCTCCCTCTCTGCGTGTGTGTGTGTGTGTGTGCGTGCTGTGTTGTGTGTGCAACACACTTGGGATTATACATTGGCTCCATTAAGAGGAGAGTTAGATCAGTTTACTGACCAGTCTGACAGTCTGACCAGTCTGACCAGAATCTGCTGGCAAAATTGGTTTCTCATCGATGTCCTTGGGAGTATAATCACTTTGACCCCCTAATGGTCTCATCAGCCATCACACACACACACACACACACACACACACACACACACACACACACACACACACACACACACACACACACACACACACACACACACACACACACACACACACACACACACACACACACACACACAAATACACACAAACACACACTGTCTCTATTGCCATGGTGTTCTGTGAATTCTCACAGTGCAAGCCACTAAAAGGCTAGGGACCCCTCTGTGTACTGGTATTCTTTATGAATGGATGCAGGACTGTAGCTATATTTGGCACATGATTGACTTTACAGAAACAGAACCATGAACGGTCAGAAAACAGAGATAGAGAAAAATATATTGACAGGGAAACAGGGATGACGAAAGCAGGAGGACTACAGAGAGAGAGAGAGAGAGAGAGAGAGAGAGATGGAGAGAGCAGGAAGACAACAGAGAGAGAGAGAGGAGGAGGAAGACAACAGAGAGGGAGAGAGAGAGAGATGAAGAGAGCAGGAAGACAACAGAGAGAGAGAGAGGAGGAGGAAGACAACAGAGAGGGAGAGAGAGAGAGATGAAGAGAGCAGGAAGACAACAGAGAGAGAGAGAGAGCAGGAGGACAACAGAGACAGAGAGACAGTGAGAGAGAGCAGGAAGACTACATAGAGAGAGGCAGAGGGAGAGACAGAGAGCAGTAGGACAACAGAGAGAGATTGAGAGGGAGAGAGAGAGCAGTAGGAAAAGAGAGAGAGAGAGGGCGAGAGAGAGAGAAGACTACAGAGAGAGAGAGCAGCAAGACTACGGAGAGAGACAGAGAGGGAGAGAGAGAGCAGGAAGACTACAGAGAGGGAGGGAGAGAGGGAGAGAGAGACAAAGAGAGAGAGAGATGGACAACTACAGAGATAAAGAGGTAGAGAGAGCAGACAGACTACAGAGAGAAAGGGAGAGAGAGATAGACATCAGGAAGACTACAGAGAGAGACAGAGAGAGAGAAGGAGAGCAGTTGGACAACAATGAGAGAGGGAGAGGCAGAGAACAGTACGACAACAGAGAGAGAGGGGAAGAGACAGACAGAGAGGGGATACTACAGAGAGGGCAGGAAGACCACAGAGAAAGAAGAAGAGAGAGTGAGAGAGGGAAGACTACAGAGAGAGAGGGAGAGAGAGAGAGAGTAGAAAGACTACAGAGAGAGGGAGAGAAAGAGCAGGAAGACTACAGAGAGAGGGAGAGAAAGAGCAGGAAGACTACAGAGAGAGGGAGAGACAGAGAGCAGGAAGACAACAGAGAGAGAGAGGGAGATAGAGAGCAGGAAGACAACAGAGAGAGAGAGGGAGATAGAGAGCAGGAAGACAACAGAGAGAGAGAGAGAGAGAAGGAATACTACATAGAGAGAGAGAGCAGGAAGACTACAGAGCGAGAGGGAGAGAGAGACAGAGCAGTAAGACTATAGAGCGAGAGGGAGAGAGAGACAGAGCAGTAAGACTACAGACAGAGAGGGAGGGAGAGAGAGTGAGAAAGAGTGAGAAAGAGAGAGAGAGAGAGAGAGAGGGAGAGAGAGAGAGAGAGGCAGCCATAAAGAGAGAGAGGGGCAGTCAGAAAGTGCTTGGGAGAGACAGAGAGAGAGATGTCATAAGCAGATGAGCTCCTGCATTCTTCAGCATGTTTTTAAAAAATGTATAGATTTCGAGTTAGACAAACTTGGATTTTTTGGCAGGGACATATACAGGATGCAACCCTAAACAACATAACCTTCACTATGTCACCAGGACATATACAGGATGCTACCCTAAACAACATAACCTTCACTATGTCACCTGGACAAATACAGGATGCTACCCTCCACAACATAACCTTCACTATGTCACCAGGACATATACAGGATGCTACCCTCCACAACATAACCTTCACTATGTCACCAGGACATATACAGGATTCTACCCTAAACAACATAACCTTCACTATGTCACCAGGAAACATACAGGATGCTACCCTAAACAACATAACCTTCACTATGTCACCAGGACATATACAGGATGCTACCCTAAACAACATAACCTTCACTATGTCACCTGGACATATACAGGATGCTACCCTCCACAACATAACCTTCACTATGTCACCAGGACATATACAGGATGCTACCCTAAACAACATAACCTTCACTATGTCACCAGGACATATACAGGATTCTACCCTAAACAACATAACCTTCACTATGTCACCAGGACATATACAGGATGCTACCCTAAACAACATAACCTTGACTCCAAATGAAAACTCCAAACCTACAACCTGATTTTGGACAGAATTATCTGGAATGCTTCCTACACCTCAGGATTATTATTCCCAAGCTATACATCAAATGCTCCGTCAAACAAACAGAAACCTGAAAACACCATCCAACCTGGAACTGAGCGAGTAATGCTTAGTCTGAAACTATTTTTTACTTCTAAAAGCCAAGAAGAAACATACATTACAATGATATATTTTACTTTTTAAAGGACTGAATGCAGAGGCTATCAAGCTTGATAGGACAAAGAGATACAACTTCAATTAGCACTGGCGTGTGAAGCGAGAGGTGTCGAAGCCCTTGAGCCCAACAATGGCAGGAGAGCCCCAACTGAATGGAGAGGCCTTAGAAGCACCCTCCCATTGTTCAGAGGTAATTAAAACGCAGTATCCACTGTATGTAAAGAATAATAACACACGAAAATAATACAAAATGAAGCTCCTTATGGAAAATAAGTAGACACGTTTTGCTGACTATTATAAAAATGGGAACATCAGCATCCTCCACACAAACCATCCCCTTGGCATGGCACAATGCTATGTTGAAACACTACCCCTCTGTTAAGAGAGGGGTGGTAATGAGGGGTGGAAACTCAGGATACTAGACAACGAAGACTCTGAGTCAGCTAATATAAATCTCCATAAGTCTGCAACAGTATTGGTACAGGGCAACCCCAAACAGTTTCAGCTGGACTTTCACATAATCAAAGAAATAGCTCAGCAGGAGAAGCTTTCCCTTGAGAAAGATACCCCGAGCGGGTCAAACCAGACCTCTTCATTACATAACCCCACAGACAAGCAACCCCAAGCAGAAAGTCAACCTCGCAGCACAGAGTACTACTCCCTCATTGAAATGAAGGATAAATTCCCCCAGCTGGAGGTAAGGCAGGTGGAGCTGGAACAGCAGGTGATTACACTCCAGTCAGCACAGACCCAGACAACAGTCCAGCACAACAACACCCCCTTAACCAGACCAAAAATCAGTCATTCTGTCCCTGAACAAGACAGTTAACCCACTGTTCCCCAATAGGCAGTCATTGTAAATAAGAATTTGTTCTTAATAACTGATTTGCCTCATTAAATAAAGGTTAAATAATTTTTGTTTCAAAAGAACAACCCATTAGAAAGGTCCCCACCCCAGACCCTGACCACGTCGACAACATAGCAGGACAGACAAATGAAGAACCACAAGCCTAGGGGATCCCGCCCCCTCTGAGCACCCCCCTGTCAGCCACCCTGATAGCCCTCCTGACAACCCCCCCATACCCACTGAGGACATACACAAGCCACAGATTGTACTCCTTATGGACTCAAAAGGCAAATACATACAAGAAAATACACTTTTTCCCGAACACACAGTGTCTAAACTCTGGTGTCCAAACACCCAGAGCACCCTAGACCTTCTGTCTGAGGACCAGCTAGGGTCACCCAGACACATAATAATACACAGAGGCACAAATGACCTGAGAACACAGCAGGAAAGGGTGGCCACCCCACTCAAGGGAGTGATTGAAAAGCTCCTTCTACTTTCCCCAACGCACAAGTGGTTACCTCCACCTTTCTACCATGAAAAGACTTCCATGCTGCTACCAGCCAATGGTTAAACGCAAGTATTTCCCGTGACTGTGCCTCAAAACCAAATGTATACCTGGCCCACCACTCCACCTTGGACTTGAACAACCTTTATGACCAGGTCCACCTATACAAGGCAGCAGTGCCCACATTCGCCCGGATCCCAAAGGACATCGATCTCAACCGCAGCCCCAACACTTCACACAGGCGCAACAGATCAGTAGTCACCCCGCCCAGACCAGTGAGACACTCTCCTAGAACTGCGGGACCCCCCCCCGGACCTGCATCCAGACCACAGCACCACCAGCCACATCCACACACCCATCCCAGTCAATCAACACCCATCCAAGTCAACCATGCCCATAGCCCATTTAGGCCTTCTCAGATTAGACCTATGGCCCTCCTGCCCACCCCATGCCCCCCACTCCCGCAAAGAAGGCCTCAACATAGAAGTCACACATAGGCCGTGAGCAGGCAAACAGGCCCAACCCCTGTGCTTACACTATCCCAAGCCAATGGCATGTACCAGATGATCAGCAGGCTCTGCTCACACTTACTGGCCTGAGGCCAAACCGCACGAACAACAACACTGGACACTTTATGGAAAAAAAGGCTTCACTATTTCATCCTGGAATATCCAAGGCCTGAGGTTATCTGCCTTTGGCCTAAAGAGCAGGAACCTGGACTTCACCAAAGAAATCGAAAATACAGACATTGTCATCCTACAAGAAACATGATATAGAAGAGATGGACCCACTGGTTGCCCACTGGGTTATAGAGAGCTGGTAGTCCCAACCACCAAACTACCAGGTGTGAAACAGGGAAGAGACTCAGGAGGTATGCAAATTTGATATAGAGCAGACCTAACCCACTCTATTAAATTAGTCAAAACAGGAACTTTTTACATTTGGCTAGAAATTCAAAAATAAATGACCTTAACAGAGAAAAATGTCCTCCTCTCTGCTACCTATATCCCCCCACTAGAATCCCCATACTTTAATGAAGACAGCTTCTCCATCACGGAGGGGGAAAGTTACTAGTCTATGGTAACCTAAATGCCAGAACCGGACAAGAACCTGACACCTTCAGCACACAGGGGGACAAACACCTACCTGGAGGTGACAGCATTCCCTCCCCCATATGCCCCCTATGCACAACTATGACAACATAACCAACAAAAATGGGTCACAACTCCTGCAGCTCTGTTGAACGCTGGGTATGTACATAGTCAATGGTAGGCTTCGAGGGGACTCCTACGGTAGGTACACCTATAGCTCATCTCCTGGCAGTAGTACCGTAGACTACTTTATCACTGACCTCAACCCAGAGTCTCTCAGAGCGTTCACAGTCAGCCCACTGACACCCCTATCAGATCACAGCAAAATCACAGTCTACTTGAACAGGGCAATACTCAATCATGAGGCATCAAAGCCAAAGGAACTGAGTAATATTAAGGAATGCTATAGATGGAAGGAATGTAGTGTGGAAACCTACCAAAAAACTATTAGGCAACAACAAATTCAATCCCTTTTAGACAACTTCCTGGACAAAACGTTCCACTGTAATAGTGAAGGTGTAAACATGGCAGTAGAAAATCTAACAGTATATTTGACCTCTCAGCTTCCCAATCAAATCAAAATTAACTTCAATGACAAATGGTTTGATGAAGGATGCAAAAAACTAAGAAAGAAATTGAGAAACCTGTCCAACCAAAAACATACAGTGCCTTGCAAAAGTATTCATCCCCCTTGGCGTTTTTCCTATTTTGTTGCATTACAACCTGTTATTTAAATTGATATTTATTTGTATTTGATGTAATGGACATACACAAAATAATCAAAATTGGTGAAGTGAAATGAAAAAAATTACTTGTTTCAGAAAAGTATAAAAAAATATAAGACTTAAAAGTGGTGTGTGCATATGGATTCACCCCCTTTGCTATGAAGACCCTAAATAAGATCTGGTGCAACCAATTACCTTCAGAAGTCACATAATTAGTCAAATAAAGTCCACCTGTGTGCAATCTAAGTGTCACATGATCTGTCTCATGGTCTCAGTATATATACACCTGTTCTGAAAGGCCCCGGAGTCTGCAACACCACTAAGCAAGCAGCACAACCAAGCAACCGGCACCATGAAGACCAAGGAGCTCTCCAAACAGGTCAGGGACAAGGTTGTGGAGATGTAAGGATGAGGGTTGTGTTATAAAAAAATATCAGAAACTTTGAACATCCCACGAAGCACCATTAAATCCATTATTAAAAAATGGAAAGAATATGGCACCCCAAAAAATCTGCCAAGAGAGGGCCACCCACCAACACTCATGGACCAGGCAAGGAGGGCATTAATCAGAGTGGCAAAAAAGAGACCAAAGATAACCCTGAAGCAGCTACAAAGCTCCACAGCGGAGATTGGAGAATCTGTCCAAAGGACCACTTTAAGATTGAAGGAATGATGAATGGCGCTAAATACTGGGAAATTCTTGAGGGAAACCTGTTTCAGTCTTCCAGAGATTTGAGACTGGGACGGAGGTTCACCTTCCAGCAGGACAATGACCCTAAGTATACTGCTAAAGCAACACGTGTGTGGTTTAAAGGGAAACATTTAAATGTCTTGGAATGGCCTAGTCAAAGCCCAGACCTCAATCTAATTGAGAATCTGCAGTATGACTTAAAGGTTGATGTACACCAGTGGAACCCATCCAACTTGAAGGAGCTGGAGCAGTTTTGCCTTGAAGAATGGGCTAGATGTGCTAAGCTAGATGTGCTAAGCTTATAGAGACATACCCCATTTCATCTAGACACTGTTGCCCTAGAGCACACAAAAAAACGATGCATGCCTTGGCCTAAACATCAGCGCCACAGGTAACTTCCACAAAGCTGTGAATGATCTGAGAGACAAGGTAAGAAGTGTTGGTCTATGCCATCAAAAGGAACATAAAATTTGACATACCAATTAGGATCTTGCTAAAAATACTTGAATCAGTTATAGTACCAGTTGCCCTTTATGGTTGTGAGGTCTGGGGTCCGCTGACCAACCAAGAATTCACAAAATGGTACAAACACCAAATTGAGACTGCATGCAGAATTCTGCTAAAATATTACAAAGTAAAACACCAAATAATGCATGCAAAGCAGAATTAGGCCGATACCCAGTAATTATCAAAATCCAGAATAGGGCCCTTAAATTCTACAACTACCTAAAAGGAAGCAATTCCCAAACCTTCCGTAACAAAGTCATCACCTAAAGAAAGATGAACCTGAGGAAGAGTCCCCTAGGCAAGCTGGTCCTGGGGCTCTTTTCACAAACACAAACAGACCCAACAGAGCCCTAGGACAGCAACACAATTTGACCCAACCAAATCATGAGAAAACAAAAAGATAATTACTTGACACATTGGAAAGAATTCACAAAAAAACTAAGCAAACTAGAATGCTATTTGGCCCTAAACAGAGAGTACACAGTGGCAGAATATCTGACCACTGTGACTGACCAAAACATAAGGAAAGCTTTGACTATGTAGAGACTCAGTGAGCATAGCCTTGCTATTGAGAAAGGCCGCCGTAGTCAGACTTGGCTTTCAAGAGAAGACAATCTATGAGCACACTGCCCACATGCACACTGCCCAAATGAGGTGGAAACTGAGCTGCACTTCCTAACCTCCTGTATGACCATATTAGAGAGACATACAGTATTTCTCTCAGATTACACAGATCAACAAATAATTTGAAAACAAACCCAATTTTGATAAACTCCCATATCTACAGGGTGAAATACTACAGTGTGCAATCACAACAGCAATATGTGTGACCTGTTGCAACAAGAAAAGGTCAATCATTGAAGAACAAACACCAATGTAAATACAACCCATATTTATGTTTATTTATTTTCCTTTTGTACTTTAACCATTTGCACATCGTTACAACACTGTCTATATACATAATATGACATCTGAAATGTCTTTATTCTTTTGGGACTTCTGTGAGGGTAATGTTGACTGTTCATTATTGTTTATTTCACTTTTGTTTATTATCTACTTTACTTGCTTTGGCAATGTTAACTTATTTTTCCCATGCCAATAAAGCCCCTTGAATTGAAGAGCGAGAGAGAGAGAGCGAGAGAGAGAGAGAGTGAGAGAGAGAGAGAGAGAGAGAGAGAGAGAGAGAGAGAGAGAGAGAAGACGACAGTTCAATTTTCAGGTCAAGGAGTCATCGTATTGCATGACATGTTCAGGTGGATGATCTTTAAACCTGTTTGTTCAAGGATGTACTGTGATTGATTTGTCTAATGTTTAATGAGAAAAGGTACTTGAGGCTAGCTCTCTCATGGACAGTGACATTCATTATCAACATGTTTATATACTCACAGCCCAGACCTGTGTGTGTGCACATGCTATTATTCTATTGAGCTAAGGCTGAGACCTCCATGTTTAGTTTTGCCTAACCTAGATTAAGGCACAGACACTGTCTCAATGGGGATAGCTGAGCCGACTACACTGACTATGCTAGTGGCAGACTCCACTAAGCTGGCAGGGTGGCTAACAGCCTGATGCCTGGCCTGCACCCTACAGTGATTTTGTACGTTTGTCCACTGACAAATAAATGATCAGTCTATAATTTTAATGGTAGGTTTATTTGAACAGTGAGAGAGAGAACAACAACAAAAAAATCCAGAAAAACGCATGTCAAAAATGTTATAAAATCATTTTGTGCATTTTGTGGAATTGGATTTTGTGGAATTTGTGGAAATGACACTGTCTAGTTGTTTTGTATTTGTGACATTTTGTCAGGAAATGCAGCTCTGTCTCAGGTTCTGCTGTTGTGTAGTGGTTGCACAGCCTCTCTCACTCACTCACTCACTCACTCACTCACTCACTCACTCACACACACACACACACACACACACACACACACACACACACACACACACACACACACACACACACACACACACACACACACACACACACACACACACACACACACACACACACACAGTGTTCTGCACTCCTGGGGTTGGTCCTGATACATACTTTTAGTGTTGCATTGAGCTGTACGATCTGATCCCAGATCCTGTGGTGTCATCACTAGGGTTATTTAGCTATAGGATAGGTGACTCACGCACTTTATAATGTTGAGAGTGCACTAAAGCAAAAATATGTTTTGAATATGGCTCAAAAATGTCTCTACCGTCTACTATTAATAGTGCCAGAAGTTTACCCCGGCCATGTGTGTTGGACCAGGAAAACTTGTGACAGTTAGTCCACTGGGGTCTGACACATGAACAAAAATACATTACAGACAAAATACTTTACAATTTATGTACATTTAAAAACATTAGCATGCAGTGTTTGTGTGTGTTTGCATCTATCAGTTACATATACAGTACCAGTCAAAAGTTTGGACAGACCTACTCATTCCAGGATTTTTCTTATTTTTTTTTTTACTATTTTCTACATTGAAGAATAACAGTGAAGACATCAAAACTATGAAATAACACATATGGAATCATGTATTAACAAATAAAGTGTTAAACAAATCAAAATAGAATTTACATTTGAGATTCTTCAAAGCAGCCACTCTTTGCCTTAATGACAGCTTTGCACAATCTTGGCATTCTCTCAACCAGCTTCACCTGGAATGCTTTTCCAACAGTCTTGATTGAGTTCCCACATATGCTGAGCACTTGTTGGCTGCTTTTCCATCACTCTGCGGTCCAACTCATCCCAAACCATCTCAATTGGGTTGAGGTTGAGTGATTGTGGAGGCCAGGTCATCTGATGCAGCACTCCATCACTCTCGTTCTTGGACAAATAGCCCTTTCACAACCTTGAGATGTGTTGGGTCATTGTCCTGTTGAAAAACAAATGATAGTCCCACTAAGAGCAAACCACATGGGTTGGCGTATCGCTGCAGAATGCTGTGGTAGCCATGCTGGTTAAGTGTGCTTTCAATTCTAAATAAATCACAGACAGTGTCACCAGCAAAGCCCCCCACACCATCACACCTACTCTGCGTCTCTCAAATTCGGAATCATCCAAACCAAGCATAGATTACCACCGGTCTAATGTCCATTGCTTGTGTTTCTTAGCCGAAGCAAGTCTCTTCTTCTTATTGGTGTCCTTTACTAGTGCTTTCTTCACAGCAATTCGACCATGAAGGCCTGATTCACACAGTCTCCTCTGAACAGTTGATGTTGAGATGTGTCTGTTACTTGAACTCTGTGAAGCATTCATTTGGGCTGCAATTTCTGAGGCTGGTAACTCTAATGAACTTTTGCTCTGCAGCAGAGGTAACTCCTTCCATTCCTATTGTGGTCCTCATGAGAGCCAGTTTCATCATAGCGCTTGATGGTTTTTTGTTATTGTTGAAATTTTCCGGATTGACTTAAAGTATTGATGGGCTGTCATTTCCCTTTGCTTATTTGAACTGTTCTTGCCATAATATGCACTTGGTCTTTTAACAAAATATCTTCTGTATACCACCCCTACCATGTCACAACACAACTGATTGGCTCAAACACATTAAGAAGGAAAGAAATTCCACAAATTAACTTTTAACAAGGCACACTTGTTAATTGAAATGAATTCCAGGTGACTACCTCATGAAGCTAGTTGAGAGAATGCTAAGATTGTGCAAATCTATAATCAAGGCAAAGGGTGGCTACTTTGAAGAATCTCAAATGTGAAATATATTTTGATTTGCCTGGTGCTGTACATGTTAGTACATACACAAAAAAGTAGGTCACCTGGGGGAGAGGCGTTGTGCCATGAGATGGAAAGGAGTTCCACCAATCATGGCTCTGTATAAAACTGTATGTTTCCTTGAGTTTGTTCTGGACCTAGGGACTGTAAAAAAGACCCAGGTGGCATGTCTGCTGCGGTAACTGTGTGTGTCAGTGCTGTGTGTAAGTTGACTATGCAAACAATTTTGGAACTTCAAACACATTAATGTTTCTTATAAAAACAAGAAACGATGCATTAACTTTCCTCAACTCTTACCCAAGAAAGACTGGTATGCATATTATTGATATTAGCCATCTGAATACAATGAAGAGCAAAACGTGCCGCTCTGTTCTGGGCCAGCTGCAGCTTAACTATGTACATCTTTGCAGCAGGTAACCATATGACTGGACAATAATCAAGATAAGATCAAACTTGAACCTGCAGGACTTTGAGGAGTGTGGGGTCAAAAAAGCAGAGCATCCCATTATCATGGACAGACCTCTCCCCTTCTTTACAACTACTGAATAAATATGTTTTGACCATGAGGTAACACCAAGTAATTTAGTCTCAACAGCCACACCATTCATTACCAGGTTAAGTTGAGGTCTAGAATTTAGGGAATGATTTGAACAAAATACAATGCTCTTAGTTTTAGAGATGTTCAGGAACCAGTTTATTGCTGGCCACCAATTCTAAAACTGACCGAAACTCTTTGTTTTGGGTTGCAGTGATTTCACTTGCTGTGGTTGCTGACAAGTATAGGGTTGAATCGTCAGCATAAATGGACGCACAGGGTTTATTTGATGCCACTGGCAGGTCATTGGTAAAAAATTGAAAAGAGTAGAGGGCCAAGAGAGCGACCCTGTGGTACACCACACTTTACCTGTTTAACATTAGAGAAGCTTCCATTAAAGAAAACCCTCTGTGTTCTATTTGAAAGATACAAATCTAGATGGATGGATAGATAGATAGATAGATAGATAGATAGATCTGAATCCATGATATGGCAGATGTTGAAAAGCCATACATTCATGAACTGCAGTGTCTGTATGCTCCTTATTAAACATATCAGACCAACAAATATTTTTAACACCATCCACATAAGAGTCACAGCAAATCAATAACACTTTACTCGACACCCAGTGTCATAACCATGTCAGAAAATGTCATAACAACTAACATAACTTGTCATAACTTGTCATAATATGGTCTTAACTATGTCATGGCCCAAATATTTACACCTGTTGTGACATTGCTTTATTGCTTTATTTTATGGATGGTTATGACACCTACATAAGAATCTCAAAACCCATATTTACTCAAATGTTTTTTTCCTGCCAAAAAGTTTCCTTTCATTTAAACATTTATTTCTTAAATCTTTTGTGGTTATTGTAATTAATTATTGACAGTAATTTGTATTCATCATATTGTAGAAAATGTACTTTATGACACAGTCATGAAGCATTATTAACATCCTGTGTCACATTACTTGGACTAAGGAATTACACTTTATGACACTGTCAAGAAGCATTATAACCATCCTGTGTCACTTTATTTGGACTAAGAAAATAAACATTATTACACTGTCAAGAAGCATTATAACCATCATAATCATATAAGCCAGATTGGCCTATCACGTACATGCCCTTATATCAGTCATCAGTCAAAAAGAGGGTGTTTTGTCCTGCTCCTGAAATCTGCTCCTGCATGCAACAGAGGATTGGGGTAGGTGCATGTCTTACAGCAATGTGTGCATAAATACAATGATAGTTAAATAGGGTCAACAACGTAAAAAGGATAAACATAAACATACTGTTGACAAGTAGACTATGGTGTAATTGAATGTTTGCCTTGTGTGGTAGGTTTCGTGGGTTTTAACACTCTTATGTAGGTGTCACAAACAGACATAAAATAAAGCAATATATGTCACAACAGGTCTAACTATCATGACAGTGTTATGGCCACATTATAACAGGTTATGATAAATTATGTCAGCTGTTATGACTTATTATGATATGGTTATGACTGTGTCATGGCATGTTACAATGCTGGGTGTCAAGTAAAGTGTTACCAAATATTTGGTATGATCTCTCAGGATTTTAGGCCCAGCTTTTGGAACCTTGGCTTTCCTAGATATAACCACTGTATTGTGATCACTGCATCCAATGGGTACGGATACAGCTTTAGAACAAAGTTCTATAATATTAGAAAAAATGTGATCGATACATGTGGATGATATAGTTCCTGTAGTGATTGTAAACACCCTGGTAGGATGATTAATAACCTGAACCAGATTACAGGCACTGGTTACAGTGAGAAGCTTCCTCTTGAGCGGACAGCTTGATGAAAACCAGTCAATATTCAGGTCCCCAAGAAAGTAGACCTCTCTGTTTACATCACATACACTATCAAGCATTTCAAACACATTACCTATATACTGACTGTTAGCACTTGGTGGCCTATAAAAACACCCTAGCAGAATAGGCTTTAGATGAGCCAGGTGAAAATGCATCCACAACACCACAACACTATGGCTCTGAATATATACAGCAACACCTCCACCATAGGCATTCCTGTCTCTTCTGTATATGTTATATCCTTGTATTGCTACTGCTGTATCATAAAATGAATTATTTAAGTTAGTCTTACAAATGGCTAAAATATTAATGTTATCTGATATTAGCAAGTTATTGATTTCATGAACCTTATTTCTAAGGCTACATATATTACAGTTTTTTCTGAATGCTTAAACACTAACAGTTATTCTTGAAGCACTATCTCTGAAACCATTAACACTTGTGGCCAATGCATTTACCAAGTGTGCCAAACTGAATGCACGTTCTCTGCTTGACACTCACGTTGTAATTTTATAACACACTTTTTGCAAAACTGTAAACACAACTCACTGCTTTACACTCAGTTTGCAATTTAATAATACACTTCTAGCAAAACTGTAAACATTGTTCTCTACATTGCTACACTATTTTGCCAATTGCCATTCCACATTGACAGATGTGAAAACACTTTTAGATAATGAGTTCACTTGCAAATCAGAGTTTGAGCACTATAAATAGGCCACAGGTAAATAATTCGTTAAGACACCAATGGAGACAAATATTGGACAGAGAGTAAGAGGGGTGAGAACTAGAGAAGGACAAATAGGAGGAAGAGGAGGATGAGGAGGTGAAGAAGTAAGAGAGGGAGGAGGAGGAGGAGGAGGAGGAGGAAGAGGTGAAGTAGGACGGGGAGAAAGAGAGGAAGGGGAGGAAGGGGAGTCAGGACCACAATAACTGATGACATCAGAGCGACTGTGGTTGACCATGTTGCCATCCATGGGATGAGCATGAGGGAGGCTGGGCAATGGGTTCAACCAAATCTGAGCCGTTATACTGTTGCAGGTATCTTTAGGATATTTCGAAATGAGAACCGGTAAGTAACTGTAAGTGCTGTAGTCTTACTGGTACAGTAATATGTATTGTACTTTCTTAATGAGAATAATTTATCTCTAAAACCATTCAAATGTTTTTACAGAACTGCAAGAAAACCAATATCTGGTGGAAGAGGTCGACTGTTCACCCCAGAGCAGGAGACCCACATTGTAAATATGGTCATTGCAAATAATTGCATCAGACTCAGAGAAGTGCAGGACCACATAATGGCAGATAACACCATATTCCAAAATGTCAACAGAGTGAGTCTCTCTGCACTGTCTCGTCTACTGAAACACAATAGAATTAGGATGAAGCAGCTGTACAGAGTCCCTTTCAAAAGAAACTCAGACGGTATAAAACAACTGAGATATGAATATGTGCAGGTAAGCTATACTATCCTATCATTGTACTGGATCTGGAAGTGTATGGTGCTACATCATATGGACTGATCCCTGTCTTTCTGTACTGTGCTACATTGTTTTGTCAACAGACTAATCCCTAATGACCAGGGGCCAGAGCAGCCCAGGTACGTTATCATCTGGCACAATTTCAGTTTCCACTGGGCTGCTGTGGTCCGCAGTTTGTTCACAGGTCACCCACTTCTCATTGCACTCAATCTCCCCCCATACTCTCTGTTCTTGAATCCTATTGAAGAATTCTCTGCATGGCGTTGGAAGGTGTATGATCGCCAGCCCCACCAACGCATACCCCTTCTACTGGCAATGGAGGAGGCTTGTGGAGGCATCGATCAGAGGTCATGCCAGGCCTGGATACGGCACTCCAGGCAATACTTGCCACTCTGCCTAGCTCAAGACAACATCGCAAATGATGTGGATGAAGTCTTATGACCACACCCACAAAGAAGGCGAAATGTAGCACAATGTTTTTCTGTTCTTGTCACGACTACTGCCGAGGGCGGTTCCTCTCCCTGTTCGGGTGGCGCTCGGCGGTCGTCGTCACCGGCCTACTAGCTGCCATCGATCCCTTTTTCGTTTTTTCTGTTAGTTATGTCTTTATGAGTTACACCTGTTTCCCATTAGTAATTAGTTTTATTATTTAAGCCCGCCTCTCCACCTGTTCTGTGTGCGGGCTTGTTTACGTGTGGTCACTTTGTATGTTTTGTGGTACATGTATTATGGACTTCGGGGTTATTGTTTCGCCCTGTTGTGTTTGGACATATTTCCTCGGTTTTCAGTACTTATTAAATTACATATTGTACCAAACATTTTCCTGCTTCCTGCGCCTGACCCCACACCCACGAAGCCCAAAGTGTTACAGTTATTTTTTTTCTAGCACAAATGTTTTTGTTTTCTTCTACTGCGCTTTTGTTGTTCGAGGAGTGTTAGAACATTCTCAGAAAAAAATAAACTTTTCCTCCTTATTTGCATTGACAGTGTGTTATGTTCGGAATACACATCCATACTTTATACATTTGGATACCTGTGTGTATGTGTGTTTACTACATGTATGACAAAACTTTATTGCAAACAGCTATGCCCTGCACACAGAAAAAGCAAATGCCGCAAGTGTTTTTCATTTATACTATCAGTGCCTAGTTGGTGCTTCGTGTGCTTATTCAAATGATGGTTTGTGTGTACTGAATTGATGCAAAAACACACATTTTTAAAAGAGTTTGAAGAGTTTTGCTAGACTTGTTTGCTTTTGTAAGAGATGTATAATGTTTTGCTGGTTTGGTGTAAGGTTGTGTGGTTAGAGTTTTGCAAAAATAGCCTATAGTTTCAAAGATAATGCCTAAGCAATCAGAAAAAACTTTAATATGGGCTATTTCTAGCTCTTTCCTGGGTAGCTTATGGGAAATATCAAGCAAAGCAACAATAACAAAAATACATTATTAAGCAAATCATTAATCAGTTGGTTTGTGTAAGAGTTTGTGTGCTGCGGGGTCGAAGATACAAACTCAAAGGCTTGGCACTCTCATCCCTTCCAGGCTTTTGGGAGGGTGGGACCATGAGCCTGTCATAGCGGATGTATGCAACGGGGACACGCCCTCCCCATTTAAATGGGAGACATCCGATCTGCTGAGCTCCAATACACTCCACAGCCCTTCAGTTCATAACTTTAAAGATTACCTGGCTAGGATCACTGTCAGCCTGTCTGAGTGTAGAGCTGCCCTGGGTCCAGGAAGCATGGAGGTGTTGGTGGGCCGGCCTTGGCATCTGGTCCCCCTGACACCTGGGCACCTGGCAAGGCTAGTTGTGTGATAACTAAGTGCTGTGGCCAGATGGTCGCGGGGAGATTGCTACTCACGAACACACATAAATGCGGAAGCACATACGCACAGACATGTTAGTGTGAGCACGTATGCGTGTGAACACACACACACAAAACACACACACACACAAACACAGGGAAGCACAAAGATGCTTACAGGTGCCACCCAGAAATAATTCCTGAGGACCAGATACACTTCTGTCCATTCTCATATACACAGACACACACAGAGAATAATAATAATAATGTGTATCAGCCAGTTGTAACCTTGACCTTCAGTCGACCTTCAGTCGACCACAGTGAATACAGATACAGTTAGCTGTAGGGGCCCTTGTCTTTAAAACTGTCACAAACAAAATGTTGGACAAATTCCTCCATACCAAAAAGACATTTATAGAAATGATCTTCTGTTTCTCAGACCAAGTCTGATTTCAAAAGGTTTCTGTCAAGAATGGACAAATCCATTTGTATCTGACCAGCTAGGACCAGCTAGGAACAGCTAAAACAGCTAGGACCAGCTAAACCAGCTAGGACCAGCTAGGATCAGCTAGGACCAGCTAAAACAGCTAGGACCAGCTAAAACAGCTAGGACCAGCTAGGATCAGCTAAAACAGTTAGGACCAGCTAGGACCAGCTAAAACAGCTAGGACCAGCTAAAACAGCTAGGGCCAGCTAGGACCAGCTAGGACCAGCTAAAACAGCTAGGACCAGCTAGGACCAGCTAGGACCAGCTAAAACAGCTAGGACCAGCTAGGACAAGCTAGGACCAGCTAAAACAGCTAGGACCAGCTAAAACAGCTAGGACCAGCTAGGACCAGCTAGGACCAGCTAAAACAGCTAGGACCAGCTAGGACCAGCTAGGACCAGCTAAAACAGCAAGGACCAGCTAGGACCAGCTAGGACCAGCTAAAACAGCTAGGACCAGCTAGGATCAGCTAAAACAGCAAGGACCAGCTAGGACCAGCTAGGATCAGCTAAAACAGCTAGGACCAGCTAAAACAGCTAGGACCAGCTAGGACCAGCTAAAACAGCTAGGACCAGCTAGGATCAGCTAAAACAGCTAGGACCAGCTAGGACCAGCTAAAACAGCTAGGACCAGCTAGGACCAGCTAGGACCAGCTAAAACAGCTAGGACCAGCTAAAACAGCAAAAACAGCTAGGACCCGCTAGGACTAGCTAAAACAGCTAGGACCAGCTAGGACCAGCTAAAACAGCTAGGACCAGCTAAAACAGCTAGGACCAGCTAGGACCAGCTAGGACCAGCTAAAACAGCTAGGACCAGCTAGGAACAGCTAAAACAGCTAGGACCAGCTAGGACCAGCTAAAACAGCTAGGACCAGCTAAAACAGCTAGGACCAGCTAGGACCAGCTAGGAACAGCTAAAACAGCTAAAACAGCTCGGACCAGCTAGGAACAGCTAAAACAGCTAGGACCATCTAGGACCAGCTAGGACCAGCTAAAACAGCTAGGACCAGCTAGGACCAGCTAAAACAGCTAGGACCAGCTAGGATCATTGGATGTTTCCCAAATGACACCCTATTCCCTATATAGCGTCCTGTGGATCCTTGTCAAAAGTAATGCACTTTACACTATAAAGGGAATAGGGTGCCATTTGGGTCGCATCCTGTTCGTTCCAGTTGCAGGCCTAGCATCTACAGTACAGTACTGTCATTACTATTATTATTTTATTTAACCTTTATTCAACTAGTCATGTCAGTTAAGAACTAATTCTTATTTACAATCATGGCCAACCAAAAGGCAAAAGACCTATTGCGGGGACGGGGTCTGGGATTTCAAATATATATATATATATATATATATATATATATACACTGCTCAAAAAAATAAAGGGAACACTTAAACAACACAATGTAACTCCAAGTCAATCACACTTCTGTGAAATCAAACTGTCCACTTAGGAAGAAACACTGATTGACAATACATTTCACATGCTGTTGTGCAAATGGAATAGACAACAGGTGGAAATTATAGGCAATTAGCAAGACACCCCCAATAAAGGAGTGGTTCTGCAGGTGGTGACCACAGACCACTTCTCAGTTCCTATGCTTCCTGGCTGATGTTTTGGTCACTTTTGAATGCTGGTGGTGCTTTCACTCTAGTGGTAGCATGAGACGGAGTCTACAACCCACGCAAGTGGCTCAGGTAGTGCAGCTCATCCAGGATGGCACATCAATGCGAGCTGTGGCAAGGTTTGCTGTGTCTGTCAGCGTAGTGTCCAGAGCCTGGAGGCGATACCAGGAGACAGGCCAGTACATCAGGAGACGTGGAGGAGGCCGTAGGAGGGCAACAACCCAGCAGCAGGACCGCTACCTCCGCCTTTGTGCAAGGAGGAGCAGGAGAAGCACAGCCAGAGCCCTGCAAAATGACCTCCAGCAGGCCACAAATGTGCATGTGTCTGCTCAAACGATCAGAAACAGACTCCATGAGGGTGGTATGAGGGCCCGACGTCCACAGGTGGGGGTTGTGCTTACAGCCCAACACCGTGCAGGATGTTTGGCAATTGCCAGAGAACACCAAGATTGGCAAATTCGCCACTGGCGCCCTGTGCTCTTCACAGATGAAAGCAGGTTCACACTGAGCATGTGACAGACGTGACAGAGTCTGGAGACGCCGTGGAGAACGTTCTGCTGCCTGCAACATCCTCCAGCATGACCGATTTGGCGGTGGGTCAGTCATAGTGTGGGGTGGCATTTCTTTGGGGGGCCGCACAGCCCTCCATGTGCTCGCCAGAGGTAGCCTGACTGCCATTAGGTACCGAGATGAGATCCTCAGACCCCTTGTGAGACCATATGCTGGTGCGGTTGGCCCTGGGTTCCTCCTAATGCAAGACAATGCTAGACCTCATATGGCTGGAGTGTGTCAGCAGTTCCTGCAAGAGGAAGGCATTGATGCTATGGACTGGCCCGCCCGTTCCCCAGACCTGAATCCAATTGAGCACATCTGGGACATCATGTCTCGCTCCATCCACCAACGCCACGTTGCACCACAGACTGTCCAGGAGTTGGCGGATGCTTTGGTCCAGGTCTAGGAGGAGATCCCTCAGGAGACCATCCGCCACCTCATCAGGAGCATGCCCAGGCGTTGTAGGGAGCTCATACAGGCACGTGGAGGCCACACACACTACTGAGCCTCATTTTGACTTGTTTTAAGGACATTACATCAAAGTTGGATCAGCCTGTAGTGTGGTTTTCCACTTTAATTTTGAGTGCGACTCCAAATCCAGACCTCCATGGGTTGATAAATTGGATTTCCATTGATTATTTTTGTGTGATTTTGTTGTCAGCACATTCAACTATGTAAAGAAAAAAGTATTTAATAAGATTATTTCTTTCATTCAGATCTAGGATGTGTTGTTTAAGTGTTCCCTTTATTTTTTTGAGCAGTATATATATATATATATATAGGACAAAACACACATTACGAGAAGAGAGACACCACAACACTACATAAATAGAGACGTAAGACAACAACATAGCATGGCAGCAACACATGGCAACACAGCGTGGTAGCAACTGAACATGACAACAACATGGCAGCAACACAACATGACAACAACATGGTAGCAACACAACATGGTAGAAGCACAACATGGTAGCAGCACAACATGGAAGCAGCACAAAACATGGTATAAACATTATTGGGCACAGACAACAGCACATAGGGCAAGAAGGTAGAGACAACAATTCATCACAGCCACAAGTGTTAGGAAGATTATCAACATAGTTGTTTTCTAACAGCGAGGCAGCACTGCATAGTGAATGTGTCACAATGTCTAATTATACAGTGTGTGAGTTTGTGTGTGTGTGTGTGTGTGTGTTTGTGTGTATGTGCGTGTGTTTGTGTGTGTTCTTCATTGTGACGTGACAGAAAATTGGGGGAAATTGTGTGTGTGTGAGAGAAAGAGTAGCGCACTATTGTTTATTATCTATTTCACTTGCTGTGGCTGTAAACGTGTTTGCCATGCCAATGAAGCCCTTTGAATTGAATTCAGAGAGACGAAAAAGGCAACAAGGCAGAGACAGAGACAGAGAGAGAAAAGGAAGATAGAATCATGGAGAGTCAGAGATAGCCAGATCGAAGAGAGACAGAAGAGAAGGAGAGACAGAAATAGAACAGACAGATAGAGAAAGAGACAAGATTAGAGGGACAAATGAGACAACAGAGAAATACAACATGAGGAGCAGGTGACTGTGTCTAAGGAAGACGTGATTATATCTGAGGAACATGTGATTGTGTCTGAGGAACATGTGATTGTGTCTGAGGAACATGTGATTGTGTTTGAGGAACATGTGATTGTGTTTGAGGAACACGTGATTGTGTCTTTGGAACACATGATTGTGTCTTAGGAACACATGATTGTGAATGAGGAACACATGATTGTGTCTCGGGAACAGGTGATTGTGTCTTTGGAAAAGGTGATTGTGTCATTGGAACAGGTGATTGTGTCTGATGAACACGTGATTGTGTCTGAGGAACAGGTGATTGTGTCTTAGGAACATCTGATTGTATCTGAGAAACAGGTTATTGTGTATTTGGAACAGGGGACTGTGTCTGAGTAACAGGTGATTGAGTCTGAGGAACAGGTGATTGTGTCGTAGGAACAGGTGATTGTGTCTTGGGAACAGGTGATTGAGTCTGAGTAACAGGTGATTGTGTCTGACGAACAGGTGATTGTTTCTTTGGAACAGGAGAATGTGTCTTTGCAACAGGTGATTGTGTCGTTGGAAAAGGTGATTGTGTCTGATGAACATGTGATTGTGTCTTAGTAACAGGTCATTCTGTCTGAGGAACAGGTGATTGTTTCTGAGGAACAAGTGATTGTGTCTGATGAACAGGTGATTGTGTCTGAGAAACAGGTGATTGTGTCTGAGAAACAGGTGATTGTGTCTGAGAAACAGGTGATTGTGTCGTTGGAACATGTGATTGTTTCTGAGGAATAGGTGATTGTGTCAGAGGAACATGTGATTGTGTCTATGGAACAGGTGATTGTGCCTGAGGAACAGGTGATTGCGTCTGAAGAACAGGTGATTGTGTCTGAGGAACAGGTGATTGTGTCTGAAGAATAGGTGATTGTGTCTGAGGAACAGGGGATTGTGTCGTTGGAACATGTGATTGTTTCTGAGGAATAGGTGATTGTGTCTGAGGAACATGTGATTGTGTCTATGGAACAGGTGATTGTGCCTGAGGAACAGGTGATTGCGTCTAAAGAACAGGTGATTGTGTCTTTGGAACACGTGATTGTGTCTTAGGAAAAGGTCATTCTGTCTGAGGAACAGGTGATTTTGTCTGAGGAACAATCTACTGTGTCGTTGGAAAAGGTGATTGTTTCTGAGGAACTGGTGTTTGTGTCGTTGGAACAGGTGATTATGTCTTTAGAACAGGTGATCGTGTCTTTTGAAGAGGTGATTGTGTCTGAGGAACAGTTGATTGTGTCTTTCGAACAGGTGATTGTGTCTGTAAAACAGGTGATTGTGTCTTAGGAACACTTGATTGTTTTTGAGGAACAGGTGATTGTGTCTAAGAAACAGGTGATTGTGTCTTAGGAACAGGTGCTTGTGTCTGAGGAACAGGTGATTGTGTCTTTGGAACAGGTGATTATGTCTGAGGAAAAGGTGTTTGTGTCTGAGGAACAGGTGATTATGTCGTAGGAACAGTTGATTGTGTCTTTCGAACAGGTGATTGTGTCTGAGGAACACGTGATTGTGTCGATGTAACAGGTGATTGTGTCTGAGGAACAGGTGATTGTGTCGTTGGAACATGTAACTGTTTCTGAGGAACACGTGATTGTGTCTATAGAACAGGTGATTGTGTCTGAGGAACACGTGATTGTGTCTATAGAACAGGTGATTGTGTCTGATGAACCCGTGATTGTTTCTGAGGAACTGGTGATTGTGTCGTTGGAACATGTAATTGTTTCTGAGGAATAGGTGATTGTGTCTGAGGAACATGAGATTGTGTCTATGGAACAGGTGATTGTGCCTGAGGAACACGTGATTGTGTCTTTGGAACAGGTGATAGAGTTTTAGGAACACGTGATTGTTTCTGAGGAACAGGTGATTGTGTCTTAGGAACAGGTGGTAGAGTTTTAGGAACACGTGATTATTTCTGAGGAACAGGTGATTGTGTCTTAGGAACATGTGATTGTGTCTGAGGAACATGTGATTGTGTCTTTGGAACAGTTGATTGTGTCTTTCGAACAGGTGATTGCGTCTTTTGAACGGTTGATTGTGTCTGAGGAACACGTGATTGTTCCTGATGAACAGGTGATTGTGTCTGATGAAAAGGTGATTTAGTCTGAGGAAAAGGTGATTGTGTCTGAGAAACAGGTGATTGTTTCTTTGGAACAGGAGCTTGTGTCTTTGGAATATGTGATTGTGTCTGAGGAAAAGGTGATTGTGTCGTTGTAACAGGTGATTGTGTTTTAGGAACACGTGATTGATTCTGAGGAACAGTTGATTGTGTCTTAGGAACAGGTGATTGTGTCTGAGGAACATGTGATTGTTTCTGACGAACAGGTGATTGTGTCTGAGGAACATGTGATTGTGTCTTTGGAACAGGTGTTTGTGTCTTTGGTACAGGTTATTGTGTCTGAGGAACAGGTGATTGAGTCTGAAGAACATGGTATATTGTCGTCGGAACAGGTTATTGTGTTTTAGGAACAGCTGACTGTTTCTGAGGAACAGTTGATTGTGTCTGAGGAACAGGTGATTGTTTCTTTGGAACAGGTGATTATGTCTGAGGAACTGGTGATTGTGTCTGAGGAACAGGTGATTGTGTCTTTGGAAGAAGTGATTGTGTCTGAGGAACACTTGATTGTGTCTGAGGAACACTTGATTGTGTCTGAGAAACACTTGATTGTGTCTGAGGAACACGTGATTGTGTCTGAGGAACACGTGTTTGTGTCTGAGGAACAGGTGATTGTGTCTTTCTTTACAAGAACAGAAAGGGTCCATTCATGTCAGACCTTCATATGGTACATGACATATCCCATTCCCTCTTGTTGCTTCCTCATCAAAGAAAGACAGAGACAAATAAGAAAAACTTTTACATGCCAATCAAGTGGACATTACATTATGTTTTCACTGGTTCTGTCCCAAGTGGCACCGTATTCCCTTTATAGTGCACTACTTTTGACCAGGACCAATAGGGATCTGGTCATGAGTAGTGCACTATGTAAGGAATAGGGTATCATTTGGGATACATCCTCAGTATTCCACACTTTCTACTAGTTTTACTTTCTGGAGGAGAGGAAATTTGTTTTCCAAAGAAAAGGTTCTGACTTTGAAGTTTTTGTGAGATGGAGGGAACAGACATTTCATTGAAGTTGTCCTCCCTTGGCTTGGAAAATAAAAACCTTATAAAATAACTCTGGGTCTAGCTACTCTCAAATGTATCTTCCATGAAATGCATAGAAAGGGAACTAACCAAGCTGCCAGATATGTGAAGGACCACGTTCCCTCTGTTTCTACATGCTCACAGTGCAAGAGAAAGAGAGAGTGTGTGTGTGTGTGTGTGTGTGTGTGTGTGTGTGTGTGTGTGTGTGTGTGTGTGTGTGTGTGTGTGTGTGTGTGTGTGTGGTCGTGAGCCAGATCAGAGCTGTGCAAGCTCCTTTAACATACTTTCTCATCAGGGATCACTTCATTCATATTCCACACCTTCCATCTGCAAGGCAATCACACACTGACTGGCACAGTAATGAAAGGTACATCAGTCACTTCGACCTGCCCTGCATGGAGCCCACATTAACAAACACACAAACACAATCACACACACAAACACAGAAACACGCAAACACGCACACAAACACACTCACAAACACACTCACAAACACAGAAACACACCGAAACACACACAAACCCCCTCACTCTTCCCACATTCCACTGACTGATGATCCCTCGATACGATAGTGGAGAGAGGTGGAGAGAGGTGGAGAGAGGTGGAGAGAGGTGGAGAGAGGTGGAGAGAGGTGGAGAGAGGTGGAGAGAGGTGGAGAGAGGTGGAGGGAGGTGGAGAGATGGAGAGAGGTGGAGAGAGGGCTGATTGAGAGCGGTCCTCGACAAGGCTAATGTTTGCTTTTAGAATAGCAGTAGAGATTCTGTAGGGTGATAGGAGACGGCTCAATCAACGGCAGGAGGGAAGGGTTAGGAGTTAGAATTCAGAGGGCTAACGGGTCTGAGCTATAGAGTGATGAGCTGGAGGTACAGAGTTATATATGAACAAGCCGACAGCAGAGACAATACAGTGTGTTGAATTTACCATAAGATAGCTAAATGGATAGGAATCAGAAAGCCTTGGAGGGCCCTAGACTAGGCTATAGTACATTCTGCTTTCAGCTTAGTGTATTTTCAACTTATCTAAACCAAGAACATCTTCTTCCAAATGAAATGTCATCAAGATATACTCAAATATATATTGTAGTTTATTTATCACAAGGTGAAGTGGTGAAGTGGTATTCCAGGACGCTGTTCTATACTGCACAGACAAACTAAACCCACGGTCCCCCTATGAGTCAGTATTGTCCTCCAGACTGATTCAGATCTACAACGTCCTTCCTCTCTAGTCTCTAACTGACATTTCCATTATCTGATTGGCTCTTCAGCTGAGCTTTCTTCCAATTCTCTTTCATTTGGCTAATGAAGAGGTTATTGATTACACAGACATACAGACAGACAGACAGACAGACAGACAGACAGACAGACAGACAGACAGACAGACAGACGGACAGACGGACAGACGGACAGACGGACGGACAGACGGACAGACGGACAGACGGACAGACGGACAGACGGACAGATGGACTGTTGGACGGACAGACAGCCTGACAGACAAACAGACGGACAGACAGACAGATGGACGGACAGACAGACAATCAACCAATCAAATGTATTTATAAAGCCCGTTTTTACATCAGCCGATGTCACAAAGTGCTGTACAGAAACCCAGCCTAAAACCCCAAACAACAAGCAATGCAGATGTAGAAGCATGGTGGCTACAAAAACTCCCTAGAAAGGCCAGAACCTAGGAAGAAACCTGGAGAGGAACCAGGCTCTGACGGGTGGCCAGTCCTCTTCTGGCAGTGCCGGGTGGAGATTATAACAGAACATGGCCAAGATGTTCAAACATTCATAGATGACCAGCAGGGTCAGATAATAATAATCACAGTGGTTGTAGAGGGTGCAATAGGTCAGCACCTCAGGAGTAAATGTCAGTTGGCTTTTCATAGTCGATCATTCAGAATTAGAGACAGCAGGTGCGGTCGAGAGAGATTCCAAAACAGCACGTCCGAGACAAGGTAGCACGTCCAGTGAACAGGTCAGGGTTCCATAGCCGCAGGCAGAACAGTTGAAACTGGAGCAGCAGCATGACCAGGTGGACTGGGGACAGCAAGGAGTCATCAGGCCAGGTAGTCCTGAGGCATGGTCCTAGTGCTCAGGTCCTCCGAGAGAAGAGAGAGAGCAAGAGAGAGAGAGAGAAAGAGAGAAAGAAAGAAAGAAAGAAAGAAAGAGAGAGAATTAGATGGAGCATAATCACTCAGGACACAGGATGAGACAGGAGAAATATCCAGATATAACAGACTGACCCCTAGCCCCCCGACACAAACTATTGCAGCATAGATACTGGAGGCTGAGACAGGAGGGGTCAGGAGACACTTTGGCCCTGCCCGACGATACCCCCGGACAGGGCCAAACAGGCAGGATATAACCCCATCAACTTTGCCAAAGCACAGCCCTCACACCATTAGAGGGATATCTTCAACCACCAATGTACTACCCTGAGACAAGGCTGAGTATAGCCCAGGAAGATCTCCCCCACGGCAAGAACCCGAGAGAGGCATCAACCCGGACAGGAAGATCACATCAGTGACTCAACCCACTCAAGTGACGCACCCCTCCTAGGGATGGCATGGAAGAGCACCAGTAAGCCAGTGACTCAGCCCTATAATAGGGTTAGAGGCAGAGAAACCCAGTGGAGAGAGGGAAACCGGCCAGGCAGAGACAGCAAGTGAGATTTGTCGCTCCAGTGCCTTGGCGTTCACCTTCACACCCCTGGGCCAGACTACACTCAATCATAGGACCAACTGAAGAGATGAGTCTTCAATAAAGACTTAAAGGTCGAGAATGAGTCTGCATCTCTCACATGGATAGGCAGACCATTCCATAAAATGGAGCTCTATAGGAGAAAGCCCTGCCTACAGCTGTTTGCTTAGAAATTCTAGGGAAAATAAGGAGGCCTGCGTCTTGTGACCGTAGCATACGTGTAGGTATGTACGGCAGGACCAAATCGTAAAGATAGGTAGGAGCAAACCCATGTAATGCTTTGTAGGTTTCTTGGGACCTAGAACAAGCATCTCTGTTTTGTCTGAGTTTAAATGTAAAACATTCTCCACCATCCACTTCTTTATGTCTGAAACACAGGCTTCCAGGGAGGGCAATTTTGGGACTTCACCATGTTTCATCGAAATGTACAGCTGTGTATCGTCCGCATAGCAGTGGAAGTTAACATTATGTTTCCGAATGACATCACCAAGAGGTAAAATATATAGTGAAAACAATAGTGGTCCTAAAACGGAACCTTGAGGAACATCAACATTTATCCACAGACACAAACTGATATCTTTCCTACAGAAAATATCTACACCAGGCCAGAACTTGTCGGTGTAGACCAATTTGGGTTTCCAATCTCTCCAAAAGAATGTGTTGATCGATGGTATCAAAAGCAGCACTAAGGTCTAGGAGCACGAGGACAGATGCGGAGCCTCGGTCTGACACCATTAAAAGGTAATTTACCACCTTCAAAAGTGCAGTCTCGGTGTTATGATGGGGTCTAAAACCAGACTGAAGCGTTTCGTATATATTGTTTGTCTTCAAGATGGCAGTGAGTTGCAGTGCAACAGCTTTAAAAAAAAAATGTAATGAGGAATGGGAGATTCTATATAGGCCGATAGTTTTTTAGATTATCTGGATCAAGGTTTGGCTTTTTCAAGAGAGGCTTTATAACTGCCACTTTTAGTGGGTTTGGTACACATCCAGTAGATAGGGAGCCATTTATTAAGTTCAACATAGGAGGGCCAAGCACAGGAAGCAGCTATTTCCGTAGATTAGTTGGAATAAAGTCCAGTATGCAGCTTGAAGGTTTAGAGGCCAATACCTTTTTCATCAATGTGTCAAGAGATAGAGTATTAAAAAACTTGAGTGTCTCCCTTGATCTTAGGTCCTGGCAGTGTTGTGCAGACTCAGGACAACTGAGCTTTAAAGAGGAATCCGTAATTTGCTTTCTCATGATCATGATCTTTTCGTCAAAGAAGTTCATGATGTCCTTGGGTAGGTGGAGGGAGTCTGGAAGGGCATCTAAGAATCTTTGGGTTGTTCGAGAATTTATAGCACGGCTTTTGACGATCTTTCGTTGGAGTCTGAGCAGTTTATCTTTGCAATTGCAAACGAAATAAAATGTTGGTCCGATAGTCCAGGATTATGAGGAAAAACATTAAGATGCACAATATTTATTCCACAGGACAAAATTAGGTCCAGAGTATGACTGTGGCAGTGAGTAGGTCCGGAGACATGTTGGACAAAACCCATGTGGGAGAAGGAAAAACGTGCTGAAGGAAGGAAAGACATAGATACATTAACTAGGAGAAAATCTCCTTTTCTCCTAAAGATAACAAGGTTAAGTAAAGATAACAAGGACGTTGGGGATCATGTAAGGGCCAGGCGGCCTAATTACAGAGCCATGACAAAGTACAGTTAGGTAAATGAAATTATGTTAAACATACACTGCCTAGGGTACATCTGGAAAAGTACATGAAATGAGGTAACTGATTAAGTACATATGAACCTGGTGAACTCAGAAAGAAACACACGTGAAAGGAAGATGGGACAGGCAACCGAGAGCATGCATGTGATGCATGCATTAATTTTATGTTCACGTGAGGAAGGTTTGGCCACCATTATGTTAGAAATAAGAGCAGATATGGGCGTTATCCTCAGATGTGGGCGTTATCCATAGGATTGAAAGATAATGGTGGCAGAAAGGAAAAAGGGTTTTTCTTCATTTACATAAAGGATGGACCTATGTATTGTATGTGGATAAAAAGCAGAGCTGGGGCTGGGGAAAGGCAGTTGCTCCGCGGACCAGCTCGGCTTTGTTACTTTGTATTAAAGTCTATATTGAATTTACAAGTTCTTGTAAAGAGTGTTACTTTTAAGACCATTTTCCACGACATACTTTGGCGAGCATGCCAGGAGACGCCAGGGACCTCAGACAACGGCGTTTTTGGTTGGTGACGGTTTTTCTGGAGCAGTCTCGCAAACGGGTGGCCGCCCAACTATAATAAGGTAAGCTTGTTCTTACAGTAGTTGAAATGTTTGTGTAGATTGCTTCAGAGACTCAGTCTCAACGAAGGAAACGCCACGTAGGTCTCTCTTCTAAAGAACTCCTGAAAAATTCTGTAGCATTGAAAGAACTTTTGAATTCAATAGAACTGCATGCATGCATGAATGGGGGATTGTTAAATGTGATGTGTGTACATTTTGTTGGGATTACATGCGCAGTGGATAGTGGACCGGCTTGTGGGGGTGGCTAGCGGGGAGGGTTTGCGCCTGCGCTGATTGGACCATTCTAACGGGCCCACATGTGTGGTTTTGCTGGGAGGGCTTGTCCCGTCTGATTCTGCTTGGCCGAGTTCGACTGTTTCAGGACCTGTTTTGGGATGTGCGTTAACACAGCCCAATCAACCTGATCAGGCGGTTCGTGCTGGGTGTGTGATTCGGGTTGGTCCTTTCTCGAGACCATAGGATCTGGGAACCTTGTGTGGCCCAAGAGGTGTGTGCGTTTGCTCTCTTTCGGCTGGACTGCCTGACCTGGCGTGGGGCTGCTGTTGCTGTGTGCGTGTGGTCAAAACAAATAGATAAGTAGATAGAAATCCTGCATAATCGCGCCTAGGAGAAAATTAGAGGGCTTGATTAGGTAGGCTGTTCACGATATCGCTCGCGGAACGAGGATCTGTATGCAGTGAACAGATAGGGCACGGGAGAGATTCGATCGAGATAAACGAATGATAACCGTGGGGGAATTAGCCAAAGGGGCTACATAGATAGAAATCCTACACAATCGCGCCTAGGAGAAAATAGAGGGCTTGATTGGGTGGGCTGCTCACGATATCGCTCGAGGAACGAGGATCTGTATGCAGTGAGCAGGAAGGGCACGGGAGAGATCCGGTCTAGGTAGACGTACGGAAACCGTGAAAAAGTTAGTCCTACAGATAATAACGCTCCGCCTTGCTAACGGCGCCGGAAGATCTGTGGGGTCCACCGCGTAGCTGCTCTGAGGAACGGAGGACAGTACGGGGGGGAACAAACAGTGTGAAGGGAAACTGACTCGATTAAGCAGAAATTCCGACATACTACAAAAATCCTAAGAATACAAAGTTATCCTGTGTTGAGGAAGTGTATCAGGAATAGACTGAGGTATATAGGTTGCTTTAGGTAAAGCAGGGTGTGAATGAACGAATGTGAATAAAGATTGTATGAATGCGAATAAAAAAGTGTTTGAATGAGTTAAGGTTTCTCTAGGTTAAGGAAGAATATCAGAACAAGCCAGAAGCAGAGAGCAAGGAGGAGAAATAACGGGTGTGTGTGCGCTATTTTGGGACAGGGGAGGAACTGTGAAACTCCGCTGTGTAGCCGCTCGATATAAATAGGGAGAGTAGGGTTAAAACTCTCCTGGGGAAAAGGGAGTAAAACCAATAGATAACAGATAAGGAGAGCCATAGGTAAAGATAAAACATCGATATAATACAGTATATTAAATTTATAGAACTAGGAAAGAAAGGACACAATAAAAAGACAGTAAACACATACACATAGCACACACGGTGCGCAGGGAGGAAAGGAAACACACACAAATAAAGACATAAACTAAAACGGGAAGTAAAAAGTAAAGACAGGTCAAGCCAGAATTAAATAAGATAGCACACGGAACCGCAATAAATGTTTGGCACTCACAAGACGGATAACGCAGCACAGTGTAAACACAAGTAAAAATAAAGCACTTTAGAATTGCTGGGTCCCTAGGAGGTCGCAGCCTAGGAAGGGAGAATTAGTATATGATAACAAAGAGAAACAGAGAGAGGACTAGGACAGACCGAATAAGACAGGAACAGAATAATAAGAAGTCATCGGAAAATAGTAAAGCACATAGAATAAGATAAAAGAGGATAGATATTATAAAGGATAGAATTGGAAGAAAGTTAAATACAGGAAATTAAAACTAAAAGCAAAGATGCCCATCAAAATGAAGGGGACACCGGTAGAGATCTTGGGGGCCAGGCACCCTTTGAGTAAAAATGAAATAAAAGAAACATCTGAGAAATGGGAAAAGCGTACTAGAAAATATAAAACCAAATGGCCTGCAGAGGGGACATTGGATGTCTCTGTGTGTGAGGAAATGGAGACCTTAATAAAAAACTACAAACCGAATGACAATAAGCAGAAAAGAAAGAACAAACGACAAAGAGAGAATGAAATATTGAAAATGTTTAAAGAAGAAGGAATGGGTCTGTTACATAGCATGAGAACGGCAAGAGAAATGCTGAAGAAAGATCACAAGAAAAATGAGGAAAAGGGTGTGTGGGAGAATAAGCCACCACCTTACTCCCATGGGCAGTATCCCATGGTAACCGGACAGATGGAAATAAGAGGTAGGGTAGAAGTGACAGAGGAGGAGGAGGAAGAGACCTGCACACCTAGAGCAGTGGGCGCACTCCCTCACCCAGCAGGGAAAGGTCCAACAAAAACAAAGAGACACACAAAAAGCGAAGAAGAAGGTTTCAATTGCTATGGGGGTTTGATAAAAACCCTGAAAGCAATGGAAACAGAAATGGGAAAAAAGGAAACATCGAAACAACACACAACAGAAGGAAGAAAAGAAAAAGACAAGAGAGAAGAGAAGTCACAGAAACACCCAAAAACTCCTGAAGGATCCGATGGAAGCAGCAATTGTGGGGAAGAATCTGAGGATGAGGGAAAAAGTAATAGATTTGATATAGATCTATTAGAAAGGAAGAACCGCCTATTAACACAAAAAATACAAGAAGAATATGAGCGAGCAAAGGAAGAATATGCAAGGGAGCAAGAAAGGCAAGATGAGGCAACAGCTCGCAACCTACAGGAAAGCCTGAGACGAGACTCCACTGAAACAGATCACATGGTGCTCAGAGACAGGACAAAGATAAAAGCAAAAAGCTATAGTCTAGATCCATATAACCAATGCCCAGTCCTGATAAAAGGAAATCAGGGGCACTACATACCATGGGCTACGCAGGACCTGGAAGGTTTGGTCGCCCGGCTGCCGGACATCCATGAGGGGGCTGGGAAGTGGATCAGAACCTTTGAAGAATTTACAATGGGGAAATTACTGGCGGTGGGCGACATAAGGGCATTACTGGCAAGGGTAACAAGCGTGCAGAGAATGGGAGAAATCCTGCAGGAGGGAGGAATCAACGGCACAGGGTGGGAGGTGTCAAGTGATGGACTGATGTTTGACAGGTACAGGCCTGCCATCTGGAGGGCCCTAAGGGCAGCATACCCAACAAAAGTGGACCCTAAGGCATTGAGGGGAGAGGCCATTGGAGCTACAGAAAGCCCAGCTGCGTACCTACATGAACGACTGAAAAAATGGAGAATGGAAACAGAACAGGATCCGGAGGAAAATGAATTGATGACAACGATGTTCCGGAACTCAGTGGTGGAAGCCATGCCCCAGCCAGTAAGGAACAGGCTGGAGGATGTGGTGGGACTTACCTCAAAACCATACAAAGAATTCTGTGACTATGTGGTTCACGCTGTGGAGAAACATAGAAGGGAGGAACAGAAACAAGCTGAGCAAGGGAAAGACATCCAGAGAAGACTGGCCCAGTTGCAGCTGGAAGAATTGACCAAAGGAAAGAAAAAGATCCAGGCCTCAGTAACCACTTCTGTGCCCGAGATAGGAACAATGGCTGCTGTTTCCCCAGGAGGGCCGCAACAGTTGGCCCCTGACCGGACCCAAGTGCTCGTCCCACTGCCAGTAGCAAATGTGTACACACAGCCCCCAATTTGGACTAGGGAGCACACTGGTGGGAACAGACAACAAAGAAATGCACAGGGGGATCAGAAGAGAGGAATCAGGACCCCGCGGGGGCCGCCTGGTGTATGTTGGGGTTGCTACCAACACGGACACACCAGACGTGAATGCCCCGTAAACCCCTGGCAGGATCGCACTGGGGATAATACGCACAATAGGCGTACACCAGCGAACAACAGCTCCGGTGGCTGGCAGCCACCTGCTGGGGGAAACCAGAATCCCTGGGGCCCTACTGGCGGATGGCGGGGTGACCGAAACCCACCTCCAGGCCCTGTGAACCCATGGTCAGGACCCAATCAGACTTACTAGGGATGCCCAGAGAATCCTAAAGGGGAGGGTCAGCTTACAATTTTAACCACAGGAGCTGACCAAGAGCCTATGCTGCAGGTTCAAATAGAGAATAGAGACGTACCCATGTTAATAGATACTGGAGCCACTTACACATGTGTAAGTCCAAATTATGCCTCTCATCTCCCCATGTCTGGTAAATATGCCAAAACAATGGGATTCTCGGGAAAAGCGCAGCTAAATCCAATGACCGCTCCAGTTCGTCTTACTGCCAACGGTAAATCAGCAACAATCCCAATACTGGTATCAGATCAAACACCGGTTAATCTGTTAGGAAGAGATGCCCTATGCCAAATGGGTGTACACATTAAGTGCTCCCCCGACGGGGTGATAATAGAAAAAATAGGACTACAATTACCAGTGGTAAACACAGAGGCCACAGCCAACGTATATTGGTTAGGAGGAATTGAAACAGATGTGGATAGGACAGTAAGAAGATGGGGTAAATTTATTCAGGCCCAGATACCCGGAGCAGTTAGAGCAGGGTCTGAATATCACTGCACAATGCAATTTGACCCTCATCAGGATCCATTGCTAGAACGACTCTGGGTCTTGGGGGCACATGGCAGGAAAGCACCAATTATGTCCCAATGTATAATCATTGGAAAACAGGGAGCAGCAATGGACGTGATGGACGGAGATGATTCTGAGTTTGTGCTGAAATGGTTCAATGTCTCGGACTCTATCCCTCACATCACATTGCTGGTGAATCAAGGTTTCACATCAAAGGAGATGGGACCCATGATGAGGGAAGCTAAGAAGACAGAGTGGGATAAAACGGATAATCCATTAATTTTCCACTCCAAAAATAAAGAATTCATCAAGATAGTAACCACTACAATAATGATTGGCGATCCTAGGGAGATAGAGGTCCGTGCAGACCAACAAGTAATGTTAGGTGAAGGGATAGGGCTAATTTGCGAGCTTAGAGAAGAAATGGAGAAAATCATACCACCTGAAGTATGGTCACAACATGATACCGACGTGGGGCTTGTCAAATCAGCAAGCCCGATCAACATAAAAGTCAAACCAGACGCCAAACCCCCTTGGAAAGCCCAGTATCCTATGAAGCCCGAAGCTGAGGAGGGAATAAGATCAACAATTGAGGGACTAATCAGGGCAGGAGTATTAATTGAGATGCCAAGCGTCTGTAATACCCCTTTGCTACCTGTACTTAAAGCCGATGGTAAAAAATGGAGACTGGTACACGACTTAAGGGCAATTAATGACATAGCACAAGATTGTCCAGCAGAAGTTCCCAATCCTCACACGCTGTTGACTAATGTTCCCCCAGATGCCAAATACTTCACCGTGATTGACCTGTGTGGAGCATTTTTTAGTGTCCCCCTGGCGGAGGAATGCAGGCACTTGTTTGCATTTCGGTATAGGGGTAAGACCCTGTCTTACTCACGCCTCCCCCAGGGATTTAGGCACAGCCCGCATTTATTCAATCAGATATTAAGAGCAGATTTAGAAGAATTAATGCTTGACGGAACTTTGATCCAATATGTAGATGACCTGTTAATCTGCGCCTCTACAATAGAACAGTGCCACTCTGACTCTCTAAAAGTCCTGCAGAGGTTAGCGGATGGAGGACACAAGGTCTCTAAAGCAAAATTACAGTACTGTCAACCCCAGGTTGAGTACTTAGGTAGAACAATAGCCCATGGAACCAAAGCAATAGCTCCAGGACAGTTAGAGGGAATTAGCAAAGCACCGTTGCCCCGAACGGTAGCTCAAATGATGACCTTCTTAGGAATGACAGGATTTAGTTCTGATTGGATAGAGGAGTATGTAGTCAAAACAGCTCCTCTGAGAGAAATAATGAAGGAAGCAGGACAGCTTAATCTAAGAGCGCCTCTGGAGTGGAACGCCGATGCTATCATTGCGTTTGAAACACTTAAAAAGGAAATGCAAACAGCACCAGCCCTAGCAGCTCCCGACTACACTAAACCATTTTTATTGTACGTAGCAAATAGGTGTGACAACTATGCGGCCGCTATTCTTATGCAGGAAACATGTAGCGGTAGAAAGAAACAGCCTATTGCCTACTACAGTTCTAAGTTAGATCCAGTAGCCCAAGGCTACCCACCCTGCTATCAGGGATTAGCAGCCTTACATTATGCATATGATAAGGCCTCGACTATCACCATGGGATATCCGGTGATTATCAGTACCCATCATAAAATAGTGGAGCTGATAGAACAGGGAAGATTTGTGTTAACTAACGCTAGAACTTTGGACTATATGACGTTACTCACATACCCGGACATATCCATAAAAAGATGCAACACTGTCAATCCAGCTGACAGAATTCCATTTGACTTTGAAGGACAAGCACACGACTGTGTGGCTGAAGCCTTAACATTTACCAAACTGCGCCCCGATTTGGAGTCCATTCCCTTAATGGACCGTGAGGGACATAACCTGGAGAACTACTTTGTAGATGGTTCTTGTTATAAGGACTACACCGGTAATCATGCGGGGTTTGCAGTAGTTAAGGAACAAGGTAGAACCTTTACCGAGGTAATATTAGAATATTGCCCTCAACCATGTTCGGCTCAGTTGGCTGAACTGCAAGCATTAACGGCTGCTTGTGTACTAGGAAAGGGAAAGACAGTTAACATCTACACCGATTCGGCTTATGCACATGGGGTGTGTCACCTGTTTGGTGCCGTATGGAAACAGAGAGGGTTTAAAAAGAGTGATGGAACTCCTATACAACACCATGCACAAATCATCAAGCTAATGACAGCTTTAATGTATCCTAGAAGACTGGCCATAATCAAATGTCAAGCACACAAAAAAGGTAATGATTTTGTTATCAGGGGTAATAATGCAGCTGATGAGGCTGCTAAGAAAGCTTCTAGATGTACTGTCCCTATTCTCACGGCACCGTTGCTAGATGTAATTGGTATTGCGCCGCTCACGACTCCCGATGAGTTGATTCAAATTCAGGCTCGTGCTACAATTACCGAAAAAAATACCTGGGTACAGAGGGGAGCCTCTGTTGATAGACATGGGGTATGGAGAACACATGATGGAGCCATACTTGCCACAACCACATTATTGGGTTTGCTTATTAATGATGCACATGATCTAGATCATTGTGCAAGGGGGGAGGTGGTAAGACAAATCAAAAAACAAGGTTTTTGGTCTCCGTATCTACAGGCAACAGTAGATTACGTCTTGTCAAAATGTGAAATATGTGCGAAAAACAACATACGTAAAGGTATAACCACGCCCATAGGTCACATACCAGTCCCAGAAGGACCATTTCGACACATTGTGATGGACTATGTAGACATGATAAAACCTGCTTATGGTAAAAGGTACATGTTAGTCATCATAGACAGGTTTAGCAGATGGATAGAAGCAATACCGTCGGCTGATCAAGGAGCAAACACAGTGATAAAATTCTTATCAAAAGAAGTAATACCCAGGTTTGGTATTCCATCAGAAATCAGTTCAGACAATGGCGCGGCGTTCATACAAAAAGTAGTAAAAACCATAATACAGAAGCTAAGGATGAAACAAAGACTAGGATGTGTGTATCATCCCCAATCGCAAGGAATCGTAGAGAGAGCCAACGGCTCGCTGAAAAACAAAATAATAAAGATTTGCTCATCCACGGGGCTTAATTGGGTAGATGCTTTGCCGCTTGCACTAATGAGCAGTCGCATGGAAACTAACAGAAACACGCACTTGTCACCGCATGAAATGCTTACGGGTCGACCCATGCCTGTGCCATCACTAGGGGGACTGTACAAAGGTCCCTCGTTAGACATACTAGAAACAGAACTAAAATCATATGTAAAGCATCTAACCAAGATACATGAAGCTATATATTCACAGGAGAAAAAGAAGGAACCGGAGCAGAGACCAGAAGGGCCACGACAGGTGATACCAGGGGACCTGGTCTACATTCGGGTGTTCCGGAGAAAGTGGGATCAGCCAAGGAGAGAAGGACCCTACGAGGTGGCCGAAGCCACGTCAACAGCCGTCCAGGTGAAAGGAAGCAAGACGTGGTATCATCTCAACCACTGCACCAGGGTCCCGACAGACAGAAGGAAACAACCGGATAAGAATGAGGACCCAGAGGATGCTGATACATCAAACGGGGGCACGACAGGAGAAGGAACAGCGGAAGAGAACGAGGCTTCGGAAGGAAGCCAGGAAGATAACAAGCCAGGCGAAAGCCAAGAGACGGCTGACACACCACCAACTGCCCTTAGAAGGAGTAAACGGAGAGACAGGGCAGGAGAAGAAACCGGCCAATCAACAATACTCAAGCCGGTGGGACCAGAGACTCCAAGGGGGAGGGAAAGCGATATGCCTGATACTCCTGGTGATATGCCTACTATGGCAGATAGCTATAACGAAAGCCCACTACAATGGGACCCAGAAATACACCACGAAGAATGGAAATGGCTTTTCCCTGGACCTGATGCACACCCAGACGGGGAGCCAGGTGGACCAGAGGAGGGAGATCCCCAAACCAAAGAAAGAACCACACAAGTGGCAGGAGGAGAAGCCTCCCAAAGGAGAGAAGAAGGAGATGACCCAAGGACCGAAGAGCAAAAGGCTTTTCCCACCATTGACTTTTCAGCACTCACTCGGTCCCCCTGATAAACAATTGAACAGGAAAAAAAAGAGAAGAACCTGACAGACAACCAGGCGGGAAGAACAGGGTCAGAATTACAGTCCCACCTCAGATAATAACGGAAGCAGGGGAACAGAAAACAGTCGCATTGTACAGGATAAAACCTCTACCTGAAGTCGCCTACTGTGGATGGACTCATCATCAGACCAAGGGAGAAGTCATCTGGGATCCCAAAGGATGTGACCTGACAGTAATTAAAGAAGAAAACGAATGGGTGCTCAGCATAAAGAACATTGAACCAGTTGAAGGAGAAGAATTTATAGTTGAACTGACACATACAGGACTGGTCGGTGGAAGCACTACAACCACCATGAAAGTTGAATTCACACCAGCACCCGATCCCCAAGTACTTACAACAGCTAGAACCACGACGACTGTGACAGCAGCTGTAAACACCACAGTGGTCACGACTGGAGTAACATCTACTACTCTGGGTGAGAAATCCACTACACCTACCACAACACCGGTGATTACACCTACAGTGAAACCCACGACGAGACCAGAAACATCAGAATCAGGAGGGTTTTTCACAGACATTTGGAACTTGTTGACAAAGCCCAACAGTTCACCTCAAGAGAATGATATGGACGAGACAGTGGGTGGGGTAGAATCAGAACCACCCAAGGACAGAACATTGGAAGAAGCGGTAAAGAATGACTGGTATAAATGGGCAAGGTATACAGCAGATAGACATAAGATGGACAATTGTATATTATGCAGCAAATCACCCTTGTCTGAAATGTTAATAGTACCAGAACCGGCAACATTTGACAGTTGTGCTAAATGGAAAAACAATAATTGTAATCAAGGGAAGTACCATATTCCTTTATGTGACATTGAGTGCAGAATGGCTTTGGGCAGTTCTAAAGGTAAAACTATGTTACAAACGACCGTATTGGCTAACAAGGAATGTGCTACATACGACATTAGGACTGAGTTAACTAAACCTCAGATTGACAAAAGTACCGTGGTCAAAGGAAAATATGAATGTTTCTATAATTATGGTATTGGTGGAATTAATGTGGGAAACACAACGGTACAGTGTGACACCATCTGGGTGTTAGAAATTGCGGGTATTCGAAAATTTGATGAGAACGGACTAATGACAAATAGGAAGGGGTCGTGCGGCAACATCACTCAGGTTGCACCATCTCTGACCATGTTAAAGAACCAAGATAGAGGCATTGCGGATAGTTTTTGGATGTGTGGAAAAAACAAACTTCTGAATGTTCTTCCTGAAGGATGGATTGGGTTGTGTGCGTTAGTTAGAGCAGTCCAACAAGTTGACATTATTAAAATACCCCAGGTGGAACACGTTAAAACTAGGACTAAGAGAGAATATGAATCGGATCCTAAAGTATACCTTGACACAATTGGACAACCTAGGGGTGTGCCCACTGAGTTTAAAGCCAGGGACGAGGTTAAATCTGGGTTTGAATCTATATTTTTGTGGGTCACACCCAACAAGAACTTAGAATGGATTAATTATATATATTATAATCAACAAAGATTTATTAATTATACAGACTCTGCGTTGACAGCTTTAGGAGAACAGGTAAAGGCCACAAGCCAGATGACATGGCAGAACAGGGAAGCTCTTAACTGGCTCTTGGCGGAGAAGGGGGGAGTTTGTGTAATGTATGGAGATGCGTGTTGTACTTTTATCCCCAATAACACTGCCCCTAATGGAACATTTTCCCTAGCTATGAATAAACTCAAAGGGTTAAGAGCAGAAGTAAAAGCGAATGCTGGGTTTGATTCCCATGTCTGGGATTGGTTAGACCTGGCCTTAGGAAAGTGGGGCGCTATGTTCACCAGGATGGCCATCATGGTGGGTGCGGGCCTGGTGGCGTTAGGCGTTGTATTCTGCTGTGTATTACCTTTAGTTAAATCACTTGTGGTCAAGACTGCTGTTAAACAGATGTCAGTACATGGAGTAACCCCTAAACCAAAGAGGAGGCAAAGAAAGAAGTTTAAGGATTATGTATTGGATCCACCTATTGTAATTAATCCTGTCCCAGATAATCCTGGACACTATACCAATAAGTATGGGAACCCTTGCAATGCTGTTGGAGGTCCCCTTGATTGCCCTTTTGGTAACCCTAACTGTCTCCATGAGGTAATCCTTGGAGGAGGTTATAGGTGCCATGATTGGCGACCTGGTGGTTTTCCGGTGTATAGAACAAACCCCGATTCAGGTGAATTAGTGATTGTTCATGTACACAAAAAATGTCCAAAACCTAGGCGTTGCAAGTGGTGCTCCCAAGACGACAATAATGAACATTACCATCATCCCGACCCTCTCTTTTGTGCAATGTGCCAAAGGGGGGATTGCCCTATTTGTGCAGATGAGGAGTGTGCCCCTAGGACATAACTCCTAGTATGATTCTGAACAGGCCTTAAATATATGTTGTCTTTTATGTTTGTTCTATGGGTTTCATACATATATAAATGTATGCTTTTCTTTAATTATAAGTTAGTTTTGCCTTCCTAAAATGATGAACATGTATTATACGTTAGGTAACAGAGGGTGTTTCCGGTTACAAGTGTCTACGGACCATGTCCTTAATCTTCTAGCAGTTATGAGTAATAAGTGCTCAGTATATGTTAGAGAGGTGTCCGCGAGGGAGGATCGTGTTAGAATGTCTCATTTTGGAATGATGTTGTGTAACCTTTATTTTTGATTATTTGGGCCATGTTCAGATTCTTATACTGTGCATATTCATATATTATACATATGTTATTCGTATATTACCAATATATTCATGTATTACCTTTTAATCATTCTTAGCATGTTTATTATTGTTCTTTGTATTTTTCCAGTATTCTATATATATCCTATATATATATTCTACGTATATTCTACATATCTGAGACAACCTCAGGCAAGGCTTTGTACTACATGCTCATGCTTCATCATAGTTTATTCATGTGTCATGTGTATCCTCATGGTATATTGATTGTCACGTATATATTCTCATTATCGTTGTAATTTGACTGGATCTTTTACTCCTATCTTTGTTATTGGATTGGAGATGTTTGGTCCAGTGTACAAGTATGTTTTATCTTTTCACATTGCGTTCTACACCCTTAATATTGATGGATTATTATTATTATTATTAATTTGTTGTTATCCATTTCCCATCTTTCACTTCTCTAAGGATGTTTTTGTTTTGTTTTGTGTGGGACTAATTAGTCCCAGAGGAGGGATTTATGTGGGAGAAGGAAAAACGTGCTGAAGGAAGGAAAGACATAGATACATTAACTAGGAGAAAATCTCCTTTTCTCCTAAAGATAACAAGGTTAAGTAAAGATAACAAGGACGTTGGGGATCATGTAAGGGCCAGGCGGCCTAATTACAGAGCCATGACAAAGTACAGTTAGGTAAATGAAATTATGTTAAACATACACTGCCTAGGGTACATCTGGAAAAGTACATGAAATGAGGTAACTGATTAAGTACATATGAACCTGGTGAACTCAGAAAGAAACACACGTGAAAGGAAGATGGGACAGGCAACCGAGAGCATGCATGTGATGCATGCATTAATTTTATGTTCACGTGAGGAAGGTTTGGCCACCATTATGTTAGAAATAAGAGCAGATATGGGCGTTATCCTCAGATGTGGGCGTTATCCATAGGATTGAAAGATAATGGTGGCAGAAAGGAAAAAGGGTTTTTCTTCATTTACATAAAGGATGGACCTATGTATTGTATGTGGATAAAAAGCAGAGCTGGGGCTGGGGAAAGGCAGTTGCTCCGCGGACCAGCTCGGCTTTGTTACTTTGTATTAAAGTCTATATTGAATTTACAAGTTCTTGTAAAGAGTGTTACTTTTAAGACCATTTTCCACGACACCCACTGAGTCAATGATGGCTCCGAAAGCCTTCTGGAGTGAGTATGTGGACTTTTCCCTGTGAAAATTAAAGTCACCAAAAATTTGAATATTATCTGCCATGACCACAATGTCTGTTAGGAATTCAAGGAACTCAGTGAGGAATGCTGTATTATGCCCTGGAGGCCTGTAAACAGTAGCTATAACAAGTGATTGAGCAGGCTGCATAGATTTCATGACTAGAAGCTAAAAAGATGAAAACACAATACTTTTTTTGTAAATTGAAATTTGCTATCGTAAATGTTAGCAACACCTCCGCCTTTGTGGGATGCGTGGGGGATATGGTCACTACTGTAACCATGAGGAGAGGCCTCATTTAACTTCTATGGGCTAGGTAGCATCCCACCTGCGGGACACAGCCAGTGAAATATCAGAGCGGCAAATTCAAAAACAACAAAATGTCATAATTCAGCTTTCTCAAACATACAACTATTTTACACCTTTTTAAAGATACACTTCTCCTTGATGTAACCACATTGTCCGATTTCAAAAAGGCTTTACAGCGAAAGCAAAACATTAGATTGTGTTAGGAGAGTACATAGACAAAATAATCACACAGCCATTTTCCATGCAAGGACATGTGTCAATAAAACCCAAAACACATCTAAATGAAGCACTAACCTTTGACGATCTTCATCAGATGACACTCCTAGGACATTATGTTACACAATACATGTATGTTCTGTTCGATAAAGTTCATATTTATATCCAAAAACAGCATTTTACATTGGCGCGGGATGTTCAGAAAATGTATTCCCAGCAAAACGGCCGGTGAATGTGCACATCAATTTACAAAAATACTCATCATAAACGTTGACAAAATATATAACAATTATTTAAAGAATTATAGATGGACTACTCCTGGATGCAACCGCTGTGTCAGATTTTAAAATAGCTTTACGGAGAAAGCACATTTTTCAATATTCTGAGTACATAGCTCAGCCATCACGGCGAGCTATTCAGACACCCGCCAAGTTCGGGGCAACCTAAACTCAGAATTAGTATTAGAAATATTCTCTTACCTTTGCTGATCTTCGTCAGAATGCACTCCCAGGACTGCTACTTCCACAAGAAATGTTGTTTTTGTTAGAAATAATCCATATTTATGTACAAATACCTCCATTTTGTTTGTGCGTACAGATCACTTATCCAAAGGCATAACGAGCGAGCACGGAACCAGAGACGAAAAGTCAAAATGTTCCATTACCGTACTTAGAAGCATGTCAAACGCTGTTTAAAATCAATCTTTATGGTATTTCTAACGTAAAATTGCGATAATATTCCAACCGGACAATAGCATATTCATTCAAGAAGAAAAAGAAGGAGGGACGTGCTTGCGGGACCTAGCATATCCAATCCCTTTGTTGCCAGGCAGTCCACTCAGAAACTGAGCTCCTATTATCTTCCCAGTGACAGGAGAATGCTCAAACCCCTTTCTGAAGGCTGTTGACAGCCAATGGAAGCCTTAGGAAGTGCAACGTCCCCCACAGACACTGTAGTTTTGATAGAGAATCAAAAGAACTACAATTCTCAGACTTTCCACTTCCTGCTTGGATTATTTGCAGTTTTTGCATGCCATATGAGTTCTGTTATATTCACAGACACCATTCAAACAGTTTTAGAAACTTCAGAGTGTTTTCTATCCAAATCTACTAATAATATGCATATTCTAGTTTCTGGGCCAGAGTAGTAACCTGTTTAACCTCTCTGGGCCAGTGGGACGCTTGCGTCCCACCTACTCAACAGCCAGTGTAATCCCGTGGCACGATATTCAAATACCTTAGAAATGCTATTACTTCAATTTCTCAAACATATGACTATTTTAAAGACAAGACTCTCGTTAATCTAACCACACTGTCCGATTTCAAAAAAGCTTTACAACAAAAGCAAAACATTAGATTATGTCAGCAGAGTACCCAGCCAGAAATAATCAGACACCCATTTTTCAAGCTAGCATATAATGTCACATAAACCCAAACCACAGCTAAATACAGCACTAACCTTTGATGATCTTCATCAGATGACAATCCTAGGACATTATGTTATACAATACATGCATGTTTTGTTCAATCAAGTTCATATTTATATCAAAAAACAGCTTTTTACATTAGCATGTGACTAGCATGTGACTAGCATTCCCACCGAACACTTCCGGTGAATTTACTAAATTACTCACGATAAACGTTCACAAAAAACATAACAATTATTTTATGAATTATAGATACAGAACTCCTTTATGCACTCGCTATGTCCGATTTTAAAATAGCTTTTCGGTGAAAGCACATTTTGCAATATTCTGAGTAGATAGCCCGGCCATCACAGGCTAGCTATTTTGACACCCACCAAGTGTGGTACTCACCAAACTCCGATTTACTATTAGAAAAGTTTGATTACCCTTGCTGTTTTTCGTCAGAATGCACTCCCAGGACTTCTACTTCAATAACAAATGTTGGTTTGGTTCCAAATAATCCATAGTTATATCCAAATAGCGGCGTTTTGTTCGTGCATTCAAGACACTATCCGAAGGGTAAAGAAGGGTGACGCGCCCGACGCGTTTCGTGACAAAAAATGTCAAAATATTCCATTACCGTACTTCGAAGCATGTCAAACGCTGTTTAACTTCTTGGGGCTATGTGGGACGTTAGCGTGCCCCCCGTGGCGCACCCTATCAACAGCAGGTGTATTTCAAGAGCGGCAAATTTGAAACCAAATAAATGTCAAAATTCAAATTTCTCAAACATACAACTAACTTACAGCCTTTGAAAGATAAACATCTCCTTAATCTAACCACGTTTTCCGATTTCAAAAAGGTTTTACGGGGAAAGCATAAAGTTAGGTTATGTTAGGAGAGTACATTGACAATAGCTGTGTGTAGTGTATTGTCGATTCAAAGACAGGCGTCACCAAAACCATAAAATCAGCTAAAATTATGCACTAACCTTTTACAATCTCCATCAGATGACACTCCTAGGACATTATGTTAGACAATGCATGCATTTTTAGTTCTATCAAGTTCATATTTATATCTAAAAACAGCGTTTTACTATGGCGTTGATGTTCAGGAAATCGTTTCCCTCCAATACCGGCAGTCAAGTCATGACAACAAAATAATTAATTAATATTAGAAAACATTGGTAAAATATTATATTGTCATTCAAAGAATTATAGATTTACATCTCTTGAACGCAATGGACTTGCCAGATTTAAAATTAACCTTACTGGGAAATCACACTTTGCAATAATCTGAGCACTGCGCCAGAAAAATACGCATTGCGATACAGACTAACCGCCATGTTGGAGAGATCTAAAATCGAAAATACTATGTAAATAATCCATTACCTTTGATTCTCTTCATCAGATGTCACTTCCAAAGAATCCCAGGTCCATAACGAATGTAGTTTTATTCAAAAAAGCTCATCATTTATGTCCAAAAACCTCCGTGTTGTAGCACATGATCTAAGCCAGCCGGACTTCACTTCACATCACGAACGGAAAAAATATATTTACGTTCGTTCAAACATGTCAAACGTTGTATCGCATAAATCATTAGGGCCTTTTTTAACCAGAACATGAATAAAATTCAAGGCGGACCATTGGGTTCTCTTTTAAAACGTTTCGGAATGAGAGTACCCACCATCAAATAGCGCGCCAGGTGTCTAATGGGCCATCGCCGTTCCAAAGCTCTTCTTCAGTCAGATCTCACTGTAGAAGACTCAAAACACTTTGTAAAGGCTGGGGACATCTTGTGGAAGCAATAGGAAGTGCCAAAACATTCCTCACCCCCTTTGTTTTCAATGGTATAGGCTTAAAGTCAATTCAACACATCAGGTATCCACTTCCTGTCAGAATCTGTCTCAGGGTTTTGCCTGCCAAATGAGTTCTGTTATACTCACAGACACCATTCAAACAGTTTTAGAAACTTTAGGGTGTTTTCTATCCAAACCTGAACAATAATATGCATATTCTAGCTTCTGAGTTGGTGTAATAGGCAGTTAAAAATGGGCACATATTTTTTCAAAAAATTCTCAATACTGCCCCCTATACCCTAACAGGTTAAAATCAATTTTTATGCTATTTTTCTCGTAAAAAAGCGAGAATATTTCCGACCTGGAGTCGTTGTTTTTGTTCAAAGAGAGAGAAAGTAAACATGGTGTCGCCTCGTGCATGCGCCTCCAGTCTCATTGTCCTCAGATCGACCACTTACCAAATGCGCTAATGTTTTTCAGCCATGGCCTGCAAAGCCACCATTCATCGTTCTGGCGCCTTCTGAGAGCCTATGGGAGCGTTAGAAAATGTCACGTTATGCCAGAGATCTCCTGTTTTGGTTAGAGATGATCAAGAAGGCCAAGAAAAAGTCAGAGAGAGCGCTTCCTGTTTGGAATCTTCTCAGGTTTTGGCCTGCCAAATGAGTTCTGTTATACTCACAGACACCATTCAAACAGTTTTAGAAACTTTAGGGTGTTTTCTATCCAAATCAAATAATTATATGCATATTCTAGTTACTGGGCAGGAGTAGTAACCAGATTAAATGGGGTACGTTTTTTATCCGGCCGTGCAAATACTGCCCCCTATCCCCAACAGGTTAAATTGGGTGCGTTTTTCATCCGGCCGTGAAAATACTGCCCCCCTAGCTCAGACAGGTTAACACAGTAAATTAATCAGGCTTAAGTCTTGTTCCAGTCAGGCCAATCACATCAAGATTATGATCAGTGATTAGTTCACTGACTCTAACTGCCTTGGAAGTGAGGGATATAATATTAAGTAGCTCTATTTTGAGATGTGAGATATCACAATCTCTTTCAATAATGACAGGAATGGAGGTATTTATTCCGGTGAGATTGCTAAGGCTGAGACCGTCATGTTTAGTTTTGCCTAACCTAGATTAAGGCACAGACACTGTCTCAATGGGGATAGCTGAGCCGACTACACTGACTATGCTAGTGGCAGACTCCACTAAGCTGGCAGGGTGGCTAACAGCCTGATGCCTGCCCTGCACCCTATCTCATTATGGAGCTAGAAGAGTTAGAGCCCTGTCTATGTTCATAGATAAGAGGAGAGCACCACTCCAGCTAGGATGGAGTCCGTCACTCCACAGCAGGCCAGGCTCGGTCCTGTTTGTGGGTGAGTTCCAGAAAGAGGGCCAATTATCTACAATTCTATCTTCTGGGAGGGGCAGAAAACAGTTTTCAACCACCAATTGAGTTGTGAGACGGTAGACTGCTAATGGGCAATAGAGCTCATCACTCCCCCTAACTGGGAGGGGGCCAGAGACAATTACTCGATGCCGACACATCTTTCTAGCTTATTTACACACTGAAGCTATGTTGCGCTTGGTGACCTCTGACTCTCATCCTAACATCGTTGGTGCCGTTGTGGATAACAATATCTCTATAATCTCTACACTCCAGATTAGCCTTAACGTTGGTAGCCCTGCCCCTGGTGAACAGTGTATGATCGCTGGATGATTCTTTTTAAGTCTAATACTACGGGTAATGGAGTCGCCAATGACTAGGGTGTTTAATTTGTCAGAGCTAATGGTTGGGGGCTTCGGCATCTCAGACCCCATAACGGGTGGAGGAGAGACCTGAGAAGACTCGAGCTCTGACTCTGACTCGCTGCTTAATGGGGAAAACTGGTTGAATGTTTCTGAAAGTTAGTGACACCGTTTGAGCATTCCTACAGCATTTCCTCCCAGAAGCCATGAGAAATTTGGCCGACTACAGGGACTGTTCGTGGGGATTTATACTACTATCTGTACTTATTGGTGGCACAGACGCTGTTTCATCCTTTCCTACACTTACCCTTGCCTAACGATTGCGTCTGAAGCTGGGCTTGCAGCACGGCTATCCTCGCCATAAGGCGATCGTTCTCCTGTATATTATGAGTACAGCGACTGTAATTAGAAGGTATAATGCTAATGTTACTACTTAGCTTCGGCTGGTGGAGGTCGTGTAGAACCATGTCCAGATAAACTGTCCGGGGTGAAAAAGTTGAATGAAAAAGTCGAGCAAGGGATAAATAAAAAATATAAAACGGTAATTAAAAAGTAAAAACCGTAAAGTTGGTAGGTAGCAAAGAAACATTAGCAACAAACTGCACAGCAGCACGTGAACAAGCCTACAAGTTGTGACTGTCAGACGGACAGACGGACAGACAGACTGACTGACGGACAGATGGAAATGACAGAAAAAAATAGATGTTAGATCTAAATGTTGATTTCAATCCACCGGTATAAAGGATGCACTAATAAATACATAAAGGATACCCAGTGATATCACAGACTGAACTATATATCAATGAAAGCATATCTGAAGAATTATACTAACTTCAGAACAGTATATCAATGTACTGTACAGTAATTCCTTCGTATTCCTTACACAGTTTGTTTTCTCTTCAAGGGATCTAGCGCTCTAACCAGATGCATGGATAAGAAATACTTATCCAGTGCCCTGACTGGCTGTATCTTCTAAATGAACCGATTTTCTCTCTCTCTCTCTCTCTCTCTCTCTCTCTCTCTCTCTCTCTCTCTCTCTCTCTCTCCCCAAACGGACGGGTAGCCAACTCCCATCGGAGAGGTCTTTGAAACCTTGAATAAGAGTTTCAAATTTGTGGAAATGACACTGTCTAATTGTTTTATATTTTTTACATTTTGTCACGAAATGCAGCTCTGTCTCAGGTTCTGCTGTTGTGCAGTGGTTGCACAGCCTCTCTCTCCATCTCTCGCTCTCTCTCAGATCAGTGATCCTTGTGGTTTCTATAGCCGAGACCCTCAGTAAGATAGAGGCTGAAGTGGAACTGATTTCGTGTGAGAGCTGTGGACTAAAGGACTATAGGGGAATGATGTAGGATATTTCATCTTGATCCTAGCTTCTGTGAGAACTGTCCTCTCTAAGTTACCACTTCCCAAGGTTCTGAGAGGGAGAGAGAGAGAGAGAGAGAGAGAGAGAGAGAGAGTGGGGGTGAGTGACAGAGACAGAGAGGGAGAGAGATGCTCAGTATTCAGAGAGAGAGAGAGGGCGAGAGGGTGAGAGGGAGACAAGAGAGAGAGGGAGAGATTATTTTGTCAGAGAGAGAGGGAGAGACAGGGATACAGAAAGGAGAGAGAGAGAGAGACACACTGGCTGCTTCTTGGCTGAGCTTCTAATTGATTGGGCCTGTTAATCCCCATCAGATTGAGTGAGACAGAGAGTGCAGTAATGTGTATGTTTGTGAATTGAGTGAGAGAGAGAGTGCAGTGATGTGTATGTTTGTGAATTGAGTGAGAGAGAGAGTGCAGTGATTGAAGCGTTCCCCCGTGAGACGTTAGGCGGCACAAAGGTCATTTAAATTGAATGTGGATAAGTGGCTTGCTGTTGGCTCTGAGGATGTGGCTCAGGGCAAATGTTTAACATGGCTCAGGTCAGACGTTTGACAGGGCTGAGGTAAAAAGAACAATGTTTTATTGTCACGTAAAAATCAAATCAAATCCAATTTTATTGGTCACATACACATGGTTAGCAGTTGTTAATGTGAGTGTAGCGAAAGGGTTGTGCTTCTAATTCCGACTATGCAGTAAAATCTAACAAGTAATCTAACAAATTCACAACAACTACCTAATACACACAAATGCAAAGGGATGAATAAGAATATGTACATATAAATATATGGATGAGAGATGGCCTGTGACATAGGCAAGATGCAGTAGATGGTATAGAATACAGTATATACATATGAGATGAGCAATGTAGGATATGTAAACATTATTAACCTGTTGGGGCTAGGGGGCAGTATTTGCACGGCCGGATAAAAAAACGTACCTGATTTAAACTGGTTACTACTCTTGCCCAGAAACGAGAATATGCATATAATTAGTAGATTTCGATAGAAAACACTCAAAAGTTTCTAAAACTGTTTGAATGGTGTCTGTGAGTATAACAGAACTCATATGGCAGGCCAAAACCTGAGAAGATTCCATACAGGAAGCGCCCTGTCTGACAATTTGTTCTCCTTCTGTGGCATCTCTATCAAAAATACAGCATCTCTGCTGTAACGTGACATTTTCTAAGGCTCCCATTGGCTCTCAGAAGGCGCCAGAAAGTGGAATGACGTCTCTCCTGTCTCTGGGCGAAAAACAGCAGGAGATTTTGTGAGTGGTCAGGCTGAGAACAGTGACACTGGAGATGCGCTTTCATGTGAATTCTCCATTTTTTTCTTTCAGCCTTTGAATGAATACAACGTTGCCCGGTTGGAATATTATCGCCATTTTATGAGAAAAATAGCATAAAAATTGATTTTAAACAGCGTTTGACATGCTTCGAAGTACGGTAATGGAATATTTTGACATTTTTTGCGCGTCACCCTTCGGATACTGACCTGAACGCACTAACAAAACGGAGGTATTGGAATTTAACTATGGATTATTTGGAACCAAAACAACATTTGTTGTTGAAGTAGAAGTCCTGGGAGTGCATTCTGACGAAGAAGAGCAAAGGTAATCCAATTTTTCTTATAGTAAATCTGAGTTTGGTGAGGACCAAACTTGGTGGGTGTCAAATTAGCTAGCCGTGATGGCCTGGCTATGTACTCAAAATAATGCAAAATGTGCTTTCGCCGAAAAGCTATTTTTAAATCTGACACCGCGATTGCATAAAGGAGTTCTGTATCTATAATTCTTAAAATAATTGTTATGTAATTTGTGAACGTTAATCGTGAGTAATTTAGTAAATTCAACGGAAGTTTGCGGTGGGTATGCTAGTTCTGAACATCACATGCTAATGTAAAAAGCTGGTTTTGATATAAATATGAACTTGATTGAACAAAACATGCATGTATTGTATAACATAATGTCCTAGGAGTGTAATCTGATGAAGATCATCAAAGGTTAGTGCTGCATTTAGCTGTGGTTTTGGTTTTTGTGACATATATGCTTGCTTTGAAAATGGCTGTGTGATTATTTTTGGCAGGGTACTCTCCTGACATAATCTAATGTTTTGCTTTCGCTGTAAAGCCTTTTTGAAATCGGACAATGTAGTTAGATTAACGAGAGTCTTGTCTTTAAAATGGTGTAAATTAGTCATATGTTTGAGAAATTGAAGTTATAGCATTTTTTAGGTATTTGTATTTCGCGCCACACGATTACACTGGCTGTTGACGTCCCACCTTGCCCAGGGAGGTTAAAGTGGCGTTATTTAAAGTGACTAGTGATACGTTTATAAGTCCATTAATGAAAGTGGCCAGAGATTTGTTTCTGTATGTTGGCAGCAGCCTCTCTGTGTTAGTGATGGCTGTTTAACAGTCTGATGGCCTTGAGATAGAAGCTGTTTTTCAGTCTCTCGGTCCCAGCTTTGATGCACCTGTACTGACCTCGCCTTCTGGGTGATAGCGGGGTGAACAGACTGTGGCTCGGGTGGTTGTTGTCCTTGATGATCTTTTTGGCCTTCCTGTGACATCGGGTGCTGTAGGTGTCCTGGAGGGCAGGTAGCTTGCCCCCGGTGATGCGTTGTGCAGACCACACTACCTTCTGGAGAGCCTTGCGGTTGAGGGCGGTGCAATTGCTGTTCCAGGTGGTGATACAGCCCGACAGGATGCTCTCAATTGTGCATCTGTAAAAGTTTGTGAGTGTTTTTGGTGACAAGCCTCCTGAGGTTGAAGAGGTGCTGTTGCATCTTCTTCACCACGCTGTCTGTGTGGGTGGACCATTTTAGTTTGTCCGTGATGTGTATGCCAAGGAACTTAAAACTTTCCACCTTCTCCACTGCTGTCCCGTCGATGTGGATGGGGGGGTGCTCCATCTGCTGTTTCCTGAAGTCCACAATCATCTCCTTTGCTTTGTTGACATTGAGTGAGAGGTTATTTTCCTGACACCACACTCCGAGGGCCCTCACATCCTCCCTGTAGGCTGTTTCGTCATTGTTGGTAATCAGGCCTACCACTGTAGTGTCGTCTGCAAACTTGATGATTGAGTTGGAAGCGCGCATGGCCACCCAGTCATGGGTGAACAGGGAGTACAGGAGAGGGCTGAGAACACAACCTTGTGGGGCCCCAGTTTTGAGGATCAGCGGGGGGCGGTCTCACCACCTGGGGGCGATCTGTCAGAAAATCCAGGACCCAGTTGCACAGGGCGAGGTCGAGACCCAGGGTCTCAAGCTTAATTACAAGTTTGGAGGGTACTATGGTGTTACATTCTGAGCAATAGTCAATGAACAGCATTCTCACATACGTATTCCTCTTGTCCAGTTGGGTTAGGGCAGTGTGCAGTGTGATGGCGATTGCATCTTCAGTGGACCTGTTGGGGCGGTAAGCAAATTGGAGTGGGTCTAGGGTATCAGGTAGGGTGGAGGTGATATGGTCCTTGACTAGTCTCTCAAAGCACTTCATGATGACAGAAGTGAGCTCAATGGGGCGATAGTCATTTAGTTCAGTTACCTTAACTTTCTTGAAAACAGGAACAATGGCGGCCATCGTGAATCATGTGGGGACAACAGACTGGGATAGGGATTGGTTGAATATGTCCGTAAACACACCAGCCAGCTGGTCTGCGCATGCTCTGAGTACGCGGCTAGGGATGCCGTCTGGGCCGGCAGCCTTGCGAGGGTTAACACGTTTAAATGTTTTACTCACGTTGGCCACGGAGAAGGAGAGCACACAGGCTTTGGTAGCGGGCCGTGTCAATGGCACTGTATTGTCCTCAAAGCAAGCAAAGAAGTTGTTTAAAACTTTTTAGGGATAGGCGTACCGCTAGCGACCCACCTCGACAACATCCAGTGAAATTGCACAGCGCCAAATTCAAAATGGAGAAATACTCATAAAACATTCATAAAAGATACAAGTGTTATACATCGGCTTAAATATTAACTTCTTGTTTATCCAGCCACTGTGTCAGATTTCAAACAGGCTTTACGGCGAAAGCTTACCATGCGATTATCTGAGGACAGCGCCCCGCTTACAAAAGCATACAAACATTTTCAAGCCAAGTAGAGGAGTCACGAAAGTCAGAAATAGCGATAAAATGTATCACTTACCTTTGATGATCTTCATCTGGTTGCAGTCACAAGAGTCCCTGTTACACAATAGATGTTCGTTTTGTTCCTCTTTATATCCCAAAAACTCTGTTTTGTTGGCGCGTTTTGTTCAGTAATCCACAAGCTCAAAGGCAGTCACAACATGCAGACGAATACATCCTAATAGTACTGGTAAAGTTCGTTAAAACATGTTAATTAAACAATGTTTATAATTAATCCTCAGGTTGTCTAGTGTCTAAATAATCGATAATATTTCAACAGGACAATAGCGCATTCAATAGAAAGGAAAAACAACAAAAGGGCAAATCAATTTATAACATTTTTGACATGCGTTTTTCTGGATTTTTTTGTTGTTATTCTGTCTCTCACTGTTCAAATAAACCTACCATTAAAATTATAGACTGATCATTTCTTTGTCAGTGGGCAAATGTACAAAATCAGCAGGGGACCAAATACTTTTTTCCCTCAATGTACCAATTATATGCATATCCTAGCTTCTGGGCCAGAGTAACATGCAATTTACTTTGGGCATCACAGTCATCCAAACTTCCGAATACTGCCCCCTATCCCAAAAAAGTTAGTTTGTCTGGGAGCAAGACGTCGGTGTCCGCGACAGGGCTGGTGTCCGTGATTAACTGTAGACCCTGCCACATACGTCTTGTGTTTGAGCCGTTGAATTGCGACTCTTCTTTGTCTCTATACTGACGCTGACCGAATAGCTGCACTGTTTGTATTCGGTCGTGTTTCAGGTCACCTTGCCATGAATAAAAGCGGTGGTTCGCGCTTTCAGTTTTGCACGAATGCTGCCATCAAGCCACGGTTTATGGTTAGGGATGGTTTTAACGGTCACAGAGGGAATGACATCTCCAATGCACTTGCTAATAAACTCGCTCACCGAGTCAGCGTATAAGTCAATGTTATTGTCTGAGGCTATTCGGAACATATCCCAGTCCACGTGATGGAAGCAATCTTGAAGCATGGAATCCGATTGGTCAGACCAGTTTTGTATTGACCTGAGCACGGGCGTTTCCTGTTTTAGTTTCTGTCTATAGGCTAGAAGCAACAAAATGGAGCCATGGCCAGATTTGCCGAAGGCAGGGCGGGGGAGGGCTTTCTGTGCATCGCGAAAGTTCGAGTAGCAATGATCCAGAAAGCTACCAACGCTTGTCACATATTCGATATGCTGATAGAATTTAGGAAATATGGTTCTTAAGTTAGCTTTGTTAAAATCCCCAGCTACAGTAAATGCAATACATGCAGCCTCTGGATGTATGGTTTCCAGTTTACATAGAGTCCAGCGGATAGGTGCAGTGAATTGTGTTGTTTTACAGGGTCACCCATAGTAGTACGGCACCCCTGGAGAAAATGATGGTTAAAAAACCTCTTACATCTACACGTTCCGCTAGCGGAACGTCTGCTCCAATATCCAATGATGGGCGGGGCGCGAAATACAAACTCTTCTAAAATCCGAAAACTTCCATTTTTCAAACATGTGACTATTTTACAGCTATTTAAAGACAAGACTCTCCTTTATCTAACCACACTGTCCGATTTCAAAAAGGCTTTACAGCGAAAGCAAAACATTAGATTATGTCAGCAGAGTACCCAGCCAGAAATAATCAGACACCCATTTTTCAAGCTAGCATATCATGTCACATAAACCCAAACCATAGCTAAATGCAGCACTAACCTTTTATGATCTTCATCAGATGACACACCTAGGACATTATGTTATACAATACATGCATGTCTGTTCAATCAAGTTCATATTTATATCAAAAACCAGCTTTTCACATTAGCATGTGACGTTCAGAACTAGCATTCCCACCGAACACTTCCGCTGATTTTACTAAATTACTCACGATAAACGTTCACAAAAAGCATAACAATTATTTTAAGAATTATAGATACAGAACTCCTCTATGCACTCGATATGTCCGATTTTAAAATAGCTTTTCGGATGAAGCACATTTTGCAATAATCTAAGTACATAGCCCAGCCATCACGGGCTAGCTATTTAGACACCCAACCAGTTTAGCCTTCACCAAAATCACATTTCCTATAAGAAAAATGTTCTTACCTTGCTTGTTCTTCGTCAGAATGCAGTCCCAGGACTTCTACTTCAATAACAAATGTAGGTTTGGTCCCAAATAATCCATCGTTATGTTCCATCAAGACGTTTTGTTCGTGCGTTCTAGACACTATCCCAACGCTAAATCTCGGCCACGAGCATGACGCAGAATGTGACAAAAAAATTCTAAATATTCCATTACCGTACTTTGAAGCATGTCAACCGCTGTTTAAAACCAATTTTTATGCAATTTATCTCGTAGAAAAGCGATAATATTCCGACCGGGAATCTGCCTGTCTGTATACTGAGGGAAAAACCGAAAGCCGGGGGCGGGGCGGGTCGCGAGCGTAAGGCTTAGTCCACTGAGTGACCACTTAGCTTTTGCTCTCCTTTGTTTCAGCCAGGGCTTTGAATTACGTCATTCCTGTTTTTCCCGGGCTCTGAGACTCCATTGGAGACGTGGGTAGTGTCACGTAACAGCAGAGATCCTTAGTTTTTGGGAGAGATGTCAAACAAAGAAAATAAAAGGTCTGACAGGGTACTTCCTGAACAGAAGCATCTCAGGTTTTTGCCTGCCATAGGAGTTCTGTTATACTCACAGACACCATTCAAACAGTTTCAGAAACTGTGGAGTGTTTTCTCTCCAAAGCTAATAATTATATGCATATTCTAGTTTCTGGGCAGGACTAATAATCAGATTAAATCGGGTACGTTTTTTATCCAGCCGTGAAAATACTGCCCCCTAGCCATAAGAGGTTAAGTGCCTTACTCAATGGCAAATCGCCAGGTTTTTCACCTTGTCGGCTCAGGTGTTCGAACGAGCAATCTTTTTAGTTACTGGCCCAACTCTCTTACCACTAGGCCACCTGCCGACCAGACAGTTGACAGCGCTGAGGGCAGACATTTGACAGGGCTGAGGGCAGATTTTTGACAGGGCTGAGGGTGGACCATTGACAGGGCTGAGGGCAGATGTTTGACAGGGCTGAGGGCAGACCATTGACAGGGCTCAGGGCAGACATTTGACAGGGCTGAGGGCAGATGTTTGACAGGGCTGAGGGCAGACGTTTGACAGGGCTGAGGGCAGATGTTTGACAGGGCTGAGGGCAGACCATTGACAGGGCTGATGGCAGATGTTTGACAGGGCTGAGGGCAGACCATTGACAGGGCTCAGGGCAGACATTTGACAGGGCTGAGGGCAGATGTTTGACAGGGCTGAGGGCAGACCATTGACAGGGCTGAGGGCAGATTTTTGACAGGGCTGAGGGCAGATGTTTGACAGGGCTGAGGGCAGACGTTTGACAGGGCTGAGGGCAGATGTTTGACAGGGTTGAGGGCAGACCATTGACAGGGCTGATGGCAGATGTTTGACAGGGCTGAGGGCAGACCATTGACAGGGCTCAGGGCAGACGTTTGACAGGGCTGAGGGCAGATGTTTGACAGGGCTGAGGGCAGACCATTGACAGGGCTGAGGGCAGATTTTTGACAGGGCTGAGGGCAGGTGTTTGACAGGCCTTAGGGCAGACCATTGACAGGGCTCAGGGCAGATGTTTGACAGGGCTGAGGGCAGACCATTGACAGGGCTGAGGGCAGATTTTTGACAGGGCTGAGGGCAAACATTTAACAGGGATGGGGCAGACGTTTGACAGGACTCAGGGCAGATGTTTGACAGGGCTGAGGGCAGACCATTGACAGGGCTGAGGGCAGATTTTTGACAGGGCTGAGGGCAAACATTTAACAGGGATGGGGCAGACGTTTGACAGGACTCAGGGCAGATGTTTGACAGGGCTGAGGGCAGACGTTTGACAGGACTCAGGGCAGACTTTTCACAGGACTCAGGGCAGACTTTTCACAGGACTCAGGGCAGACCCACTGTTTAGACAGGACTCATGGCAGACTCACTGTTTAGACAGGTCTCAGGCCAGACCCACTGTTTAGACAGGTCTCAGGCCAGACCCACTGTTTAGACAGGTCTCAGGGCAGACCCACTGTTTAGACAGGTCTCAGGGCAGACCCACTGTTTAGACAGGTCTCAGGGCAGACCCACTGTTTAGACAGGTCTCAGGGCAGACCCACTGTTTAGACAGGTCTCAGGGCAGACCCACTGTTTAGACAGGTCTCAGGGCAGACCCACTGTTTAGACAGGTCTCAGGGCAGACCCACTTTTCAGACAGATCTCTGACTCTTTCCACTGATGAAGAGACAGGGTGTGAGTGTGTGTGTGTGTGTACACGATGATGACTGCGTTTGTGTTCACTATTGCAGTGGGTTTCAGTGAGATACATCTGTACAGGGGCGGTGTAGTGTGTCCATGTTTAGAGCCACTATGGGTCTCTTGACTTCATGAGGTTAATTAAGCACAAAAGGAACAGTGATTCAGGCTTAGACCCAGACTAATATTGGAATGTGACCATGAAAGACATCTCTAATTTGCTCTGGCAAAATCCCTCTGGTGTGTTCTCCTCACAAACAGAACTGAACTGTTCTCCTCACAAACAGAACTGAACTGAGAGCCAGAACATTTTAATGGGGAAACGCCCTCTAGAAAACATTTTGCGGATGATGATCATTTTTGTTTCCTTGGCAACTAATCCATGTAATTTCCTGAAATCGAGTCAGAATCATACAACTTGGACATGGCAGATGGTTATGAAGAAAAATGTGTCTGACTACTGCAGATACTATGGTACAGTAAAACATGACGTTTCTGTCACATCTCAGCCAGAGAAATAGAGAGAGAAAGAAAGAGAGAGGCAGAGAGAGAGAGAGAGAGACAGCGAGAGAGATACAGAGACAGAGACAGAGAGAGATAAAGCATAGTCCTATCTTTCAGTCCGCCAGGAAATCCAAAATGACAGTCCTCTCCTGGAATGTGAAGTGAAGCAGCCAAGCAGGACGAGGGAAGAAAGATGATTGGCTGTCGAGCCTCTAAGGGTGCATCACCAAATAACACCCTATTCACTACATAGTGCACTACAGGGCCCATAGAGCTTTGGTCAAAAGTAGTGAACTACATAGAAAGCATCCCAAATGGCACCCTATTCCTTAAAAGTCTCTCTGATCGTCACAATGAGAACACTCACACTCTCTTGGCGCCCTGGGGGATTGTGGGAGCTGGTCAGGAAGAGCGGGAGGTCATTAAGAGTCCTTTGGAGACGCAAGACGTGTTCGTGAGTGTGTGTGTGTGTGTGTGTGTGTGTGTGTGTGTGTGTGTGTGTGTGTGTGTGTGTGTGTGTGTGTGTGTGTGTGTGTGTGTGTGTGTGTGCATGCCATTTCAAGCAGAGAACAGAGACGATCCCTGAGGTCCTGACACCTACACAACTCCAACACATATCTGACCCTGTCAGGTACAATGCAAGGTCTCACCACTCACTCCTATTGTCTGTCAGCGCAACGGATGAATGCACTCCTACACAGACGGGCTCTTTTTTATACAGCCGTGGCTAAAGTGTCATGCCTTAATTAAAGGGGACCTGAGCTAACATTTTGCTACCATTTGCTGCTATGGCACTATGACCAATACATTAAAAAGGAACATAGAGTTGAAGTCAGAAGTTTACATACACCATAGCCAAATACATTTAAACTCAGTTTTTCACAATTCCTGACATTAAATCCTAGTAAATATTCCCCGTCTTAGGTCAGTTAGGATCACCACTTTATTTCCAGAATGTGAAATGTCAGAATAATAGTAGAGAGAATGATTTTTTTAAGCTTTTATTTCTTTAATCACATTTCCAGTGGGTCAGAAGTTTACATATACTCAATTAGTATTTAGTAGCATTGCCTTTAAATTGTTTAACTTGGGTCAAACGTTTCGGGTAGCCTTCCACAAGCTTCCCACAATAAGTTGGGTGAATTTTGGCCCATTGCACCTGACAGAGCTGGTGTAACTGAGTCAGGTTTGTAGGTCTCCTTGCTCGCACACACTTTTTCAGTTCTGCCAACAAAATTTCTATAGGATTGAGGTCAGGGCTTTGTGATGGCCACTCCAATACCTTGATATTGTTGTCCATTTTGCCACAACTTTGGATGTATGCTTGTAGTCTGTTTTCTTTATGGCGGTTTTGGAGCAGCGGCTTCTTCCTTGCTGAGCGGCCTTTCAGGTTATGTCAATATAGGACTCGTTATACTGTGGATATAGATACTTTTGTACCTGTTTCCTCCAGCCGGTAAGCCTAATTTTCTCGGTGTGAATCCCTGGAAAAGGCTATATGGACACTACTGTAATGTTAGCTGGAATAGGTAAATTAGTTAGCTAATGTTACAGTCGTATATTGAACTCTGAAAGACATCAGCTAAATCAAGTAGCTATAGCTATGTTTTGGATACGCACTACGCACTATGCCATGGTAGTCACTGCTAGACTGGTAGCAGCTACCTTCAACAGAGTAAACATGTTTGTCTGTTTGTTCTTTGACTAACGTTAGCCAACGTAAACTTGCTAACGTTAGAAAATAAGAGTAACTCAATCTGTTAACCGTATATTCCTCCCTTGTCTGGAAAACACTCCTTTTTTAAAAATTGAATTTTCGAAATAGCTAACCTACTCTCTGGCTATCATCCTTGGTGCCAATTTAGTGACATTAACTAGCTAACAGCAAGCTGACAATATTGAAATGTCCGTGTTAGGTGTGCTAAGCTATCCAGTCTAATAAAGATCAATGCAAATAGTGGGGTGGTTAAATTGTGCATTTTTGTGTTTTGTTGTAGGTGGTACATAATCTGATTCCACCAGCATGTGTTTCCATCACCTAGCTATGCACAAGGTGAAGATAAGTTGGCAAAAATATTTACAAGCTGATGGTTAATATAACTCAATTTACAGTAAGCATTGCATAAACATGAATTGGTTAGTGTTTGCATGTGTTTGTGTTATGGGGTTGCAGGTGGTTAGATGTAGCCTGAGGACTACAGAGAACATTCTAGACCACCTCATTCTTCTCTCTGCCGATTCTCAAAACACAATACAAAGTCTACAAAAATACGGTGCCAAGGGCTACTATTGACAAGAATGATCTGTCAGTCAATGGGCTGGGGGATGTTTACAGATAGAACTTTGAGATGAGGAAGGGTTGTGCGGTTGTGCTTAGAGACAGTAAATGCATTGTTGTGTATGAAAACGATTGAAAGGTGCCATTTCTCCTCAATCTCCCATAACGTACTGTGTAAGAACTGACCTCCTAAGACGTGTCAATCTTCTGTAGACCCATTCACATTGTTGACTGATCTTTCCTTTCAAAAAGCAGCTCCCAATGTCCCCCATTGTCCCTAAACAATACTCTAGTCTGTCTCTAAACACTTAGGTCCCAATCGGTTGAGACCTTTATCAAAAAAAGGTGTGTCGCCCTACATCCCTTCTACAACTTAAAAAAACATGGAAACACCACAACCATGTATTTCCAGGCGACGTGCAGTACCAGCAAATCTTCTGCAAGAGGTCCAAACAGCTGGTGGTTAATAAGGTCTACGAGCCCTAAACCACTTCCAGCAGTCTTATCCAGCTGGACGTCCACTGCAGACAGGACAAGACCGTTCACCACAACCACTCTGCTTCTACAGCCCAACATGCATTGCCATATAAGATGGAAAGGTCTCTGTAGTATCAAACAGATGTTAGACATTCAGATATATCCAAATAATGTTTATTGGTCAAAATATAAAATGAAAGGGAGTGTAATATATGTAATGCTAACTCAAAATGAGAACTGGGTATTCAACAAGAATGTTATATGATAAATAGTAACACAAAAAGATACAGTATGAACAGTGTGATACAGTTCAGTGTGTCTTTAGTGTGTCTCAGTGTAGTAAAGTGCAGAGATCTGTAGCTACAGATTGTTACAACAGATAGTGATTTAAGCAAGTATTGTTAGTATCCATTACTGGGAGCTACAGGATAGGTACTGTTTTGTGTAAAACAGAGAATTTTCAACAACACTTAGCTTGGCAATGCTGTCTTTGTTCTAGATTGGTGGAAACAGAAGTCTCAAAATGTCTGTGTCCAGTTGCAGGCGGTCCGTTCAAATTCATAAAATGCTCCTATATTAAAATAAAAAATGTTTGCTCTATGAAGTAATCCAACAGTGTATGCCGTCATCTATTTATTTTCTAAATTCTCTCATTGATCAGGACAGGTGAGTGTCCACCCCAAAATGACGTATGTCATGCTGACAGACACCTGTCTCTATCAATGAGAGAAGACTTGAAATAGACAAGATGGCAGTGTACACATTGTTGGATTACATCATGGAGCATTCTCTCATTGATTGAGACAGGTGTCTGTCATCAAGAGATGCGTCACGTTGGACACAACTGAGCATTTTCAGAATTCAAACTGACCCCATGCAACTGGACAAAGCCATTTTATGAGACTCCTGTTTCCACAAATCGAGGACGAAGACATCATCGCCAAACTAAGGTTGGTTGAAAATTCTGTGCTGGATTTGACAGTAGATTGTCGACTTGAATCATGATGATGACTGCCAGCTAAGACTTTGAAAGTAAGATGTTGACATCAGTCCAATCAAAGCTACTGTACACATAACGTGATTTGATGTCATTTTATCTGTGGCCAATGATCTTGAGCCTTCTTGGAAGGGCACTTGTAACATAACTCTATGGCAGGACCCAAAGGGCTGAAATTTTGGATGTCTACCCTTACTAAGGACTTGGCGATGACAAAGTGTCCCCATGAATGACATAACACTGGGACAATCACGGCGCAATGCTCCTATTTTCTGCTGGCTCGCCCCACCACCACAGAAAGCACTGAGCTAGGATGAAACAGCTGCATTTTGGAGCTGTCTTACTCAAGAAAACAAAAAAGAGACCATGTTTGTAACAGGCTTTATTAACTCAATGATATATATACTGCTCAAAAAAATAAAGGGAACACTAAAATAACACATCCTAGATCTGAATGAATGAATGAAATAATCTTATTAAATACTTTTTTCTTTACATAGTTGAATGTGCTGACAACAAAATCACACAAAAATAATCAATGGAAATCCAATTTATCAACCCGTGGAGGTTATTATTATAAAAAGGTTACTATTATAAAAAGTGTGCAGTGCATCAACTCTTCATTTAACGGATTACAGTTTGAATCGGACAGCTGCCAATCAAATTGTGCCTGCTGAGAAAAAGTTGAGCGTGGCAATGCAGAGGAACATCGGCGGGTGAATTCAGATGGAGCGCTTGGAAAGATGATACCCCAAATTATTATTTTGTATATAAAGACAAAGCTGTATCAACAAAAAAATGGATTGCCACTTGCAAAACATGCGGGAAGAAAATTACAGACGGAGGCGCAACAATTTCCAACTTTGTTTGACATTTGAAGCTGCACAAAGAACAGTAAGTTGTGGCTAAATTAGCCGACAGCTATATATTTTAGTACTTTACTAGCGTATCATGTAGGCTAGCGTAACGTTAAATCAATGAGCCTCCACAAAGTCAGTCAGTGCTGGAACTTGATCTTTGCACCCAAGATTGAGCTACAACTGGCTAGGCAGTTGGTAGCCTAAATCCTGTCTGATGTTCCTAAAACAAGGTTGGGCGATTGTGGTTGGGTGATTGTGTACAAGCCTACATCGCCCCATAGCGATCCTTGATAGTCGATCACTTTTGGGGGGGGTGTCTTTCTAATGGCTACCCATGTATTTCCATAGAAATATAACATTTATTTGGAAAGTAATAAATATATTATATTTTTAAAAGCATTAATGATTTGTGTAAATGTAATATACTAACTATTACTCTTGTTAAAAATATGAAATGGTATTACATTTGGTGAAGAGCACATTATGACTTGTTTAGGACTCGAAACTCAAAGTTTAGGACTTGAGACTTGACTTGATGGTCTTGACTTGAGACTTGACTCGGACTTGCCTGTCTTGACTTGGGACTTGAGTGCTAAGACTTGAGACATACCTTTGACTTGTAAAACAATGACTTGGTCCCACCTCTGTGTGTGTATATATTTCTTTGCTAAAAATGTGGGGCTCAAAACATGTGGGGCTCTGCCCCACCTGCCCTGAATGGCGGGTTGCCACTGCTGATGTTACATATGTTTGCTAATCTCAGACGAAACGAGAGAGAGGTTGAACAGGCTAGTAATAGGGGTTGCAACAATTTCGGCAGATCATTTTAGAAAGAGAGGGTCCAGATTGTGTAGCCTGGCTGATTTGTAGGGGTCCAGATTTTGCAGCTCTTTCAGAACATCAGCTATCTGGATTTGGGTGAAGGAGATATGAGGGAGGCTTTGGCGAGTTGCTGTGGGGGGTGCAGGGCTGTTGATCGGGGTAGGGGTAGCCAGGTGGGAGCAAGGCCAGCCGTAGAAAAATGTTTATTGAAATTCTCAATAATTGTGTATTTATCAGTGGTGACAGTGTTTCCTAGCCTCAGAGCAGTGAGCAGCTGGGAGGAGGTGCTCTTATTCTCCATGGACTTTACAGTGTCCCAGAACTTTTTTGAGTTTGTGCTACAGGATGCAAATTTCTGATTGAAAAAGCTAGCCTTAGCTTTCCAAACTGCCTGTGTATATTGGTTACCAACTTCCCTGAAAGGTATAACATAGAGCCTTATAGTGTGATCAGTATAACATAGAGCCTTATAGTGTGATCAGTATAACATAGAGCCTTATAGTGTGATCAGTATAACATAGAGCCTTATAGTGTGATCAGTATAACAGAGCCATATAGTATGATCAGTTTAATAACATAGAGCCATATAGTATGATCAGTTTAATAACATAGCCTTCTCAAAATGCCACAAAGCAGGACTACATTCATTTTCAGATCTCTCCTCCCCCATCAATACACCAGAAGCCATCATAGGGTGTATTTTTCAGCGCGTGAAGCCCAGACCTGCCTTCCTCCCAGGCAATTATGTGTGAAACACATCTCACTGACCTAGTAAAACAAATGGAAAAGAGAGTTTGTTGTCCAGGAAGTTGCTGAATCATGCTTACACTGCAAAGAAATACAGTCAGGAAACTACTCTTCTCTTTCTACCTCATTATCACCAATTCTACTTGAAATGACATGACAACACAACCACGCCATAAGAGGTTGGGAATAAGGAGTTAGATTGAGAATGAAACAGAGAGAGAGAGGAATCCTATCAAGACATCGAGGAAAGAACAAGGGTGTGGGAGTGTAGAGGTTTTCTGGTGCTATGATGATTCAACCTGGAAGATATCGTTAATTAAGTCTGGCTGTGGCTGTCTTGTATTCATTGTCAAAGCCAGACCCTCTCTACCACCTCTATTACTGGCAGCTTGGTTTATTAACAGTGTTCACACCACCAACCCACAGCACAAACCCGCACTACCAACCTACACCACCAACCAGCCAGCCAACCTGCCAGCCAGCCAACACCATCAAACTGCCAGCCAACACCACCAGCCCAAACCACCAATAAACCAACCCATCAGCCAACACCACCAACCCGCCAACCCACACCACCAACAAACCAACCCATCAGCCAACACCACCAACCCACCAGCCCACACCACCAACAAACTAACCCATCAGCCAACACTACCAACCCGCCAGCCAACACCACCAACAAACCAACCCATCAGCCCACACCACCAACAAACCAACCCATCAGCCAACACCACCAACAAACCAACCCACCAGCCCACACCACCAACACGCCAGCCCACATCACCAACAAACCAACTCATCAGCCAACACCACCAACCCACACCACCAACAAACCAACCCATCAGCCCACACCACCAACAAACCAACCCACCAGCCCACACCACCAACACGCCAGCCCACACCACCAACAAACCAACCCATCAGCCAACACCACCAACCCACCAGCCAACACAACCAACCTACCAACCCACACCACCAACCCACCAACCAGCCAGGAAACACCACCAACAAACCAACCGGCAGCTAACAACACCAACCCGCCAGCCCACACCAACAACAATCTGCCAGCTAACCACCACCAACCCGCCAGCAAGCCTTCACTCATCGCCTTTATAATTATTTGAGATTGGCACATTTTGATTTAACACGCTATTCAATTTGAATGGGATAAACATTGGAAGTCACAATTACAAACACACAGGCTGCATTAGCATTACAAATTGTGGTTTGTTAAATTAGCTTTTGCTGAGAGGACAAAAGGAATTTTGACAGTTGACACAGTTTTTCCATCCTCTGATTAAACGGTGTTACTGCCTCTGCCCTGGGGGAAATAGCTAGCCAGTCTGGATATTACTATAATAAAGGCTACACACACACACACACACACACACACACACACACACACACAATATTTACTCAGATGTGTGTGTGTGTGTATGTGTTCATAAGGATTATAACCACTTCAGACTTATCTGTCCTCTCCCCTCTAACTCTTCCGCAGGTTGTGGCTGTAAATGACAATGTGTTCCCAGTCAACTTACCTGGTAAAATAAGGGTAAAATAAACGTTTATAACAATAATAATGATAATATAAAAACACACATGTGCATGCAAGAACACATGCACACACAAATCAAATGAAGTTTTATTGGCCACATGCAGATGTTATTGTGGAGGTAGCAAAATGCTTTTGTGTTCCTAGCTCCAAAAGTGCAGTAGTATCAAACAATTCAAAACAATGCACACAAATCTCAAAGTAAAATTATGGAATAAAATAAATATTCAGACGAGCGATGTTGGAGTGTCATACAGCAGAATACAGTACATACATATGAAATGAGTAAAGCAGTATGTAAACATTATTAAAATGACCAGTGATTCCATGTCTATGTACATAGAGCAGCAGCCTCTAAGGTGTAGGGATAAGTAGTCGAGTGGTAGCCAGCTAGTGACAGTGACTAAGTTCAGGGCAGTTTACTGGGTGGAAGCCGGCTAGTGATGGCTATTTAACAGTCTGATGGCCTTAAGATAGAAGCTGTTTTTCAGTCTCTCAGTCCCAGCTTTGATGCACCTGTATTGAACTTGCCTTCTGCATGATAGTGGGGTGAACAGGCTGTGGCTCGGATGGTTGATGTCCTTCATGATATTTTTGGCCTTCCTGTGACATCAGGTGCTGTAGGTGTCCTGGAGGGCAGGTAGTGTGCCCCCGGTGATGCATTGGGCAGACCACACCACCCACTGGAAAGCCCTGTGGATGCTGGCAGTGCAGTTACTGTACCAGGCGGTGACACAGCCCGACAGGATGCTCTCAATGGTGCATCTGTAAAAGTTTGAGGGTCTTAGGGGCCAAGCTGAATTTCTTCAGCATTCTGAGGTTGGAGAGGTACTGTTAAGCCTCCTTCACCACACTCTCAGTGTGGGTGGACCATTTCAGATTGTCATTGATGTGTACACCGAGTAACTTTACATTTTCCACCATCTCTACGGCGGGCCCTTCGATGCGGATGGGGGCGTGCTCCCTCTGCTGTTTCCTGAAGTCCACTATCAGCTCCTTCATTTGTTGACGTTGAGAGAGAGGTTATTTTCCTGGCACGACTCTGTCAGGACCCTCACCTCCTTCCTGTAGGCTGTCTCGTCATTGTTGGTAATCAGGCCTACTACTGTTGTGTTGTCTTCAAACTTAATGATTGAGTTGGAGGCGTGCGTGGCCATACGTTCATGGGTGAACAAGGAGTACAGGAGGGGGCTGAGTATGCACCCTTGCTGGGCGCCTGTGTTGAGGATCAGCATAGCGGAGGAGTTGTTTCCTACCTTCACCACCGGGGGGTGGCCCGTCAAGAAGTCCAAGACCCAGTTGCACAGGGCGGGGTTCAAACCCAGGGCCATGATCTTAATGATGAGCTTGGAAGGTACCATGGTGTTGAAGGCTGAGCTGTAGTCAATGAACAACATTTTTACATAGTTATTCCTCTTGTCCAGATGGGAGACGGCAGTGTGCAGTGCGATGGCGAGTGCATTGCCTGTGGATCTATTGGGCGGTATGCTAATTGTAGTGGGTCTAGGGTGTCAGGTAAATTGGAGGTGATATGATCCTTAACTAGCCGCTCAGGACATGATGACAGAAGTGAGTCCTACATTTAGTTCACTTACCTTTGCTTTCTTGGGTTCAGGAACAATGGTGGACATCTTGAAGCAAGATCGGACAGGAGACTGGGATAGGGAGAGATTGAGTTTGTCCGTAAACACTCCAGCCAGCTGGTCTGCGCATGCTCTGATGATGTGGCTAAGGATGCCGTCTGGGCCAGCAGCCTTGCGAGGATTAACACGCTTAAATGTCAGACAGACAATCATCGGACACAGTTTATCAGATTATTGATATCTACTAGCGCTTTACGCAATGTGTAGCCTAAAGTGATCCTCTTTACTGAGCATGGATAATGTAATAACCTCCATCAAGTGGCTTTCCCAGAACCACAGGGGAAATAGTGGCCCTTTGAATCCTGCATCCATGGCATTGATTGGATGGAAAATAACCAAAATGGACTGCAGACCAATCAATATGAATCCCATCCTACCTAAAGGGTTGGTCCTTTCCTTACGATAGTGGGCAGGAGCGAGGTGATTTGAAGTGTGACCAAACAGTTGCATGGAGCAGAAGGTGTGTGTGTGTGTGTGTGTGTGTATATATATATAGTACCAGTCAAACGTTTGGACATACCTACTCATTCCAGTTTTTTATTACTATTTTCTACATTGTAGAATAATAGTGATGACATAAAAACTATGAAATAACAAATAATGTAGTAACCAAATTAGTGTTAAAGAAATCAAAATATATTTGATATTCTTCAATGTAGCCACGCTTTACCTTTGACAGCTTTGAATTCTCTCAACCAGCTTCACCTGGAATGCTTTTCCTACTGTCTTGAAGGAGTTCCCACATATGCTGTGCACTCATTGGATGCTTTTCCTTCACTCTGCGGTCCAACTCATCCCAAACCATCTCAATTGAGTTGAGGCCGGGTGTTTGTGGAGGCCAGGTCATCTGATGCAGCACTCCATCACTCTCATTGGTCAAATAGCCCTTACACAGCCTGGAGGTGTGTTGGGTCATTGTCCTGTTGAAAAACAAATAGTCCCACGAAACACAAACCAGATGGCGTAATGCTGCGGTAGCCATGCTGGTTAAGTATGTCTTGAATTTAAATAAATCACAGACAGTGTCACCAGCAATGCACCCCCACACCATCTCACCTCCATCTCCATTATTCACTGTGGGAACCACACATGCAGAGATAATCCGCTCACCTACTCTGCGACTCACAAAAACACAGAGGTTGGAACCAAAAATCTAAAATTTGGAGGACATATTTCCACCGGTCTAATTTCTATTGCTCGTGTTTCTTCGTCCAAGCAAGTGTCTTCTTCTTATTGGTCTCCTTTAGTAGTGGTTTCTTTGCAGCAATTCGATAATGAAGGTGTAACGATGTGCGCTGAGAGTCGGGAAGCAAGTTCAGGGAGTGAGTTTTAATAAATGAATTCAACATAAATCAAAACAAGAAACACGAACAATGCACAGACTAAACACTGGAACAGAAACAATAACACCTGGGGAAGGAACCAAAGGGAGTTATATGGAAGGTAATCAGGGAGGTGATGGAGTCCAGGTGAGTGATGATGCGCAGGTGCGTGTAACGATGGTGACAGGTGTACGCCATAACGAGCAGCCTGGTGACCTAGAGGCTGGAGAAGGAGCACACGCGACAGAAGGCCTTATTCACGCATGAGCAATCCCAGCCGCAGGACACTGACCAAAAGACGATCCCGGGGATCAGGAGTGGACCGGTTACCTCTGTAAAGGCGCAGGAAACCTGCCAATCCTGCTGAGACGCAGGAGCATTGCGACCTAGAGCGCAGGAGAGAGATCATACCTGACAGGACCCTGACAGGACCCCCTGCCAGGTGAGCCACTTTCGGCTCCAGCCACAGGTCGCCAACCCAAGGGACTATCCCGGGGATCAGGAGCAGACTGGTCACCCCTGCTGATGCGCCGGAACCTGTCGCCGGCTGGGACACGGGAAACTGACAGACGGCTGAGGCAGGTGAGCCTGGTGATCTGGCTGAGGCATGAGAGCCTGACGAGCCGGCGGAGGCAGGGGAGCCTGGCGATCTGGCTGAGGCATGAAAGCCTGTAGCGGCTCCCGTACCCGACGTCATTCCACCTGACAAAAAAAATAAAAAACACTCCTTGATGCTTCCCTTAGGTGAGTAGTTATTCTGTAACGATGTGCACTGAGAGTCAGGAGCAAGTTCAGGGAGTGAGTGTTTTAATAACTAAATGCAACATAAAACAGAAAAAGAAACACGAACAACGCACAGACCAAAGGAACCAAAGGGAGTGACATATATAGGGAAGGTAATCAGGGAGGTGATGGAGTCCAGGGGAGTGATGACATGCAGGTGCGCGTAACGATGGTGACAGGTGTACGCCATAACAAGCAGCCTGGTGACCTGTAGGCCGGAGAGGAAGCACATGTGACAGAAGGCCTTATTCACGCAGTCTCCTCTGAACAGTTGATGTTGAGATGTGTCTGTTACTTGAAATTGTGAAGCATTTATTTTGGCTGCAATTTCTGGGGCTGGTAAAATCTCATAAGGATCTGCCCCTTTTTTCAATTTTTGTCTAAAATGACATACCCAAATCTAACTGCCTGTAGCTCAGGCCCTGAAGCAAGGATATGCATATTCTTCGTACCATTTGAAAGGGAGCACTTTGAAGTTTGTGGAAATGTGAAAGGAATGTAGGAGAAATGTTGTATCAACACTGGCCAAATGTGCTAAATTTGTTTATTAAAGAATCTCAAGCATAAAATATTATTTTATTTGTTTAACACTTTCTGTTTACTATATTATTCCATATGTGTTATTTCATAGTTTTGATGTCTTCACTATTCTTCTACTATGTAGAAAATAATAAATATGAATAAAAACCCTTGAATGAGTAGGTGTGTCCAAACTTTTGACTCGTACTATATGTATATATATATATATATATATATATATATATAAAAATAAAGAACAAAAAACCCCTCTCTATGGCCAAGGCGTTACAACTAGAGAGGGGTTTTTTGTTCTTTATTTTGGTTAGGCCAGGGTGTTACATTGGGTGGGCGTTCTATGTTCGTTTTCTAGGTTTTTTGTATTTCTTTGTTTTGGGCCGTGTGTGGCTCCCAATCAGGCACAGATGAAGTTCGTTGTTGCTGATTGGGAGTCACACATAAGGAGCATGTTTTTCCTTTGGGTTTTGTGGGTAATTGTTTCTGTTAGTGTTTTGCACCTGACAGGACTGTTTGGCTGTCGGTTTTCTTATTTTTGTATAGTGTTCTTTCCGCTATTAAATATTCAATGATGAACACTAACTCCGCTGCGCCTTGGTCTACTCTCTCTCCCCACAGCCGTTACAATAGTGAGGGAAAAAAGTATTTGATCCCCTGCTGATTTTGTACGTTTGCCCACTGACAAAGAAATGATCAGTCTATAATTTTAATGCTAGGTTTATTTGAACAGTGAGAGACAGAATAACAACAAAAAAATCCAGAAAAACACGGCAAAAATGTTATAAATTGATTTGCATTTTAATGAGGGAAATAAGTATTTGACCCCTCTGCAAAACATGACTTAGTATTTGGTGGCAAAACCCTTGTTGGCAATTACAGAGGTCAGACGTTTCTTGTAGTTGGCCACCAAGTTTGCACACATCTCAAGAGGGATTTTGTCCCACTCCTCTTTGCAGATCTTCTCCAAGTCATTAAGGTTTCGAGGCTGACATTTGGCAACTCGAACCTTCAGCTCCCTCCACAGATTTTCTATGGGATTAAGGTCTGGAGACTGGCTACGCACTCCAGGTCCTTAATGTGCTTCTTCTTGAGCCACTCCTTTGTTGCCTTGGCCGTGTGTTTTGGGTCATTGTCATGCTGGAATACCCTTCCACAACCAATTTTCAATGCCCTGGCTGAGGGAAGGAGGTTCTCACCCAAGATTTGACGGTACATGGCCCCGTCCATCGTCCCTTTGATGCGGTGAAGTTGTCCTGTCCCCTTAGCAGAAAAACACCCCCAAAGCATAATGTTTCCACCTCCATGTTTTACGGTGGGGATGGTGTTCTTGGGGTCATAGGCAGCATTCCTCCTCCTCCAAACACAGCGAGTTGAGTTGATGCCAAAGAGCTCCATTTTGGTCTCATCTGACCACAACACTTTCGCCCAGTTGTCCTCTGAATCATTCAGATGTTCATTGGCAAACTTCAGACTGGCATGTATATGTGCTCTCTTGAGCAGGGGGACCTTGCGGGCGCTGCAGGATTTCAGTCCTTCACGGCGTAGTATGTTACCAATTGTTTTCTTGGTGACTATGGTCCCAGCTGCCTTGAGATCATTGACAAGATCCTCCCGTGTAGTTCTGGGCTGATTCCTCACCGTTCTCATGATCATTGCAACTCCACGAGGTGAGATCTTGCATGGAGCCCCAGGCCGAGGGAGATTGACAGTTCTTTTGTGTTTCTTCCATTTGCGAATAATCGCACCAACTGTTGTCACCTTCTCACCAAGCTGCTTGGCGATGGTCTTGTAGCCCATTCCAGCCTTGTAGGTCTACAATCTTGTCCCTGACATCCTTGGAGAGCTCTTTGGTCTTGGCCATGGTGGAGAGTTTGGATTCTGATTGATTGATTGCTTCTGTGGACAGGTGTATTTTATACAGGTAACAAGCTGAGATTAGGAGCACTCCCTTTAAAAGTGTGCTCCTAATCTCAGCTCGTTACCTGTATAAAAGACACCTGGGAGCCAGAAATCTTTCTGATTGAGAGAGGGTCAAATACTTATTTCCCTCATTAAAATGCAAATCAATTTCTAACATTTTTGACATGCGTTTTTCTGGATTTTTTAATTGTTATTCTGTCTCTCACTGTTCAAATAAACCTAGCATTATAATTATAGACTGATCATTCCTTTGTCAGTGGACAAATGTACAAAATCAGCAGGGGATCAAATACTTTTTCCCCTCACTATATATATATATATACTGAGTGTACTAAACAATAGGAAAATCTTCCTAATATTGAGTTGCACCCCTTTTGCCCTCAGAACAGCCTCAATTTATCAGAGCATAAAACAGCAGGTGTCTAAAGCAATTCACAGGGATGCTGGCCATTTTTTACTCAAGTTCTTCCCCCAGTTGTGTCAAGTTGGCTGGATGTAATTTGGGTGGGAAACCATTCTTGACACACACGGGAAACTGTTGAGCGTAAAAACTCAGCATCGATGCAGTTCTTGACACACTCAAACCAGTGCGCCGACTGGCACCTACTACCATACCCCATTCCAAAACACTTAAATATTTTGTCTTGTCCGTTCACCCTCTGAATGGCACACATACACAATCCATTTCTCAAGTAACCTCACACTCAGTGTCAACAAAACCAAGGAGATGATTGTGAACTTCAGGAAACAGCAGAGGGAGCAACCCCTATCCACATTGATGGGACAGTAGTGGAGAGGGTGGAAAGTTTTAAGTTCCTCGGCGCACACATCACGGACAAACTGAAATGGTTCACCCACACAGACAGCGTGGTGAGAAGGCGCAGTAGCTCCTCTCCAACCTCAGGAGGCTGAAGAAATTCGGCATGTCACCAAAAACACTCACAAACTTTTATAGATGCACAATCGAGAGCATCCTGTCGGGCTGTATCACGGCAACTACTCCATCCATAACTGGAAGGCTCTCCAGAGGGTAGTGAGGTCTGCACAACGCATCACCGGGGGCAAGCTACCTGCCCTCCAGGACACCTACACCACCCGATGTCACAGGAAGGCCAAAAAGATCATCAAGGACAACAACCACCCGAGCCACTGCCTGTTCACCCTGCTATCATCCAGAAGGCGAGGTCAGTACAGGTGCATCTAAGCAGGGACCGAGAGACTGAAAAACAGCTTCTATCTCAAGGCTATCAGATTGTTAAACAGCCATCATTAACATTGAGTGGCTGCTGCCAACATACTGACTCAACTATAGCCACTTTAATAATGAAACATTGATGTAATAAATGTATCACTAGCCACTTTAAACAATGCCACTTTATATAATGTTTTCATACCCTACATTACTCATCTCATAGGTATATACTGTACTCTATACCATCTACTGCATCTTGCCTATGCCGTTCGGCCATCACTCATTCATATATTTTTATGTACATATTCTTATTCATTCCTTTACGTGTGTGTGTATAAGGTAGTTGTTGTGAAATTGTTAGGTTAGATTACTTGTTAGATATTACTGCGTGGTCGGAACTAGAAGGACAAGCATTTCGCTACACTTGCATTAACATCTGCTAACCATGTGTATGTGAGAAATAACATTTGATTTGATCTGTCTCAAGGCTTAAAAATCCTCCTTTAACCTGTCTCCTCCCCTTCATCTACACTGATTGAAGTGGATTTAACAACTGACATCAATAAGGGACCGTGGTATTCACCTGGATTCATCTGGTCAGTCTATGTCATGGAAAGAGCATGTTTTGTACACTCAGTGAGTGTATATATGCATGTATATCTGTATGTGTATGTATTTGCGTGCGGTGTGTGTGTGTTTGGTGAATATGTGTGTACTACAGCAGCAGCAGTAGCATTATGTAAGGAGAGCCATCTCAGCAAGCCCAGCTCTAGCCTCAGTGGAGTGGGAGTGTAGTCCAGCGCTAGTCTCAGTGTGGTGGGAGTGTAGCCCAGTGCTAGTCTCAGTGGGGTGGGAGTGTAGTCCAGCGCTAGTCTCAGTGTGGTGGGAGTGTAGCCCAGTGCTAGTCTCAGTGGGGTGGGAGTGTAGTCCAGCGCTAGTCTCAGTGTGGTGGGAGTGTAGCCCAGTGCTAGTCTCAGTGGGGTGGGAGTGTAGTCCAGCGCTAGTCTCAGTGTGGTGGGAGTGTAGCCCAGTGCTAGTCTCAGTGGGGTGGGAGTGTAGTCCAGCGCTAGTCTCAGTGGAGTGGGAGTGTAGTCCAGTGCTAGTCTCAGTGGGGTGGGAGTGTAGTCCAGCGCTAGTCTCAGTGTGGTGGGAGTGTAGCCCAGCGCTAGTCTCAGTGTGGTGGGAGTGTAGCCCAGTGCTAGTCTCAGTGGGGTGGGAGTGTAGTCCAGCGCTAGTCTCAGTGTGGTGGGAGTGTAGCCCAGTGCTAGTCTCAGTGGGGTGGGAGTGTAGTCCAGCGCTAGTCTCAGTGTGGTGGGAGTGTAGCCCAGTGCTAGTCTCAGTGGGGTGGGAGTGTAGTCCAGCGCTAGTCTCAGTGTGGTGGGAGTGTAGCCCAGTGCTAGTCTCAGTGGGGTGGGAGTGTAGTCCAGCGCTAGTCTCAGTGGAGTGGGAGTGTAGTCCAGCGCTAGTCTCAGTGGAGTGGGAGTGTAGCCCAGTGCTAGTCTCAGTGGGTGGAGAGACTCAGCACCAGAGTACGTGAGCGGTGTTGAGCAGTTTGAAATCCTGATCATCTCTCAGGTGCTCTACGTCCTTTCCAACCGCATTGCTAAAAACCACTCCCTCGCAGGAAAAATACAGCTGCTCCAATTTTGGTCCATTGATTAAAATCACCCTAACCAACACCCATGTATTTTTGTGAGTACCTGGACCTACCATTTAGTTTTGAAATATTGAAACCAAACCGTATAATTTGAATTAAAAGTAGTTGAATAAACAACATGAAAAGGTGACTATGAAGCGCTCATCATTTCAAATATGCTACATGTCGTATTAAACAGCATATACACACTCTAAATAGGTCAGGAGCCAGACAGGGAGACTAAGAAGGAACGAAAATGAATTATTTAGGCTATGTTGTTAGCCTATTATTTTGATCATTTCAAGTCTATAGCATACAAATTAATTGTGAAGCATTTGCGAGTGTGCCACACCAGGCCAGCAGGAACATTAAGTGCTCAGCATTTAAACAACATTTTATTGCATTAAATCATTATAGTCTATAAATTGTGCATATAGGCTGTGCCTTATTAGACTCTTGTAGAAACATAGGTTTGGCCAGAGTTTGTGGCTTCAGGCTCATGTGATGGTGCCTGGAGAGTCGGCCAGCAGCAGAGAATACCGTCCCCGCGCTTGCAGAGCCACTGGGGATGCTAAACACCTTTTGGGTCACTCTTGCCAGGATGGGCAGGGATGCAAAGTTTATTTCTTATTTTTCTATTGGTAGACCTAAAGTTTTTTAAACTGAAAGCTCCTTGAAATAAGTTTTTATTTATACATTTTTTATTTCACCTTTATTTAACCAGGTAGGCTAGTTGAGAACAAGTTCTCATTTGCAACTGCGACCTGGCCAAGATAAAGCAAAACAGTTAGACACATGCAACAACACAGAGTTACACATGGAATAAACAAACATACAATCAATAATACAGTATAAAAATCTATATACAGCATGTGCAAATGAGGTAGGATAAGAGAGGTAAGGCAATAAATAGGCCATGGTGGCGAAGTAATTACAATATAGCAATTAAACACTGGAATGGTAGGATGTGCAGAAGATGAATGTGCAAGTAGAGATACTGGGGTGCAAAGGAGCAAGATAAATAAATAAATAAATAAATACAGTATGGGGATGAGGTAGATTGGATGGGCTATTTACAGATGAGCTATGTACAGGTGCAGTGATCTGTGAGCTGCTCTGACAGCTGGTGCTTAAAGCTAGTGAGGGAGGTAAGAGATTCCAGCTTTAGAGATTTTTGCAATTCGTTCCAGTCATTGGCAGCAGAGAACTGTAAGGAGAGGTGGCCAAAGGAATAATTGGGAGTGTAGTTCAGTACTACCTCCCACTGAGGTAATATGTCAGGCCTAATATGACTAAATCAATGATAGCCTGTTGTAAAGATAGAAAGAACGAAAATAAATAGATTTTTTTTTAATGCTTTGCTACAATGACACACTTAGCTAGCTACCCACCTCGTTCCTTTCTGTTGGTATGTAGTATACCATCATACTTTCAGGATACGTGTCTTTACAGATTCCACAATGATTCTTTAGTTGTGGACTGTACATCACCGTACACACTCTCTTGCTCTTGGTTCTCCTCATCTTTGTAAGTCACCTTGATTTTCCACCTGTGTGTTTTAGCAGTTTCTTCATGAAAATACTTAGCAAACTCTATGACAGCAGCTAAAGCAAGGGGGCAGGGCTATGGCAGTACACAAGTAGTCTACAAATGCAATGCTGGGGTGGACATGCCCTGAGCTCGTGAAGGGAAGTTAGCACTACTGGAGCAATACTGAAGCCAAATTGGAGTGGGCGAGAAGGTCAACGCTCCAGCCTTTGGGAAACGCACTCTCTATATAACCCTCCTCCCATTTCAGACTTGCACTCACTATGGATGTTTCCAGGAAGCTAAATTAACAGTAACACACATTTTTTGCATCACTGTGGGTTGTGGGTTGACATTAGATAGTTGGCTAATTTGTGGTTATTAAGGTTATGCCACTGTGAGTAGTGTAATGGTTAGAGTGAGCCAATAGTGACCGGTTGTGGTCCAAGATGACTGAAATAACAGCAGGTTTTTGGTTCCAGCCCAGCCCTGAAAAACTGATTTAACTAATGAGGATCTAGATTGAAGAAGTAATTTCATTATCAGCGTTGGGCTAGAAGAAAAGCCTACATGCCCAGCAGCCCCCCAGCCTGGGACCAGGGTTGACCACCTCAGTATTTAGAGGGGTTTGGCTGATTCCCCTCTACTAGGGTTTGATCCCTATCAGGGGATCAGTGGTCGTCTTATATGGCAGGGCTTGCAAACTATTAAACTACAAAGGGAAGCACAGCCGCGAGCTGCTCAGTGACACGAGCCTACCAGACGAGCTAAATTACTTCTATGCTCGCTTAGAGGCAAGCAACACACAGAGGCAAGCAACACATTACCTCTATTCTCGCTTAGAGGCAAGCAACACTGAGGCATGCATGAGCGCATCAGCTGTTCCGGACAACGCTCTCCGAGTAAGACCTTTTAAACAGGTCAACATACACAAGGCTGCGTGGCCAGACGGATTACCAGGAAGTGTGCTCCGGGCATGTGCTGACCAACTGGCAGGTGCCTTCACTAACATTTTCTACATGTCCCTGATTGAGTCTGTAATACCAACATGCTTCAAGCAGACCACCATAGTCCCTGTTCCCAAGAACACAAAGGCAACCTGCCTAAGTGACTACAGACCCGTAGCACTCACGTCCATAGCCATGAAGTGCTTTGAAAGGTTGGTAATGGCTCACATCAACACCATTATCCCAGAAACCCTAGACCCACTCCAATTTGCATACCGCCCAAACAGATCCACAGATGATGCAATCTCTATTGCACTCCACACTGCACTTTCCCACCTGGACAAAAGGAGCACTTATGTGAGAATGCTATTCATTGACTACAGATCAGCGTTCAACAACATAGTGCCCTCAAAGCTCATCACTAAGCTAAGGATCCTGGGATTAAACACCTCCCTCTGCAACTGGATCCTGGACTTCCTGACGGGCCACCCCCAGGTGGTGAGGGTAGGTAGCAACACATCTGCCACGCTGATCCTCAACACTGGAGCTCCCCAGGGGTGCATGCTCAGTCCCCTCCTGTACTCCCGTTCACCACGACTGCATGGCCAGGCACGACTCCAACACCATCATTAAGTTTGCAGACGACACAACAGTGGTAGGCCTAATCACCGAAAATGACGAGACAGCCTCTAGGGAGGAGGTCAGAGACCTGGCCAGGTGGTGCCAGAATAACAACCTATCCCTCAATGTAACCAAGACTAAGGAGGGGATTGTGGACTACAGGAAAAGGAGGACTGAGCACGCCCCCATTCTCATCGACGGGGCTGTAGTGGAGCAGGTTTAGAGCTTCAAGTTCCTTGGTGTCCACATCAATAACAAACTAGAATGGTCCAAACACACCAAGACAGTCGTGAAGAGGGCACGACAAAACCTTTTCCCCCTCTGGAAACTAAAAAGATTTGGCATGGGTCCTGAGATCCTCAAAAGGTTCTACAGCTGCAACATCGAGAGTAGAAGAAGGCCGGTGTCAGAAGAAGGCCCTGAAAATTGTCAAAGACCCCAGCCACCCCAGTCATAGACTGTTCTCTCTACTACCGGATGGCAAGCGGTACCGGAGTGCCAAGTCTAGGACAAAAAGGCTTCTCAACAGTTTTTACCTCAAAGCCATAAGACTGCTGAACAGGTAATCAAATGGCTACCCGGACTATTTGCATTGTGTGTCCCCCTCCCCCCAACCCCTCTTTTACGCTGCTGCTACTCTCTGTTTATCATATATGCATAGTCACTTTAACTATACATTCATGTACATACTACCTCAATTGGGCTGACCAACCAGTGCTCCCGCACATTGGGTAACCGGGCTATCTGCATTGTGTCCCACCCACCACCCGCCAACCCCTCTTTACGCTACTGCTACTCTCTGTTCATCATATATGCATAGTCACTTTAACCATATCTACATGTACATACTACCTCAATCAGCCTGACTAACCAGTGTCTGTATGTAGCCTCGCTACTTTTATAGCCTCACTACTGTACATAGCCTGTCTTTTTGCTGTTGTTTTATTTCTTTACTTACCTATTGTTCACCTAACACCTTTTTTGCTCTATTGGTTAGAGCCAGTAAGTGCGCATTTCACTGTAAGGTGTAAGGTGTTGTACTCGGCGCACGTGACAAATAAACTTTGATTTGATTCATAGTGGGTGGCCCCTGTACTTAACCAAGGGGCTTATTTAATTGACCCAAATAGTAGATGAGGCAAATATCAGTCATGGATCATCTGGTATAAGCTAGCCATGACTATCCACTAGCAAGACCAAACCATCTGCACCACTAAGCATTAGGCTACTACTACCCCCAGCTAACTGCCCAGTGACTCACCCTCAGTCACACGTACTGCAACAAAAACAGATTTTCACTTAGTTACAGTCATTTCCCTACTGCATGACTTGGTGTCCAAAAAATGAAGTACTAGCCATATGTGCATTACTGTAAAGCAAGGGACAGGGGGTTGGTTAATGTGTGTGTGTGTGTTCGGTTGGTCTACTTAACATCTGGGGTCTCCTCTAGGGTAGCCAATGCCCTGTCTGCCTGTAAGCTCCTTTACTGGGAGATAACCCAGTGAGTAGATTAGTGGGGGGTTTGGGTGGGTTACATCCTCTATACTGTCAGGATCACACACACACACACACACACACACACACACACACACACACACACACACACACACACACACACACACACACACACCCTCTGTCCTGTCTCTGTGCCCATTGGACTCTCACACTCGGGATCAAACCACTAAATCCCTCCTGGAAACAGGCCTCACTATGGGGTAAGACGCACACACACACACACACACACACACACACACACACACACACACACACACACACCAGTGGAGGCTACTGAGAGGAGAATGGCTCATAATAATATCTGGAACAGAGCGAATGGAATGGCATCAAACATCTGGAAACCATGAAATCCTTGTGTTTGATGTTGTTGATACCTTTCCATATATTCCACTCCAGCCATTACCACGTGCCCGTCCTCCCCAATTAAGGTGCCACCAGCCTCCTGTGACATACACACACACACAAGCCCACCCCCTTTCCCTCGCTTTCCAGTAATGGTTTCGCTAAGTCTGGCCCTGAGGAAGAAGAGATAAATATATCTATCAGTCAGGAAGGGACAGCTATCAAATACCTTTAATCTCCCTTTATCTCTCTCTCTTCCCTTCCCACTTTCTCTCTCTCTCTCTCTCTCTCTCTCTCTGTCGCTGTCATTTTGTCAGGAGTATACAAGCAGTAAAACCAGCTTTTAAACTGAGAAATCCCATCTGCACATCTCTGTCTCACTCACTCAGGATGCTACAAGTACTGAAACATACTTCTGGATGATAAAGCAAGAAGCACATTAGTAGCATAGCAATAGCTGGATGCACCCCAAAATGGTCTGGATGATTTCAATTTTTGTATGATTTTTGGAACATAAATCCCCTTTGGTCCTGAAGGGATACACAGAACGCAAAACACAGCAGGTTATCACATGTAAAACACTGCAGGTTATCACAGCAGGTTATCACATGCGAAACACAGCAGGTTATCACAGCATGTTATCACATGCAAAACACTGCAGGTTATCACATGTAAAACACTGCATGTTATCACAGCATGTTATCACATGCGAAACACAGCAGGTTATCACAGCATGTTATCACATGCAAAACACAGCAGGTTATTACAGCAGGTTATCACTGCAGGTTATCACACAAAAAAAACATAGCAGGTTATCACATGCAAAACACAGCAGGTTATCACTGCAGTTTATCACACAAAAAAACATAGCAGGTTATCACATGCAAAACACAGCAGGCTTTATTGGCATAGGAAACATATGTTAACATTGCCAAATGAAGTGAAGTAGATAATAAACAAAAGTGAAATAAACAATACAAATTAACATTACACTCACAAAAGTTCCAAAAGGTTATCACATGCAAAACAAAGCAGGTTATATAACATGTAAAATACAGATGGTTGTCACAAGTAGAACACCACAGGTAATCACAGCAGGTTATCACATGTAAAACACTGCAGGTTATCACATGTAAAACATTGCAGGTAATCACAGCAGGTTATCACATGTAAATCACTGCAGGTTATCACATGTCAAACACTGCAGGTAATCACATGTAAAACACTGCAGGTAATCAAAGCAGGTTATCACATGTAAATCACTGCAGGTTTTCACATGCAACGAAAAAGTTACAAAAGAATAAAGACATTTAAATATCATATTATGTGCAAAGTACAACAGGGGGGGAAAAAAATAACAAAAATATGCGTTGTATTTACAATAATGTTTGTTCTTCACTTGTTGCCCTTAACTTCTTGCAACAGGTCACACAGCTTGCTGCTGTGATGGCACACTGTGGTATTTCACCCAGTAGATATGGGAGTTTATCAATATTGGGTTTGTTTTTTCGAATTCTTTGTGGATCTGTGTAATCTGAGGGAAACATGTGTCTCTAATGTGGTCATACATTTGGCAGGTGGTTAGGAAGTGCACCTCAGTTTCCACCTAATTTTGTGGCCAGTGTACACATAGCACATCTCTCTCCATCTCTCTCCCTCTCTTCCTCTCTCTCTCCCTCTCTCTGTATCTCTCTGTATCTCTCTCCGCGTCTCTCGTCTCTCTCCCTTTCTCTACGTCTCTCTCCCTTTCTCTCCCTCTCCGTCTCTCTATCACGCAGCCCAGTGTTTGAGCGCCTGTATCATTGGACCTAGTGGTGTGTGTGTGTGTGTATGTGAGTCAGTGTGCATGTGTGTATATATCATGCATTATTCACACATCCGAAAAAGGGATGAGCCTGGTCGAGTCGATATAATGGACTTCAAGAGTTGTGCAGAAAACACACAGTACAGAAGTATATCTATTTTATATTCATCAACACAGCCATGCTACCCTCTCTCACCATTACAAACCCTGTCTCACCATTACAGACCCTCTCTTACCATTACAAACCTTCTCTAACCAATACAAACCCTCTCTTACCAATACAAAACAACCCTCTTACAATACAACCCTCTGTTACCAATACACAACCCTCTATTACCAATACAAAACAATCTTTTAACAATACAAAACCACCCTATCGTACCATTACAACCCTCTCTTACCAATACACAACCCTCTATTACCAATATTTTAACCATACAAAACAACCCTATCTTACCATTACAACCCTCTCTAACAGTGGCTTGCGAAAGTATTCACCCCCTTGGCATGTTTCCTATTTTGTTGCCTTACACCCTGGAATTAAAATAGATTTTTGGGTGGTTTATATCATTTGATTTATACAACATGCCTATCACTTTGAAGATACAACATATTTTTGATTGTGAAAAAATTGAAAACTTGAGCGTGCATAACTATTCCCCCCCCCAAAGTTAATACTTTGTAGAGCCACCTTTAGCAGCAATTACAGCTGCAAGTCTCTTGGGATATGTCTCTATAAGCTTGGCACATCTAGCCACTGGGATTATTGCCCATTCTTCAAGGCAAAACTGCTCCAGCTCCTTCATGTTGGATTGATTCTGCTGGTGTACAGCAATCTTTAAGTCATACTACAGATTCTCAATTAGATTGAGGTCTGGGCTTTGACTAGGCCATTCCAAGACATTTAAATGTTTCCTGAGAATATATAGTGTAGTGGCTGGACACTGAGATCATATAGTGTAGTGGCTGGTCACTGAGATAATATTGTGCTGTGGCTGTTGTCACTGTGGTGGCTGGTCACTGAGATAATATTGTGCTGTGGCTGTTGTCACTGTGGTGGCTGGTCACTGAGATAATATTGTGCTGTGGCTGTTGTCACTGTGGTGGCTGGTCACTGAGATAATATTGCCCTTAAACCACACAAGCTTGGCACATCTAGCCACTGGGGTTTTTGCCCATTCTTCAAGGCAAACTGCTCCAGCTCCTTCAAGTTGGATGGGTTCCGCTGGTGTACAGGAATCTATAAGTCATACTACAGATTCTCAATTGAATTGAGGTCTGGGATTTGACTAGGCCATTCCAAGACATTTAAATGTTTCCCCTTAAACCACTCGAGTGTTGCTTTAGCAGTATAATTAGGGTCATTGTCCTGCTGGAAGGTGAACCTCCGTCCCAGTCTCAAATCTCTGGAAGACTGAAACAGGTTTCCCTCAAGAATAACCCTGTATTTTGCGCCATCCATCATTCCTTCAATTCTGGCCAGTTTCTCAGTCCCTGCCGATGAAACACATCCCAACAGCATGATGCTGCCAGCACCATCCTTCACTGTGGGGATGGTATTCTCGGGGTGATGAGAGGTGTTGGGTTTGTGCCCGACATAACGTTTTTCTTGAATGGCCAAAAAGCACAATTTAAGTCTCATCTGACCAGAGTACCTTCTTCCATTTGTTTGGGGAGTCTCCCACATGCCTTTTGGCGAACACCAAACATGTTTGCTTATTTTATTCTGGCCACTCTTCCGTAAAGCCCAGCTCTGTGGCGTGTACGGCTTAAAGTGGTCCTTTGGACAGATACTCCAATCTCTGCTGTGGATCTTTGCAGATCCTTCAGGGTTATCTTCGGTCTCTTTTTTGCCTCTCTGATTAATGCCCTCCTTGCCTGGTCTGTGAGTTTTGGTGGGCTGCCCTCTCTTGGCAGGTTTGTTGTGGTGCCATATTCTTTCCATTTTTTAATAATGGATTTAATGGTGCTCCATGGGATGTGATTTTTTGGATCTGATCTGTACTTCTCCACAACTTTGTCCCTGACCTGTTTGGAGAGCTCCTTGGTCTTCATGGTCCCGCTTGCTTGGTGGTGCCCCTTGCTTAGCGGTGTTGCAGACTCTGGGGCCTTTCAGAACAGGTGTGGGTAAATATATATATATATATATACTGAGAACATGTGACAGATCATGTGACACTTAGATTGCACACAGGTGGACTTTATTTAACAAATTATGTGACTTCTGAGGGTAGTTGGTTGCACCAGATCTTATTTAGGGGCTTCATAGCAAAGGGGGTGAATACATATATACGCACCACTTTTAGTTTTTTTATCTCTTAGAATTTTTTGAAAAAAGTAATGTTTTTCATTTCACTTCACCAATTTGGACTATTTTGTGTATGTCCATTACATGAAATTCAAATAAAAATCAATTTAAATTACAGGTTGTAAAGCAACAAAATAGGGGGGTGAAAACTTTTGCAAGGCACTGTACCAATACAAACCCTCTCTTACCAATACAACCCTCTCTTACCAATACAAAACAAACCTCTCTTGCAAATACAAAACAAACCTCTCTTACAGAACAAAATCCTCTCTTACCAATACAAACCCTCTCTTACCAACACAAAGCCTCACTTACCAATACAATTCCCTCTCTTACGAACACAAAACAACCCTCTTTTACCAATACAAAACCCTCTCTTAGAAATACAAAATCATCTTTTAACAATACAAAACAAAAATACAAAACCAAAAAAAGTATTATTTTACTAATACAAAACAACCCTCTCTTACCAATACAAAACCATCTCTTACCAATACAAAACCATCTCTTACCAATACAACCCTCTTTTACCAATACAACCCTCTTTTACCAATACAACCCTCTTTTACCAATACAACCCTCTTTTACCAATACAACCCTCTCTTACCAATACAAAATCCTCTCTTAACAATACAAAACGCTCTTTTAACAATACAAAACAACCCTCTCTTACCAATACAATACAAAACCATCTCTTACCAATACAAACCCTCTCTTACCAATACAAAACCCTCTCTTAACAATACAAACCCTCTCTTACCAACACAAAGCCTCACTTACCAATACAAAACCCTCTCTTACGAACACAAAACAACCCTCTTTTACCAATACAAAACCCTCTCTTATCAACACAAACCCTATTTTACCAACACAAAATCCTCTCTTACCAAAACAAACCCTCTTTACCAATACAAACCCTCTCTCTCTTACCGATACAAACCAGCTTTTACCTATACAAAACCTGTCTTACCAACACAAACCCTCTCTTACCAAAACAACCCCTCTCTTACCAATACAAATCCCTCTCTTAGAAATACAAAATCATCTTTTAACAATACAAAACAAAAATACAAAACCAAAAAAAGTATTATTTTACTAATACAAAACAACCCTTTCTTACCAATACAATACAAAACCATCTCTTACCAATACAACCCTCTTTTACCAATACAACCCTCTTTTACCAATACAACCCTCTTTTACCAATACAACCCTCTCTTACCAATACAAAACCCTCTCTTACCAATACAAAATCCTCTCTTACCAATACAAAAAGCTCTTTTAACAATACAAACCCTCTCTTACCAATACAAAACCCTCTCTTACCAATACAAACCCTCTCTTACCAATACAAACCCTCTCTTACCAATACAAACCCTCTCTTACCAATATAAACCCTCTCTTACCAATACAAACCCTCTCTTAACAATACAAACCCTCTCTTACCAATACAAACCCTCTCTTAACAATACAAACCCTCTATTACGAACACAAAACAACCCTCTTTTACCAATACAAAACCCTCTCTTATCAACACAAACCCTCTCTTACCAATACAAACCCTCTCTTACCAATACAAACCCTCTCTTATAGTATCAAACCTCTACAGCACACCAGACAGCTATCATAGCACTAGAAGCACAATCAAAATGAATGCTGGCTCCCTCTTCTAACACAGCCAGGCAGTAAAAACACTGTGTGTCCCAAATGGCCCCATATTCCCTACATAGCAATAGGACTCTGGTCAAAAGTAGTGCACTATATAGGGAATATGATGCCATTTTGGGATGCTGCCTGAAGCTTCTCCTCAGTGATAATGTTAATGGCAATACCTTCGCTGAGGAGCCTTTACACCTGGGGCTATCCATATCGTGTTGCTGCTTTATGGTGTGTGTGTGTGTGTGTGTGTGCCTGTGTGTGTGTGTGCCTGTGTGTATGTGTGTGCCTGTGTGTGTGTGTGTGCCTGCTCTAGTGTTTTTTCACGTGTGCAGAGCATGAAAATAAACAAAAACATGTGGGATGCATGCCAGCAAAGCCACTACACAACACTAAACAATACATTACATTTTTTCCCAATTGTTTGCACACTAAAATTGAAACGCAATCACCTAAACCTGAAACGCATGTACCAAATCCCTAAACCAAGTCTACAAAATTGTGTTTTCAATTCTATGTCACGTACTTTGCAAAACACTACACACAGTTCTCTACATTAGGCACAACATTCAAAATGAACATCTCTTTAGTCCTTTTGGAAAGCAAGCCAATCACAATACCAAGCTCTATACACCAATTGGCAGCACCCAATCCAACACTAGTTGCTGAATTGTTCACTTAAAAATCAGAGCTTTAACACTATAAAAGGCCACAGATGAGCTCTCCTGTTTTGGAGGAAAATGGAAGTCAATGGTGAAGCAAGAGCCAGAGGTGAAGGAGTGAGAGTAAGAGGAGGATGAGGAAGGACGAGGAAGGACAGTTGACTCAGATGAGATCAGGATCACATTGGTTGACCATGTGCTCAACCATGGATTGAGTATGAGGGAGTCTGAGCATTGATTTCAGCCCAACCTGAGCTGCTACACGGTTGCATCTATCATCTGTACATTCAGAAATGACAACCGGTAAGTTACCTACCATCTACACTATGCTCCTTATGTATGTATACTGTAGTATACTGCAGTCCGACATATCAGTAGGCCTATGTTACTCAGTGATTGTTGGTCAATGTTACAGTAATGTCATTTCATATTGAAAGAAAATTGATTATTTTAGCTTACTGTAACCAATCATATCATTTTTGTGGATCTTCTTGCCTAGATAAATAAAGGTAAAAATAATATTTGTGGATCTTCTGCAGAACTGAGAGACGGCCAGGCCATGGTGGAAGACACCGGCTGTTCACACCAGAACAGGAAACCACTATTGTGAACATGGTGGTGAACATGGTGGTGGCAACTATGGCATAAGGGGACGACAAGCGAAAAAGAGGCAATCCATAATTTCAATTAAGACATTAACTTCTATGGGCTAGGTGGGATGCTAGCGTCCCACCTGCAGGACACAGCCAGTGAAATATCAGGGCGGAAAATTCAAAAACAACAAAATGTCATAATGCAACTTTCTCAAGCATACAACTATTTTACACCATTTTAAAGATAAACTTCTTGTTAATCTAACCACATTGTCCGATTTCAAAAAGGCTTTACAGCGAAAGCAAAACATTAGATTCTATTAGGAGAGTACATAGACAAAAATAATCACACAGCCATTTTCCAAGCAAGGACATGTGTCAATAAAACCCAAAACACAGCTAAATGAAGCACTAACCTTTGACGATCTTCATCAGATGACACTCCTAGGACATTATGTTACACAATACATGTATGTTTTGTTCGATAAAGTTCATATTTATATCCAAAAACAGCATTTTACATTGATGTTCAGAAAATGTATTCCCACCAAAAACTTCCGGTGAATGTGCACATCAATTTACAAAAATACTCATCATAGATGTTGACAAAATATATAACAATTATTTTAAGAATTATAGATAGACTACCCCTGGATGCAACCGCTGTGTCAGATTTTAAAATAGCTTTACGGAGAAAGCACACATTTAATATTCTGAGTAAATAGCTCAGCCATCGTGGTGAGCTATTCAGACACCCGCCAAGTTCGGGGCAACCTAATCTCAGAATTAGTATTAGAAATATTCTCTTACCTTTGCTGATCTGCGTCAGAATGCACTCCCAGGACTGCTACTTCCACAAGAAATGTTGTTTTTTGTTCAAAATAATCCATATGTATGTACAAATACCTCCGTTTTGTTTGTGTGTACAGATCACTTATCCAAAGGCATAATGCGCGAGCGCGAAACGAGAGATGAAAAGTCAAAATGTTCCATTACCGTACTTAGAAGCATGTCAAACGCTGTTTAAAATTAATCTTTATGGTATTTTTTACGTAAAATTGAGATAATATTCCAACCGGACAATAGCATATTCATTCAAGAAGAAAAAGGAGGGGTGCGCTCGCGGGACCGAGCAAATCCAATCCCTTTGTTGCCAGGCAGACCACTCAGAAACTGAGCTCCTATTATCTGCCCAGTGACAGGAAAATGCTCAAACCACTTTCTGAAGGCTGTTGACAGCCAATGGAAGCCTTAGGAAGTGCAACGTCCCCCACAGACACTGTAGCTTTGATAGAGAATCAAAAGAAGAACTACAATTCTCAGTCTTTTCACTTCCTGCTTGGATTTTTCTCAGGTTTTTGCCTGCCATATGAGTTCTGTTATACTCACAGACACCATTCAAACAGTTTTAGAAACTTCAGAGTGTTGTCTATCCAAATCTACTAATAAGAAGCATATTGTAGTTTCCGGGCCAGAGTAGTAACCTGTTTAAATTAGGTACGTTTTTCATCCGGCCGTGAAAATACTGCCCCCTAGCCCAGACAGGTTTTAATGCGCAAGCTAGGACGAATTTAGTCAATATAACTATTTGTTCAGCACTTTTGAAATGTACATCGACAGAATTCAGAACATGGGCCGTTCTTACAGTGTTCTCCCTGTACACCAAGTCAGAACTGTAGGATAAAAAAGGGGTCATATAAGCAGAAAAAAAAGCTCTTACAATATTCAATAATTACATTTATCTAAAACAGGTTTTAGGCTATATGTGCACCATCAAGTTAGAACAGTAGGCGAAATTAAGAGGTGAAAACAGACCAGATTATTAGGGTGAGGCACACTGAACACCGTTTGGGTCTTTTAGTGTAAAAAAACATACGTCGTATAACACTATTTGGCGTGATAAATAAGCTTTTAATTTGACACGTCAAATAACACAATTCTATTGTAGAATGTTGTATTTGCTGAATTTGCACGTGCAAGCCAAACACCACCACTACCATCAGTAGCACTGTCAAGCACTTTCATAGCTACAGTATACATTTCTCTCTTGCATCATTTATGCAGCAGCATACAAGACATTTTTGGACTCACCTTGTGAAGGTCCTTCGTGGGAAAATTTTTGTCATCAAACTTTGTCGTCAAAGTCTGGCATTCTCTGGATTTATAATGCGGGGGGGGGGGAATACAGCCACTCCATTGAATAGCAGGCTAACGTTAGTGGTTTCTTGGCATGCAGTTAGGCGCTGATTCCTTCCAAACGACTCATTTCTGAATTTGTGATTTCCAACTTGTTTTGTAATCTTGATGGCCGATAATGTAACTCTATGACAGCACCCAAAGGGCTCACGTTCTTGATGTCTACCCTTACTAAAGGCGGGTGACGTAATGTCCCCATGAGTGACAGAACACTGAGCCAATCACGGTGCAATGCTGAGCCAATGCTCCTATTTTCTGCTGGCCTGCCCCACAACCACAGAAAGCACTGTGCTTGACTGAAACACCTGCATTTTGGAGATGCCTTACTCAAGAAAGCAAAAAAGAGACCTTGTTTGTATGCGGCTTTATTAACTCAATTATATATTTTTTACATTGTTTGCAAACTGATATGTGATATGTATTAATGCTAAAATAACATGCGAAGCAGACAACCCCTCCCCCCATTTTTTTTAAATAAATTTGCAAAAAATGTGGGGCTCAATGACGGGGCGCCACTGATGAGAAGGGAGGTAGACCACAGAAATAATGACTCAGGAAATCGATTGTGGAGGCGTCCAATGGGAAGGTCCTAGAAACAGCGGAGTAGTGCTCTTTATAATAGGAGTAGTGCTCTTTATAATAGGAGTAGTGCTCTTTATAATAGGAGTAGTGCTCTTTATAATAGGAGTAGTGCTCTTTATAATAGGAGTAGTGCTCTTTGTAATAGGAGTAGTGCTCCTTATAACAGGAGTAATGTTCCATATAATGGAAGTAGTGGACCTTAAAATAGGAGTAGCGCTCCACATAATAGGAGTAGAAGTCATTATAATAGGAGTTGTGCTCCTCATGATAGGAGTTGTGCTCCTTATGATAGGAGTTGTGCTCCTTATGATAGGAGTTGTGCTCCTTATGATAGGAGTTGTGCTCCTTATGATAGGAGTTGTGCTCCTTGTAATAGTAGTAGTGCTCCTTGTAATAGGAGTAGTGCTCCTTGTAATAGGAGTAGCAGTCTTTATAATAGTGGTCCTTGTAATTGAAGTAGTGCTCCTTGTAATAGGAGTAGCGGTCCTTATAATAGGAGTAGTGGTCCTTGTATATCTAATGGTAATGGAACATTGATGAGGAATGCTGTTTACTCCTCTCCACTTCCCTATAGTTCACCTTCCAGAGCAAACCATTGGACTATGCAAAGTATGTTTTCATACCCTTCACAGACAGAGGGAAAAATACAGGTCTCAGACATGAAAATAAATATGTCAGTGTGTATGGAGGTGTGTAACATGTGACAGTGTCTCTCCTCCCTCTCTTTCTCTTCCTCTTTCTCAGCCCCAACGTCTCACCTTGACCTCTTCTGGAACATCATACTGAGTTCTAGAAGCTTTTGGAAGCATGCATCATGACACAGTTCTGAGAAAGTTGACAAGAGAGGGCCATTGTAGCAGAACAGTAGAGAAGTGGACTGTAAACACAAATCATCAAGCCAGAGAAGAGAGGGCTAATGTGACCCAAATGAAACTCTCATCATTACATAGTCCATTACTTTTGACCAGAACCCTATGGAAGTGCATTATGTAGGAATTTTGGACTCAGTCGAGGTCTGGAGAGAGAGCAGTGATGTGCTCTTCTGCTCTAACCAACCCCAGGGATAGCCCTATTTCATCCCATTACCACTAACCGCAGCTGGGAGACCAGGGGAAAAACATCCACATCTAGGCTGTGTCCCAAATGGGACAATATTACCTATACACTGTGCTACATTTGATTAGGGTCTATGAGCTCTGGTCAAAAGTAGTGCACTATTTAGGGAATAGAATGCCATTTGGCAAGCACACCTAATGCTTAGTGTTGTTGTTTTTTTTTCCTGGTAAAGTGTCTATGCAGAGTTTGTATGCAGAAAGTAACCAATTAGGCTGAATGATGTTGTGAGTGCTTGTATAGACAGTTCAACAGGAAGGCCTGGAATTGGTCTTCCATTTACAGGATGGTCCGGAAACATGATTTAGTTCTTTAAATTTGTGTTTGTGATTTAGAGGGATGTGGTGAGGTTTTAGCTATTTGGACAATAATTACATACGTTTCCTACTTGCTTATGGAGGTGCAATATGCAACGTGATTACACGCATAGCTCTCTGTTGTTCATGACAGCTGGCAGGTCCTCTGTTCTGAAACCAGTGTCTCGGCAGATGTTGTCAAAAGAAAGTCACCAGAAAGTCCCAAGGATCACTGTGAAAGTGAAAAGTGAAAATCTATAAATTATATCAACTAATCAACCAATTAAGAGAGATTGATTCACAAGGTAGAGGATGGCGCATATGAGGCAACTTGAAACTGTTTCTGATAGAGTGCATGGTCAACAGTGGAAGGATTGTTACAGCCAGCAAGTACTGTCCGTAGTGCCAACAATATTCCCTCACATACCTATCATCCCCAGTTCAACTAACCTGACTGGAGAATTCAGACAGTCAGACAGCCTGCCAGACAGCCTGCCAGACAGTCAGCCAGACAGTCAGACAGAGGAAGTGGCTGTTTGCTAATCTAGTTGCAGCCTCTGCCTCAGTCAAGATCATCAGCCATTGTGTCCTGGGCAGAGTGGCAGCCTCAAGAACCAGAGATACTACTTACACCCACCTCAGTAAACACTACCAGATGGAACCCCTCAGTAAACACTACGAGATGGAACCCCTCAGTAAACACCACTAGATGGAACCCCTCAGTAAACACTACGAGATGGAACCCCTCAGTAAACACCACGAGATGGAACCCCTCAGTAAACACTACTAGATGGAACCCCTCAGTAAACACCACGAGATGGAACCCCTCAGTAAACACTATGAGATGGAACCCCTCACTTAACACTACGAGATGGAACCCCTCAGTAAACACTACGAGATGGAACCCCTCAGTAAACACTACGAGATGGAACCCCTCAGTAAACACCACGAGATGGAACCCCTCAGTAAACACCACGAGATGGAACCCCTCAGTAAACACTACTAGATGGAACCCCTCAGTAAACACTACTAGATGGAACCCCTCAGTAAACACTACGAGATGGAACCCCTCAGTAAACACCACGAGATGGAACCCCTCAGTAAACACTACGAGGTGGAACCCCTCAGTAAACACCACGAGATGGAACCCCTCACTTAACACTACGAGATGGAACCCCTCAGTAAACACTACTAGATGGAACCCCTCAGTAAACACTACGAGATGGAATCCCTCAGTAAACACCACGAGATGGAACCCCTCACTTAACACTACTAGATGGAACCCCTCAGTAAACAACACGAGATGGAATCCCTCAGTAAACACTACGAGATGGAACCCCTCACTTAACACTACGAGATGGAACCCCTCAGTAAACACTACAAGATGGAACCCCTCAGTAAACACCACGAGATGGAACCCCTCAGTAAACACCACGAGATGGAACCCCTCAGTAAACACTACTAGATGGAACCCCTCAGTAAACACTACTAGATGGAACCCCTCAGTAAAAACTACTAGATGGAACCCCTCAGTAAACACTACGAGATGGAACCCCTCAGTAAACACCACGAGATGGAACCCCTCAGTAAACACTACGAGATGGAACCCCTCAGTAAACACCACGAGATGGAACCCCTCACTTAACACTACGAGATGGAACCCCTCAGTAAACACTACTAGATGGAACCCCTCAGTAAACACTACGAGATGGAATCCCTCACTTAACACTACTAGATGGAATCCCTCACTTAACACTACTAGATGGAACCCCTCAGTAAACACTACGAGATGGAACCCCTCACTTAACACTACTAGATGGAACCCCTCAGTAAACACCACGAGATGGAACCCCTCAGTAAACACTACGAGATGGAACCCCTCACTTAACACTACGAGATGGAACCCCTCAGTAAACACTATGAGATGGAACCCCTCAGTAAACACTATGAGATGGAACCCCTCAGTAAACACTACGAGATGGAACCCCTCAGTAAACAGTTCGAGATGGAACCCCTCAGTAAACACCACAAGATGGAACCCCTCAGTAAACACCACGAGATGGAACCCCTCAGTAAACACCACTAGATGGAACCCCTCAGTAAACACTACTAGATGGAACCCCTCAGTAAACACTACTAGATGGAACCCCTCAGTAAACACTACGAGATGGAACCCCTCAGTAAACACCACGAGATGGAACCCCTCAGTAAACACTACGAGATGGAACCCCTCAGTAAACACTACGAGATGGAACCCCTCACTTAACACTACGAGATGGAACCCCTCAGTAAACACCACGAGATGGAACCCCTCAGTAAACACTACGAGATGGAACCCCTCACTTAACACTACGAGATGGAACCCCTCAGTAAACACTATGAGATGGAACCCCTCAGTAAACAGTTCAAGATGGAACCCCTCAGTAAACACCACGAGATGGAACCCCGAGGTAATTCCACACCTTGGAGCGTGCATAGTTTTCCAGTAATTTTTCTTCTGTATTTGGGGTATCCACAGGATTCTGATAGTCTTTGACTGCAGATTCAAGGATTTGTAAATTTTCTTGTATATAATCTTTCTCTGGGCTCTTTGTTATATTGCTGTAGAGGTTTGCAAACTGATTTCTCCACATATCCCCATTTTGGATAGCCAATTCCTCATGATGACGTTTGTTTTATTTATTCCAATTCTCCCAGAAGTGGTTTGATTATGGATTCTTCAATTACATTCAGCTGATTTTTAATGTGCTGTTCCTTTTTTGTTCTTAGGGTGCATTGCATTGCTTCCCCATATTGAAGGCGTAATATTTTTGTTGTCTGGTTCTCTGTGTTTTTGATTAGATATATATATATCTCGAAGACTTTCTTAGATTTTTGTAATCATTATCAAGCCATTTTTCATTATCTATTACTTTTGGTTTGCTCTTGTTTTTTTAGATTAGCCAAGGAGGCTAATTTGTCAAATATAAAGTTTATGTTCCAAATGGCCAAATTTACACCTTCATTGCTGTAGGAGAATGTTAACTTTCTTTAGGATCGGTGTCCCTTCCACAGGACGGTTGAGCTAACATAGGCTAATGCGATTAGCATGAGGTTGTAAGTAACAAGAACATTTCCCAGGACTTAGACATATCTGATATTGGCAGAAAGCTTAAATTCTTGTTAGTCCAAATGCACTGTCCAATTTACAGTAGCTATTACAGTGAAATAATACCATGCTATTGTTTGAGGAGAGTGCACAATTTTGAACATGAAAAGTTATTAATAAACAAATTAGGCACATTTGGGCTGTCTTGATACACCAAAATGCAATGGTTCATTGGATCAGTCTCAGCCTTTGTACATACACTGCTGCCATCTAGTGGCCAAAACCTAAATTGCACCTGGGCTGGAATAATACATTTTGGCCATTCTCTTGCATTTCAAAGATGATGGTTAAAAAAAATACAAAAGAAAGTTTTTTTTTTTCTTTTGTATTATTGTTTACCAGATGTATTGTGTTATATTCTCCTACATTCCTTTCACATTTCCTCAAACGTTAAAGTATTTCATTTTAAGTGGTACCAAGAATATGCATATCATTGCTTCAGGGCCTGAGCTACAGGCAGTTAGATTTGGGTATGTCATTTTAGGCGAAATTTTTAAAAAAAGGGGCGGATCCTTACGTTGCCTTGGGCCTGAAAGTGACTAATCTCCCCCTCTAGAATGGAGAAACTCTGAGGGGGGAATGTATGTGGCACAGAGGAAGATGTTTTTATCTGTTAAGATAGCCTCCATGTTGATTTTTAACCAGATAAAGAATTCTCCTGTTTTGATCAATTTGATTAAATTAGTTGGTTCAGATTTGTACCATATTAGCATTCCACCTGAGTCTTTGCTCTGTGTGATTCCTTTTAATTTGGTGGATGGAACAATTCTCTCCCTATAACCTAGTGGACAGCCAGTGGAAACATCTCCTCTGCACCGTGTTTCCTGTAGTACTACAATATCAACGTCATCAATTTCTTTCAGGATGTCTGGATTTCTGCTCTTTAGCCCAAAATCAGAGGACTTCCATCCTTGTAAATTTCAACATGGAATGTAAAAAGATTTCATAACTGTTTTTTCTTAACCTTCAAAACGAGACAAACACTCACAATCCAACAATAACTATTAAAATAGGATTGTTTTTTTTTCAATGTAAACTCTTATTATGCACATGTGATTTGTTTATCATTTAAGGTAACATTTGTGTCATGCCACTTGGGTGGATGTAGTGTGAGCAGGGTGGAGTTTTTGTGCTCATCTTACCCTGACCCTCGCCCTATCACATGTGAGCATCCATGACCCTTGGCCTATCACATGTGAGCATAGTAGGTTCAACATTTGTTCAATGACCTATCACATGTAAGCATAGTAGACTCTGCATGTGTTTAATGTCACTCATTTCGTTGCTGGGGGCTGGGCCAGTTGCAGCTGTGGCTCCTCCAGGTGTGGGTCTGTGGTGGGGGGAGGGGGTGGTAGGCCTCGTCTGGGTGGGTTTGAAGCTGGGCTGTGGCTCCTCCAGGTGTGGGTCTGTGGTGGGGGGAGGGGGTGGTAGGCCTCGTCTGGGTTGGTCTGAAGCTGGGCTGTGGCTCCTCCAGGTGTGGGTCTGTGGTGGGGGGAGAGGGTGGTAGGCCTCATCTGAGTGGGTCTGAAGCTGGACTGGGGTGGTCTGTGCTGCGCTGGCTGTGGTGGGCATTGAGGTTGGTGGTGCTGTGGTCGTGGCTGGGGGGTCCAGGGTGCTGGTCCGGGGTGTTGTCTCGGTGATCTCGGAGGTGTGGAGTTTGCTCCCCTGTTCCTGGGTGGAGAGGTCGGGCTGCGGTTTAAAGCAACGTCCTTGAGAGTCTTGGCAAGGATGGGGACTGTCTCCCTATACAGGTGAACATGGTCATAGAGACAGTTCAGATCGAGGGTGGGATGGTGGGCCGGGTGTACATTGGGTCGTAGGGCACAGTCCCGGGAGAGGCTGGCGTTTAGTCTTTGGATTGTGGCAGGGTGGAAGTCTTTCCTCTGTAGAAGGGTTGACACCACGATCCTTGAGTTGGGGAAGATTGCGGAGGCCTTCTCAATCACTCCCCGAAGTGAAGTGGCCACCCTCTACTGCTGAGCAAGCAAGCTGTTGTTTCCGGTGTGTATGATTATGTGACTTGGCGACCCGAGTTTGGCCTTATCAAGCAGCTCCATGGCACTCTGCGTTGTTGGGCACCACACCCTTCTCCTTTTGTGTCTAGGGAAAAGTTTATTCTCCTGAACAAACCTCCCATTTGTGCCCATCAACAGGACGATGTCAGCCAGTGTTTCTTCTGGACACGAGGGGGTAGACTGGGGGCTGGTGGGTGTTGGAGCTGGGGTGTGGCTGGTCTGTTTCTTCTGGACTGGAGGGGGTAGAGTGGGGGCTGGTGGGTGTTGGAGCTGGGGTGGGGCTGGTCTGTTTCTTCTGGACTGGAGGGGGTAGAGTGGAGGCTGGTGGGTGTTGGAGCTGGGGTGTGGCTGGTCTGTTTCTTCTGGACTGGAGGGGGTAGAGTGGGGGCTGGTGGGTGTTGGAGCTGGGGTGTGGCTGGTCTGTTTCTTCTGGACTGGAGGGGGGGGGTGGTGGGTGTTGGAGCTGGGGTGTGGCTGGTCTGTGCCAGTGCCGCTGTCAGTGGGAGGCAGTTCTGTGAGCTGGGGAGGAGGTGTGCAGCAGGCAGGGCTGGGGAGGCCTGGCTGATTGAGGTGGGCTCCTCTGCTGTGTGAGGGCAGGTCATAGAGTGGTGATCTAGCTGCTCCTGTAGCCTGTCCTCTGTTCTCTTTCTCTCCTGCAGCCTGTCCTCTGTTCTCTTTCTCTCCTGCAGCCTGTCCTCTGTTCTCTTTCTCTCCTGCAGCCTGTCCTCTGTTCTCTTTCTCACCTGCAGCCTGTCCTCTGTTCTCTTTCTCTCCTGCAGCCTGTCCTCTGTTCTCTTTCTCTCCTGCAGCCTGTCCTCTGTTCTCTTTCTCTCCTGCAGCCTGTCCTCTGTTCTCTTTCTCTCCTGCAGCCTGTCCTCTGTTCTCTTTCTCTCCTGCAGCTCCTCTTTTAGTGAGGTCAGATCGTTATTACTGTTCTGCCTGTCTTTTTGGAGCTCTCTCACCTCCTTTGGTAGATCAGCCAGCTCTCTCACCTCCTTTGATAGATCAGCCAGCTCTCTCAACTCCTTTGGTAGATCAGCCAGCTCTCTCTTGAGTCCGTCTCTCTCTTGCTGAAACTCTTTCAGCTGTGTTGCAAAGCTGCTGTCCTGTTCTGTCCGCACCTTGTTTGGGAGCTCCTCTAAGGTCTGGTTGATGTTAGCACCATGGTTAGGAGCTCCTCTCAGGTGGTTGTCTGGTTGATGTTAACACCTTGGTTAGGAGCTCCTCTAAGGTTTGGATGTCTGGTTGATGTTTACACCTTGGTTAGAGCTCCTCTAAGGTCTGGTTGATGTTAACACCTTGGTTAGAGCTCCTCTAAGGTCTGGTTGATGTTAACACCTTGGTTAGGAGCTCCTCTAAGGTGAGGATGTCTGGTTGTTGTTTACACCTTGGTTAGGAGCTCCTCTAAGGTGAGGATGTCTGGTTGATGTTAACACTTGGTTAGGAGCTCCTCTAAGGTGTGGATGTCTGGTTGCTGTTAACACCTTGGTTAGGAGCTCCTCTAAGGTGTGGATGTCTGGTTGCTGTTTACACCTTGGTTAGGAGCTCCTCTAAGGTGTGGATGTCTGGTTGATGTTAACACCTTGGTTAGGAGCTCCTCTAAGGTGAGGATGTCTGGTTGATGTTTACACCTTGGTTAGGAGCTCCTCTAAGGTGAGGATGTCTGGTTGATGATAACACCTTGGTTAGGAGCTCCTCTAAGGTCTGGTTGCTGTTTACACCTTGGTTAGGAGCTCCTCTAAGGTCTGGTTGATGTTAACACCTTGGTTAGGAGCTCCTCTAAGGTCTGGTTGATGTTAACACCTTGGTTAGGAGCTCCTCTAAGGTGAGGATGTCTGGTTGATGTTAACACCTTGGTTAGGAGCTCCTCTAAGGTGAGGATGTCTGGTTGATGTTAAAACCTTGGTTAGGAGCTCCTCTAAGGTCTGGTTGATGTTAACACCTTGGTTAGGAGCTCCTCTAAGGTCTGGTTGATGTTAACACCTTGGTTAGGAGGTCCTCTAAGGTCTGGTTGATGTTAACACCTTGGTTAGGAGCTCCTCTAAGGTCTGGTTGATGTTAACACCTTGGTTAGGAGCTCCTCTAAGGTCTGGTTGATGTTAACACCTTGGTTAGGAGCTCCTCTAAGGTGAGGATGTCTGGTTGTTGTTAGCTCACGCTCTCCCTGAGCAGGACCACCTCCCCCTCCAGTCTGGTGAACTCATCCCTCATGGTATCCATGGTGGTGAGGAGGACCACCTCCCCCTCCAGTCTGGTGAACTCATCCCTCGTGGTATCCATGGTGGTGAGGAGGACCACCTCCCCCTCCAGTCTGGTGAACTCATCCCTCACGGCAGCCACGGTGGTGAGGAGGGCCACCTCCCCCTCCAGTCTGGTGAACTCATTCCTCACAGTATCCACGGTGGTGAGGAGGACCACCTCCCCCCTCCAGTCTGGTGAACTCATCCCTCATGGTATCCATGGTGGTGAGGAGGACCACCTCCCCCTCCAGTCTGGTGAACTCATCCCTCATGGTATCCATGGTGGTGAGGAGGACCACCTCCCCCTCCAGTCTGGTGAACTCATCCCTCATGGTATCCATGGTGGTGAGGAGGACCACCTCCCCCTCCAGTCTGGTGAACTCATCCCTCATGGTATCCATGGTGGTGAGGAGGACCACCTCCCCCTCCAGTCTGGTGAACTCATCCCTCATGGTATCCATGGTGGTGAGGAGGGCCACCTCCCCCCTCCAGTCTGGTGAACTCATCCCTCATGGTATCCATGGTGGTGAGGAGGACCTCCTCCCCCTCCAGTCTGGTGAACTCATCCCTCATGGTATCCATGGTGGTGAGGAGGACCACCTCCCCCTCCAGTCTGGTGAACTCATCCCTCATGGTATCCATGGTGGTGAGGAGGACCACCTCCCCTCCAGTCTGGTGAACTCATCCCTCATGGCAGCCATGATGGTGAGGAGGGCCTGAGCCTGCTCTGCACTGAGGGGGTCGCTCTCCTCCTGGGGCGTGTCCTCCACTATGGTGGGAAGAGAGGTGCTGGATGTGTCTTTTTGGGTGGGGATAATGGGGGTGAGGGTGGTGCTGGTGGAGTTTGTCTTGTGGGAGGGCATGTCACTGGTGGTGTCCTTCTCTCTCTCCGCTCTCCGTAATGGTCTGAAAGTCTGTTTCAAACAGCCTGATGTTACCTGGCACCATGACAGTCCCAGTCTGTTTCATACAGCCTAATGTTACCTGGCACCATGACAGTCCCAGTCTGTTTCATACAGCCTAATGTTACCTGGAACCATGACAGTCCCAGTCTGTTTCATACAGCCTAATGTTACCTGGCACCATGACAGTTCCACTCCGTTACCTGGCACCATGACAGTCCCAGTCGGTTACCTGGCACCATGACAGTCCCAGTCTGTATCAAACAGCCTAATGTTACCTGGCACCGTGACTGTCCCAGTCTGTTTCAAACAGCCTAATGTTACCTGGCACCATGACAGTCCCAGTCTGTTACCTGGCACCATGACAGTCCCAGTCTGTTTCATACAGCCTAATGTTACCTGGCACCATGACAGTCCCAGTCTGTTTCAAACAGCCTAATGTTACCTGGCACCATGACAGTCCCAGTCTGTTACCTGGCACCATGACAGTCCCAGTCTGTTTCATACAGCCTAATGTTACCTGGCACCATGACAGTCCCAGTCTGTTTCAAACAGCCTAATGTTACCTGGCACCATGACAGTCCCAGTCTGTTACCTGGCACCATGACAGTCCCAGTCTGTTTCAAACAGCCTGATGTTACCTGGCACCATGACAGTCTCAGTCTCTTTCATACAGCCTAATGTTACCTGGCACCATGACAGTCCCAGTCTGTTTCAAACAGCCTAATGTTACCTCGCACCATGACAGTCCCAGTCTGTTACCTGGCACCATGACAGTCCCAGTCTGTTTCAAACAGCCTAATGTTACCTGGCACCATGACAGTCCCAGTCTGTTTCATACAGCCTAATGTTACCTGGCACCATGACAGTCCCAGTCTGTTTCAAACAGCCTAATGTTACCTGGCACCATGACAGTCACAGTCTGTTACCTGGCACCATGACAGTCCCAGTCTGTTTCAAACAGCCTAATGTTACCTGGCACCATGACAGTCCCAGTCTGTTTCAAACAGCCTGATGTTACCTGGCACCATGACAGTCCCAGTCTGTTTCAAACAGCCTAATGTTACCTGGCACCATGACAGTCCCAGTCTGTTTCAAACAGCCTAATGTTACCTGGCACCATGACAGTCCCAGTCTGTTACAAACAGCCTAATGTTACCTGGCACCATGACAGTCCCAGTCTGTTTCATACAGCCTAATGTTACCTGGCACCATGACAGTCCCAGTCTGTTTCATACAGCCTGATGTTACCTGGCACCATGACAGTCCCAGTCTGTTACCTGGCACCATGACAGTCCCAGTCTGTTTCAAACAGCCTAATGTTACCTGGCACCATGACAGTCCCAGTCTGTTTCAAACAGCCTAATGTTACCTGGCACCATGACAGTCCCAGTCTGTTTCAAACAGCCTAATGTTACCTGGCACCATGACTGTCCCAGTCTGTTTCATACAGCCTAATGTTACCTGGCACCATGACAGTCCCAGTCTGATGTTACCTGGCACCATGACAGTCCCAGTCTGTTTCAAACAGCCTAATGTTACCTGGCACCATGACAGTCCCAGTCTTATGTTACCTGGCACCATGACAGCCCCAGTCTGTTTCAAACAGCCTAATGTTACCTGGCACCATGACAGCCCCAGTCTGATGTTACCTGGCACCATGACAGTCCCAGTCTGTTTCAAACAGCCTAATGTTACCTGGCACCATGACAGTCCCAGTCTGATGTTACCTGGCACCATGACAGTCCCAGTCTGTTTCAAACAGCCTAATGTTACCTGGCACCATGACAGTCCCAGTCTGATGTTACCTGGCACCATGACAGTCCCAGTCTGTTTCAAACAGCCTAATGTTACCTAGCACCATGACAGTCCCAGTCTGTTTCAAACAGCCTGATGTTACCTGGCACCATGACAGTCCCAGTCTGTTTCAAACAGCCTAATGTTACCTGGCACCATGACAGTCCCAGTCTGATGTTACCTGGCACCATGACAGTCCCAGTCTGTTTCAAACAGCCTAATGTTACCTGGCACCATGACAGTCACAGTCTGATGTTACCTGGCACCATGACAGTCCCAGTCTGTTTCAAACAGCCTAATGTTACCTGGCACCATGACAGTCCCAGTCTGTTTCAAACAGCCTGATGTTACCTGGCACCATGACAGTCCCAGTCTGTTTCAAACAGCCTGATGTTACCTGGCACCATGACAGTCCCAGTCTGTTTCAAACAGCCTGATGTTACCTGGCACCATGACAGTCCCAGTCTGTTTCAAACAGCCTGATGTTACCTGGCACCATGACAGTCCCAGTCTGATGTTACCTGGCACCATGACAGTCCCAGTCTGTTTCATACAGCCTAATGTTACCTGGCACCATGACAGTCCCAGTCTGTTTCAAACAGCCTAATGTTACCTGGCACCATGACAGTCCCAGTCTGTTTCAAACAGCCTAATGTTACCTGGCACCATGACAGTCCCAGTCTGTTACCTGGCATCCTGACAGTCCCAGTCTGTTTCAAACAGCCTGATGTTACCTGGCACCATGACAGTCCCAGTCTGTTACCTGGCACCGTGACAGTCACAGTCTGTTTCAAACAGCCTGATGTTACCTGGCACCATGACAGTCCCAGTCTGTTACCTGGCACCATGACAGTCCCAGTCTGTTTCAAACAGCCTGATGTTACCTGGCACCATGACAGTCCCAGTCTGTTACCTGGCACCATGACAGTCCCAGTCTGTTTCAAACAGCCTAATGTTACCTGGCACCATGACAGTCCCAGTCTGTTCCCTGGCACCATGACAGTCCCAGTCTGTTACCTGGTACCATGACAGTCCCAGTCTGTTTCATACAGCCTAATGTTACCTGGCACCATGACAGTCCCAGTCTGTTTCAAACAGCCTAATGTTACCTGGCACCATGACAGTCCCAGTCTGTTTCAAACAGCCTAATGTTACCTGGCACCATGACAGTCCCAGTCTGTTTCATACAGCCGGATGTTACCTGGCACCATGACAGTCCCAGTCTGTTTCATACAGCCTAATGTTACTTGGCACCATGACAGTCCCAGTCTGTTACCTGGCACCATGACAGTCCCAGTCTGTTACCTGGCACCATGAATGTCCCAGTCTGTTACCTGGCACCATGATAGTCCCAGTCTTGTAGAGGTTGACTGTTATCATGGTGCTGTCAGGGTCGTCTCTGACTTTGACTTTCAGCTTCCACCCATTACAGATTCTCTCTTTGTTTATGGATGGGTAGTGAGAGCAGACTGCTGAGTGCCAAGCATTTGGCTGATCAGTGAGAAAGATGAGATTACTCACATTGCTGTTTTTGTAGAGGTCTGTGAAAAGGATTGCTGGCCTCCCCTTCAGTAGTTTCTGTTTAAAAGCTTTCCTCGTTGTGTCCGTTTTGGCCTCTGGAGGGTAGAGAATGGATTCAGTGTTGAGGGGGAGTTGGGACATGGTGCTTGTGTGCTCTGCTGCTACTATTGCTGCTGCTGGTCTGATCTGCTGACCCGTTGCCGAATTTAGTTGAAAAATCAGCAAAAAGAGTGACAAATCTTTACACCAAAAAATTGAAGATATGTTTAAAGTTAGAGTCCGTGCTCCTTTTTGGTTTACTCATGCAGTTTGGTCGTTTTATGTAGTTGTATTAACTCCCATTGCCAGGTTTGTTCTAGCTCATTTTTTTCTGGCTAGCTTGTTAGTCTGCTGGCTAGGTCTTTGTTGTGTAAATAGCTCGCTAGAGTCAATACTTCTTAACTTGAGGCGCAAAGTTACTTTTTTTTCTATTCTGATTGAATAGAGTTGTTGTTCATCACTTCTTGTCTTGAATTCTTTTTAGATTTGAGTGTTTATCTCATTCTAAAAACAAACAAAATTATATATCAGGAGCTCATTTTGAGCATCTCTCTCCCTCCACCTCAAGTCTCTCCATCTCTCTCTCTCTTTCTCTCTGTTCACCTCACGTCTCTCTCTTTCCTCTTTGTCCACCTCATGTCTCTCCATCACTCTCTCTCTCTCTCTCTCTCTCTCTCTCTGTCCACTTCATGTCTCTACATCACTCTCTCTCTCTGTCTCTCTGTCCACTTCATGTCTCTACATCACTCTCTCTCTCTGTCTCTCTGTCCACCTCATGTCTCGATCTCTCTCTCTCTGTCCACCTCACGTCTCTCCATCACTCTCTCTCTCTCCACCTCAAGTCTCTCCATCTCTCTCTCTCTCTCTCTTTCCTCTCTGTCTCTCTGTCCACCTCATGTCTCTCCATCTCTCTCTCTCTCTCTGTGTTCACCTCACATCTCTCCATTATCAGGGTGGTGAGAGGGAGAGCGAGAGAGAGCGATGGAGAGATGGAGAGAGAGATGGAGGTCTGCATTTATCTACTTCAAATGTCTCTCTATAGATGAGACAGATGATAGCACCTCCAGCCATGTGGGAAATGAAATGGATGACTTCCTTAGCTCCGCACTATGGTATAGGGACGTCACGTTGTGTTTACGTTGTTGTTCTAATCTGTGCTGCGGCCTAGAAAGATGGAAGTAAGACTTTAAAACTGTTTTAAACATACTCCCCACCCCACATGTTAAAGGGATAATGCACCCAAATTTTAACACTGGTAAAGGTAGTAAACAAATTCAAAATGCAATCCAAACATAAAGGTAACGAACCATCAAACTCCCTTTAAAGACTCCTCTGCTTCAGTGTACTCCCCCAGTTCAGGTGCTGCAGTGTATGTCAGTGAGCAGAGAGAGAGAGCAGATGATAGTGTTTTCACAGTGTAACGCTCTAATGGTGGCTGTTATTCCATCCAGCCTGCACATCATCAGGTAGCTTCCCCAACGTCTCTTTAACGCTACAACTTTGTGACCATTTAGAATGTGGTCATCAACGGGCTTGTGGTATGACTGGTGACTGCTACTGAAAGAAATATAACCGTGGTGACAGAGACGAACAGTTGAGTGTGGTATGACTGATGATTGCTACTGACAGCAATATTAGACTCAAGGGTAAGGGGTAGTGAAATCACACACACAGACACAAAACCATTTACTGGAACAATAGAGATTCAGAGAGGAATAAACCATTACAGAAACATAAAGAGAGGAATAAACCATTACAGAAACATCAAGAGAGGGATAAACCATTACAGAAACATAAAGAGAGGGATAAACCATTACAGAAACATAAAGAGAGGAATAAACCATTACAGAAACATAAAGAGAGGGATAAACCATTACAGAAACATAAAGAGAGGGATAAACCATTACAGAAACATAAAGAGAGGGATAAACCATTACAGAAACATAAAGAGAGGGATAAACCATTACAGAAACATAAAGAGAGGAATAAATCATTACAGAAACATCAAGAGAGGAATAAACCATTACAGAAACATCAAGAGAGGAATAAACCATTACAGAAACATCAAGAGAGGAATAAACCATTACAGAAACATCAAGAGAGGAATAAACCATTACAGAAACATCAAGAGAGGAATAAACCATTACAGAAACATCAAGAGAGGAATAAACCATTACAGAAACATAAAGAGAGGAATAAACCATTACAGAAACATAAAGAGGAATAAACCATTACAGTAACATAAAGAGAGGAATAAACCATTACAGTAACATAAAGAGAGGAATAAACCATTACAGTAACATAAAGAGAGGAATAAACCGTTACAGTAACATAAAGAGAGGAATAAACCGTTACAGAAACATAAAGAGAGGAATAAACCATTACAGTAACATAAAGAGAGGAATAAACCGTTACAGAAACATAAAGAGAGGAATAAACCATTACAAAAACATAAAGAGAGGAATAAACCATTACAGTAACATAAAGAGAGGAATAAACCGTTACAGTAACATAAAGAGAGGAATAAACCGTTACAGAAACATAAAGAGAGGAATAAACCATTACAGTAACATAAAGAGAGGAATAAACAATTACAGTAACATAAAGAGAGGAATAAACCGTTACAGAAACATAAAGAGAGGAATAAACCATTACAGTAACATAAAGAGAGGAATAAACCATTACAGTAACATAAAGAGAGGAATAAACCATTACAGTAACATAAAGAGAGGAATAAACCATTACAGTAACATAAAGAGAGGAATAAACCGTTACAGAAACATAAAGAGAGGAATAAACCGTTACAAAACATAAAGAGAGGAATAAACCGTTACAAAAACATAAAGAGAGGAATAAACCGTTACAGAAACATAAAGAGAGGAATAAACCGTTACAGAAACATAAAGAGAGGAATAAACCATTACAAAAACATAAAGAGGAATAAACCATTAGAGAAACATAAAGAGAGGAATAAACCGTTACAGAAACATAAAGAGGAATAAACCGTTACAGAAACATAAAGAGAGGAATAAACCGTTACAGAAACATAAAGAGAGGAATAAACCGTTACAGAAACATAAAGAGAGGAATAAACCATTACAAAAACATAAAGAGGAATAAACCATTAGAGAAACATAAAGAGAGGAATAAACCATTACAAAAACATAAAGAGGAATAAACCATTAGAGAAACATAAAGAGAGGAATAAACCGTTACAGAAACATAAAGAGAGGAATAAACCATTAGAGAAACATAAAGAGGAATAAACCATTACAGAAACATAAAGAGAGGAATAAACCATTAGAGAAACATAAAGAGGAATAAACCATTACAGAAACATAAAGAGAGGAATAAACCATTAGAGAAACATAAAGAGGAATAAACCATTAGAGAAACATAAAGAGAGGAATAAACCATTACAAAAACATAAAGAGGAATAAACCATTACAGAAACTTAAAGAGAAGTATAACCCATTACAGAGAAGTAAAGAAAGGGATAAACCATTATAGGAACATAAAGAGAGAAATATCTCATGGAAACAATGAGAAATGTATGCTTTCCATCCTTCTCTAATAGTTTATAGCCCGGCCACTAAAGTGCATTGATACCATTAGGGCAAACTGGCCAGTGTATACTGTATGTGCATTAATTTCTCCAGACAGAGAGAGAGAGAGAGAACAGGATTTAAAATTCCTCAGAAGAGAGGAAATTATAGTTCCTATGTGAATTTCATAAAAATGACAATAGTGAAACATTAAAAAAGGTTTCCTTTTTTAGGTAAAACTATACTAAATATATTCACATCACCAAATGATTGATTAAAACACTGTTTTGCATTGAAGGCCTACAGTAGCCTCAGCAGCACTGTACAGTGTACTGAGTGATTGTAGCGGGTTTACTAACGCGTTTGTTCTAGTAGCTATGTTGACTATGACGTGACAACGACGTATGGCTGTGTGTAGCGGTTAGTGGTTATGATATGAAGGATTGGCTTGGAAAGGTTTTTTCACCTGGTCACAGTCAGCTGATGTGTTGTGCACTGAAGTCCACAAGTGAAGGGAAAAGGTGAGAGGAGAGCACGTAGATAGTGGTGAGAAGGAATTACAGAATGTACTGTATTTACAACAAGCAACGTGATCATGCTGTTTTTTTTAGATTGTGCAAGGAGGTATTGAATGTGTCACTGTCTGTCACCTTGATTACTCAAACCTGTGCATTCACATTCATAGGCTAGGTTGAAGCTACCTTATGATGGGTACAGGGAACATTTGAGTATCATCGAATAGCCTAAACTAATCCAATATGAAGTAATAGAAATAAGGCCATGCGCATACATTTTTTTTGTTAAATGAGAGAGAGAGAGAGAGAGGAGAGAGAGAGAGAGAGAGAGAGAGAGAGAGAGAGAGAGAGAGAGAGAGAGAGAGAGAGAGAGAGAGAGAGAGAGAGAGAGAGAGAGAGAGAGAGAGAGAGAGAGAGAGAGAGAGAGAGAGAGAGAGAGAGAGAGAGAGAGAGAGAGAGAGAGAGAGAGAGAGAGAGAGAGAGAGAGAGAGAGAGAGAGAGAGAGAGAGAGAGAGAGAGAGAGAGAGAGAGAGAGAGAGAGAGAGAGAGAGAGAGAGAGAGAGAGAGAGAGAGAGAGAGAGAGAAAATAACAGGGTACTAAACATTCCCTGTAACATTTAAATACAGGTTCACATGAATATATTTCAACTTTCCAACAGAAATATTGAACCTATGGAAATAGTTTTCTGGAGTTTGTGTGCGTGCATGCCGGGGGACAACGTGTACATTGCTAATCAGTAGGGTGTGTGATTGCCTGTTTGGTGGTACTGTTCCCACTCTGCTCTCTACCGTCATCTATCCCCCCTTCTTTCTTTTGATGTTTAAGCTCAAAGAACAACTTCAAAGTTTCCTCCTCTACAAGGGAGCATGAAGCTCTTTATGTGAGGAAAATATCAATATGTTTCCTCCTCTACAAGGGAGCATGAAGCTCTTTATGTGAGGAAAATATCAATAAGTTTCCCCCTCTACAAGGGAGCATGAAGCTCTTTATGTGAGGAAAATATCAATAAGTTTCCTCCTCTACAAGGGAGCATGAAGCTCTTTATGTGAGGAAAATATCAATATGTTTCCTCCTCTACAAGGGAGCATGAAGCTCTTTATGTGAGGAAAATATCAATATGTTTCCTCCTCTACAAGGGAGCATGAAGCTCTTTATGTGAGGAAAATATCAATATGTTTCCTCCTCCACTATTATGATGTGAAGTGTTATTACATTTCTGTACTGGTGGAATTTATAATCTGTGTCCTGGGAGAAAATCATTACCGTTTGATTACCTAAACCCAGGTGTTTTACCAATGCAATCCAAGTAGAATGCATTAGGAATATTTATTTGGCAAGGCAATGATTTGTGTATCATGTGTGATTGAACTTGAATGAGTGTGTGTGTGTGTGTGTGTGTGTGTGTGTGTGTGTGTGTGTGTGTGTGTGTGCGTGCGTGCGTGCTAATATTGATTAGCTGTCTCTCTCTTTCGCTCCCTCAAATGCACACACACACACACAGACACACACACACACACACACACACACACACACACACACACTTTTAAGGAAGGTGTCTATCTGTAGATTGGGTCTGGCTGCTGTATGTTCCATGCTGCTACAGTCATTTACTGCCAGGTGACTCTTTCTACTGGGGAATAATTTAGTCAGCTGATTCTTCCCAAAACAGGGAAGGGCACACCCCATACTCTTCCTTCAAACTGGGGAGAGGCCACTCAACACCCCATACCCTTCCTTCAAACTGGGGAGAGGCCACTCAACACCCCATACCCTTCCTTCAAACTGGGGAGAGGCCACTCAACACCCCATACCCTTCCTTCAAACTGGGGAGAGGCCACTCAACACCCCATACCCTTCCTTCAAACTGGGGAGAGGCCACTCAACACCCCATACCCTTCCTTCAAACTGGGGAGAGGCCACTCAACACCCCATACCCTTCCTTCAAACTGGGGAGAGGCCACTCAACACCCCATACTCTTCTTTCACAGTTTGCCCCTCTAACAGTAGAAACATATTCAGAGCCTCCAGAGTCGCGCAGCGGTCTAAGACACTGCATCGCAGTGCTAGAGGTGTCACTACAGATCCGGGTTCGATCCCGGGCTGTGTTGCAGCCTGCCGCGACCGGGAGACCCATGAGGCGGTGCACAATTGGCCCAGAGTCGTCCGGGTTAGTGGAGGGTTTGGCTGGCCGAGATGTCCTTGTCCCATCGCGCTCTAGTGACTTCTGTGTCGTGTCGGGCTGAGTGCACGCTCCCTGACAGGGTTGCCAGTTGGATGGTGTTTCCTCTAACACATTGGTGCGACTGGCTTCTGGGTTAAGCGAGCAGTGTGTCAAGAAGCAGTGCAGCTTGGCAGGGTTGTGTTTCGGAGGATGCATGGCTCTCGACCTTCGCCTCTCCCAAGTCTGTACAGGAGTTGCAGCGATGGGACAAGACAAGACTATAACTACCAATTGGAAAAAGGGGTAAAGCATTTTTATTAATATTAAGAAAGAAAGATACCCATCCACTATATAGCCTAATACCTTTCAGCAAAGGTAAACATAGGAATACTTTCAGCAAATGTAAAATAACTTTTAGAAATCTGATAGCCAGTCAAGAAAACACAGCGTTCTTAAAATTCTCCTACAGCAGCTACCCTGGTGGTTTGGAAGTACGTTTTAGCAACAATACATCAAGCCAAACAGAATTTCTAATACTCTCTTTCAGGTCTTCAGGTGTAGTACTTGAGTTGTGGGAATTCCAAACATTATCAGAAAAAAGACTTCACTAACAGAATACACATCAAAATCAGACACACACAGACACTCCCACAAACACACACAGAGACAGACACACACACACACACAGAAAAAGCCTCTGCCACAATGTAATGGTAGGCATTAGGCCTGTCGCTGCACTCCTCCCTTGGTGGCAAGAGCCACCCATTTAGAGCCAGAGGAAGTGTGTGTGTGTGTGTGTGTGTGTGTGTGTGTGTGTGTGTGTGTGTGTGTGTGTGTGTGTGTGTGTGTGTGTTTGTGTTTGCCTGGGTGCATATGTAAACTGAACATGGTCCCAGCCCTATTGGAACACACAGACAGTCATTACTCCCATTCAGAGAGATGAAGCTAAACACACCTGTCTCAGGTAATCTGTCACGACTGTTGCTCTGCAGCTTGATGGGAGACACACAGTTGACAGAAGTTCAGATTGATTGATTAAGTGTGTGTGTGTGTGTGTGTGTGTGTGTGTGTGTGTGTGTTTCAGATTGATTGCAAATCAGGCTAGAGTGCATCAGGGATTAACAGCAGCACTGTGAGGCCTGTCACTTGCTGTCATTCAACCACCGTAACCCATGGAGACCAAATTGGGCTAAGCGCCAGACCATATCGCCATGCGCCAGACTGACAGTTGTGTCTATCTGAATCACAAATCACAAAAATCTAGAAGAAATATTAACCCCAATGGCTATTGTAGCTGGAAACGGCTGATTTGTAATGGAATATCTACATAGGCGTACAGAGGCCCATTATCAGCAACCATCACTTCTGTGTTCCAATGGCGCGTTGTGTTAGATAATCCAAGTTTATCATTTTAAAATGCTAATTGATCATTAGAAAACCCTTTTGCAATTATGTTAGCACAGCTGAAAACTGTTGTTCTGATTAAAGAAGCAATAAAACTGGCCTTCTTTAGACTAGTTGAGTATCTGGAGCATCAGCATTTGTGGGTTTGATTACAGGCTCAAAATGGCCAGAAACAAAGCACTTTCTTATGAAACTACTCAGTCTATTCTTGTTCTGAGAAATGAAGGCTATTCCATGTGAGAAATTGCCAAGAAACTGAAGATCTCATACAATGCTGTGTACTACTCCCTTCACAGAACAGCACAAACTGTCCCTAACCAGAATAGAAAGAGGAGTGGGAGGCCCCGGTGCACAACTGAGCAAGAGGACAAGTACATTAGAGTGTCTAGTTTGAGAAACAGACACCTCACAAGTCTTCAACTGGCAGCTTCATTAAATAGTACCCACAAAACACCAGTCTCACAGTCAACAGCGAAGAGGCGACTCCGGGATGTTGGCCTTCTAGGCAGAGTTGCAAAGAAAAAGCCATATCTCAGACTGGCCAATGAAAAGAAAAGATTAAGATGGGCAAAAGAACACAGACACTGGACAGAGGAACTCTGCCTAGAAGGCCAGCATCACAGAGTGGAGGAAACCTGGCACCATCCCTATGGTGAAGCATGGTGGTGGCAGCATCATTCTGTGGGGATGTTTTACAGCGGCAGGGACTGGGAGACTAGTCAGGATCAAGGGAAAGATGAAGAGATCCTTGATGAAAACCTGCTCCAGAGCTCTCAGGACCTCAGACTGGGGCAACGGTTTACCTTCCAACAGGACAACGACCCTAAGCACACAGCCAAGACAATGCAGAAGTGGTTTAGGGACAAGTCTCTGAATGTCATTGAGTGGTCCAGCCAGAGCTGGGAGACCTGTAGAGACCTGATAATAGGGCACGACTCATGCTGACTTTAAAGGGTTCTCATTAGTACCCTTGGCAAGTCTATGTCTTTTTCAGGCCTCCGTTGCCATGTGTGGTTAGGGATGGTTAGGGTTCTGGGTCTATTGGGACTATTTGACTGATGGCTCCCTCTCCCAGCCTTCAAATACCAGTATTCAGACCCCTGGATTGATCAGACCCCTGGAATGATCAGACACTCAAAACTATCAGACCCCCAGAATGGTCAAACACCCAAAATGATCAGACCCCCGGAAATGATCCGACCCCTGGACTTATCTGACCCCTGGAATGATCAGACCCCTGGAATGATCAGACACCTGGATTGATCTGACCCCTGGAATGATCAGACCCCTGGAATGATCAGACCCCTGGACTGATCAGACCCCCAGCTTCTTTCTTGTCAAACGTTGAGGAAAAAGAGGTGAAAGTTGTCTTGTGCAACACTAAATAGTTCCAGAGCGTCTGTTGCTTTCCTGTGTGTGTGTGTGTGTGTGTGTGTGTGTGTGTGCGTGTATCAAATGTCTACCCAGACTACCCCCCTCTTTACACCGCTGCTACTCTCTGTTGTTATCATCTATGCATAGTCACTTCAATAACTCTACCTACATGTACATACTACCTCAACTAAGTGGTTCCCCCGCACATTGACTCTGTACCGGTACCCCCTGTATATAGTCTTGCTATTGTTGTTTTACTGCTGCTCTTTAATTACTTGTTACTTTTTTCTCTTATTCTTGTCCTTATTTTTTGGAACTGCATTGTTGGTTGGGGGCTCGTAAGTAAGCATTTCACTGTAAGGTCTACACCTGTTGTATTCTGCGCATGTGACTAATAAAATGTGATTTTTTTTGTGTGTGTGTGTGTGTGTGTGTGTGTGTGTGTGTGTGTGTGTGTGTGTGTGTGTGTGTGTGTGTGTGTGTGTGTGTGTGTGAACACAGTGAAGCTAGTGTGTTACAGTTGATACAGGTGTATAGCCAATGTTAAGCACAGTTGAGTGGTATACTACGATGCTAGCTAGATCTATTCAGGCTTTTATAAAGCTCGTCAGCTTCAGCCAATGCTGAAACATCAATCCATGTGCGAGTCTGAACTCTTCATTGAGACAATGCTGAATCATCAATCTATGGACGGGTCAGAAGTCTTCATTGAGACAATGCGGAATCATCAATCTATGGACGAGTCAGTGCCACATTTTAATTTGTGCCAAAATCAAAATGAAATAAAAGTTATATTGTAAATAGTGCAGCAGGCGATGTTGTGCAACACTCGATGTTGTGTAGCAGGCGTTTATCGTTAAAGCCGTCTTTGGTGTGATTCTCAATCGCCTTTCTCCCACTCAAATCGCTCCTTCTTCTATCTGTGGAACAGCTTGTTGCATTGTGGCCATAGACATAATCCATAGAAGGGTTGTGGAGCCTCTAACCCTGACACTTTGACTCGTGGGTACCATAGCAATGGCTGCCATTCTTGACTTGAATGGGATCTACCATATATGGATTACATGTCAATGATTGGTTGCGGCTGTCAGTTTGCCTTTTGCACATTTCAAAATACAATCGCATGAGAAACGTACAGTTTGGAAAGGAAATGCTATCAATACTAAATGTGTAATGTGATAGGTATTTTAACATTAGTATTTTTTTTACACACATTTGTTTTAATAAAATATTTTAAAGTCGTCTTCCTCAAATTAAGAGGACGATCACATCTTTGCGCAATTAGCTCTCACAGTATCACATCAGAATGGTGTTTGCAACGCCAGGGTTGTGGGTTCAATTCCCACGGGGGGCCAGCACAGAAAAAAAAAAATGTATGAAATGTATGCATTCACTACTGTAAGTCGCTCTGGATAAGAGCATCTGCTAAATGACTAAAATGTAAATGTATGTTTCTCAAACGTCAAATTTCAAAGTTATTGCAAACGTCAAATTTGTATGTGTTTAAGGTTAAGTTTAGGCATTAACTCTGAATTTTTAAGGTTAGGGTTAAGTTTAGCCATTAACACCAAATGGTTAAAGTCAGGGTTAACGTAAGTCTTAAAACTACACAAATGTTTTTGAGAATCAGAGACAGATCCTTACGCCCATCCACCATCCCCGTCCACAACGCTCTAGAAAAACCCAAACCTACTTGAAGGTAACAGCGCTCACCGTTGCCCCCTAGTGGCCGGTTTCCACGTCATCTCCCGACGTCCTCAGACGTGGATGGAGGTTGAGTAATGACTTAATAAGAATGGCTGTTGTTGTGAGAGGAAGGGTATCTGATTTCATTAAGTTAGCCCCGAGTTAACCTTCCCCGGAACAGGTTAGTTTTAAACGATTTGTTGACATACAAATTGACCTAGCTAAAAGGTAAGGCACATTCGTTTGACCCGTTATCTCGAGTTGAACTCAGAGTTGACCAGTTACCTTGCTAACTCCTCAAACCTCATTCGTAGTCAGGAGTCCCAAAGCAGTACATGCCATTGAAAATGAATCATGTTTTATTCCCTGTTGTTTTACAAATCTACGCTTTGGGAAAAGGGGAGGTCATGTCATCCATGACTTTACTTTACCAGCTATCATCTTGACTGCCTACTGACTATCCAGTCCACAGCACACACCTCTATATCTATACTGTCTATTACCCTTTCCACACAACTAAGACAAGCTGAGCTGAGCCAAGCCGAGCCAAGCTGAGCCAAGCCGAGGTGAGCCAAGCCAAGCCGAGCTGAGCTAAGCTGAGCTGTATACTGGGCTGACCTGTTCACTTCCATCATAGTACTGTAGCTTGAACTCTGCTGAGATGGACCTCAAGGGAGGAAAAAGATCCACAGCATGGATTGGGTCAGCATGAATATTCTGTAGAACTACCATGCCTATATTTGTAACAATGACATTATCACTACCACTGGCATAATGTAATGATCGTCATAGTAATGGACCAAGGCGCAGCGGGTTGGGTGCTCATCTTAACTTTATTAGAACACGTAAACAACACAAAACAAGAGAACGAACGAACGCACAGTATTGCAGGCTAACCACAGCAGTGCAAAAACAAATTCCCACAAGGGACATGTGAAAACACGGTTAGTTAAGTATGACTCTCAATCAGCAACAACAATGTACAGCTGTTCCTGATTGAGAGCCATACCAACACAAAGAAATACACAACATAGACAGATCATAGAAATACAAAACATAGAACATAACCAAAAACCCCGGAATACTCAAAACAAACACCCCTCTACATAAACACATATCCTAACAAACCCCGAACCACATAAAACAAACTCCCCCCTGCCACGTCCTGACCAAACTACAATAACAAATAACCCCTTAACTGGTCAGGACATGACACATAATGTTTACATTAGTAGTATGTCGATTAAGGCAGCCCACCATACCTCTCTGATTCAGAGGGGTTGGGTTAACCTGTTGGATTTACCCTAGGATAGGGGGCGCCACAGCGCATTTTGGAAAAAAATCGTTCCCATTTTCAACGGCCTACTAATCAAAGTCAGAAGCTAAGACATGCATATACTTATTTTATATGGATAGAAAACACCCTGAATTTTCTAAAACTGTTTGAATGGTGTCTGTGAGTATAACAGAACTCGTATGGCAGTCAAAACCCCGAGACCGATTGAACCAGGAAGTGGAAATCTGAATTGTGGACTCGACTTCACAGCCTTACCTATAAATCACAACGTAAAAAAATGAAAATTGAGCACGTTCCAGTGCTTCCACTAGATGTCCCCAGTCTTTACAAAGTGTTTTGAGGGTTCTGCGGTGGAAACTCAGTGAAAGAGACGATGTGGCAATTTGTCACAGTCGGAGGGCCATGAGCATTGTGACGTTGGCGGCCGTGTCTGCCCCCACCTTTGGAAGTTTTTTGAAACACAATGAAATCGTCCCACTCGAATCTGATTGGCTCTCTTGTTGAAACAGGCCCTGACGATTACTTGATACAACGTTTGACATGTTTGAACGACCCTAACTTACCGTAAACAGTCATTTTGCGTTAGACAGCTGCCGCCCACGGATCAACATTTGATTACAGCCTTAGGACGCGCTAACAAGAGGAAGCTAATGGAACATAAAGCATGGACTTTTTCGACCGAAAATACATTTGTCATGGACCTGGGACATCGGGAAGTGATTTCTGATGAAGACAACTAAAGGTGAGGGATTATTGGCGATATTATACAATATCAGATGTTACGTGCTATTGTTCACAGGTGGCGCCGAGCTAGGTTTTCGAGCTCAATTTCTGGGTATCGCATCCCATTTGATCTCAAAGTGTGATTACCCTGTAAAGTTAATTTAAAATCTGTTTTGACAGGTGTTTTCAAGAGATATTCATCTATAAATCTTAGATTGACAATATATATTAAAAAAATCGTTTTCGAATAGTAATTTATAAAATTGTAGCACTGTTTCCCGGGACGCATTATATGGGAAAATAGTTAGTCAACCTCAGGTGCCGATGTAAAATGCTGTTTTTATATAGAAATATGACCTTTATTGAACAAAAGATTGCATGCTGTGTGTAACATGATGTCCTAGGTGTGTCATCTGATGAAGTTTGTAAAAGGTTAGTGCTGCATTTAGCTGTTTTTTGGTTATATGTGATGGGTGTGCTTGCTCGGAAAATTCATATGATGCGACTTTTACAATGTACTCCTCTAACATAATCTAATATTGTGCTTTTCCTGTAAAACCTTTTTGAAATCGGACAACGAGGGTCGATTCAAGAGAGGTGTATCTATAAAACGATATGAGACAGCCCTATATTTGAAAAAAAAAAAATATTGAATTTCGTTATGCTAATGTCGCTAGGAGTTTTCGCTGGAAAATGATCCCGCTAACGGGATGGTAGGCTGAAGAAGTTGCGGAAGACACATTTCAGTTGAAGTCATTCAGTTGTACAACTGACTAGGTATCCCCCTTTCCCCTAATTACAAGGCATTATTAGCAGTAGTAGCTAAAAGGTGTTATTAGCAATAGTATTTAAAAGTCATTATTAGCACTAGTAGTTACAGGGCCTTATTAGCACTGGTAGTTATAGGGCCTTATTGGCACTGGTAGTTATAGGGCCTTATTGGCACTGGTAGTTACAAAATATTATTAGCACTAGTGGTTAGTTACAAGGTATTATTAGCACTACTAGTTACAAGGTATTATTAGCACTAGTTTTGTTACAAGGTATTATTAGCACTAGTAGTTAGTTACAAGGCATTATTAGCACTAGTGGTTAGTTACAAGGCATTATTAGCACTACTAGTTACAAGGCATTATTAGCACTACTAGTTTACATTTACATTTACGTCATTTAGCAGACGCTCTTATCCAGAGCGACTTACAAATTGGTTACAAGGTATTATAAGCACTACTAGTTACAAGGCATTATTAGCACTAGTAGTTACAAGGCATTATTAGCACTACTAGTTACAAGTCATTATTAGCACTAGTAGTTAGTTACAAGTCATTAATAGCACTAGTAGTTACAAGGCATTATTAGTAGTAATGCTAGTATTTACTGCTTTATCCTTGTCACTGAATCTTTAAAGACCACCTGCTAACGAGAGTAGGTAAGCCCTCCACTGGTTCAAACTCTAAGTAATTGCCACTGACGGACTAGTAATTGACAGCATGCTATTCCACCAGCCAGTTCAGCCACTATAATAACAAAGTGTTGTTTGCTACTTTCATTACAGAGAGGCCAGAGCTAACAACTAATTGGTGTTATTTTGGGGAACGGGAACGGGAGAGGGGACTGGGGGAGTGGTGAAGGGAATTTGACAGGGGGACTATAGGTTTTCGGAAAGGGGATGGATAGGATGGGTCTGTGCTGTCACTGATAAGACACACATGGGAGCGAGCACACAAAGACACACACACACACACACACACACACACACAAACAGACACACGCACTCATGCGCACACACACACACACAGACACACACATAACCATACACAGACACACACAGACACTCCCACAGACACACACACACACACGCAGACACGCAAATACACCCACACACACCCCCCCCTACACACACACACAGGCCCATGCACACACATATACACACACAGATACAAACACACGCACACACACACATACTCGCACACACTGACCCACACCCCCCCCCCACACACACACACACAGAAAACGCCTCTGCCACAATGTAATGGTAGGCATTAGGCCTGTCGCTGCACTCCTCCCTTGGTGGCAAGAGCCACCCATTTAGAGCCAGAGGAAGTGTGTGTGTGTTTGTGTGTATGTTTGTGTGTGTATGTGTGTTTGTGTGTGTGTGTATATGTGTGTGTGTTTGTGTGTATATGTGTTTGTGTGTATATGTGTGTGTGTTTGTGTGTATATCTATGTGTGTGTGTATATGTGTGTGTGTTTGTGTGTATATGTGTGTGTGTATATGTGTGTGTGTTTGTGTGTATATCTATGTGTGTGTGTATATGTGTGTGTGTTTGTGTGTATATGTGTGTGTGTGTATATGTGTGTGTGTGTTTGTGTGTATATGTGTTTGTGTGTATATGTGTGTGTGTTTGTGTGTATATCTATGTGTGTGTGTGCATGTGTGTGTTGTACCCGTGTATAATATATTGTCACAAAGGTGTTTCACTCTGATTAAAAAGTGTCGCTGGGTTAAACCCACGTGTGTGTGTGTGTGTGTGTGTGTGTGTGTGTGTGTGTGTGTGTGTGTGTGTACACGTGTGTGTGTTTGTTTCAACGAGCTAATAATATTTATATTGATTCTCATAAGGTTAATCTATTCAGTGTCGTAATGACATCAGCATTGTCAGAGAACCAAAGAGCCAATTAAAAAGTGTCCCTCGGGTAAATAAGGAAGTAAAGTTCAGCGAGAATGTAATGAAACTGTAATAACATGATAATCCTTCACATTACATTGACCATCTGAGCTGTGACCCACTGTTACGTTTCAGACAGGACGTATCTGTCTAACTTCCTGGGAATCAAACCCACAACCCTAGCATTACAAGCACCATGCTCTACCAACTGAGCCATACAGGACCAACTATACAGTGAAATTGTGTAGTCAATCTTATTCTCCTGCCAACTCTTCTCATGGGGTCTGAAGTTTCAATGAGAGAGATGTAACAACTGGGAACCTCTAGGACAGAAACGAGACTACCATGGTGAGAGACAGAAAGACTGGTGTGATGGAGAGAAATATATAGAGAGAGACAGAGACAGAGAGAATGAGAGAGAGAGAGAGAGAGAGAGATAGAGGTCATGATCAGATGAGCTCCTGCATTTTTCAGCATGTAATTTTTAAAAAAGATAGATTTAGAGTTCAATAAACTTGGATTTTTTGTCATCAAAAAAAAAATCAAAAACAAATTTATTTATATAGCCCTTCGTACATCAGCTGAAATCTCAAAGTGCTGTACAGAAACCCAGCCTAAAACCCCAAACAGCAAGCAATGCATGTGAAAGAAGCACGGTGGCTGGGAAAAACTCCCTAGGAAAAACTCCTGAGAAAGGCCAAAAACCTAGGAAGAAACCTAGAGAGGAACCAGGCTATGAGGGGTGGCCAGTCCTCTTCTGGCTGTGCCGGGTGGATATTATAACAGAACATGGTCAAGATGTTAAAATGTTCGTAAATGACCAGCATGGTCAAATAATAATAATCATAGTAATTGTCGAGGGTGCAACAAGCACGTCCGGTGAACAGGTCAGGGTTCCGTAGCTGCAGGCAGAACAGTTGAAACTGGAGCAGCAGCATGGCCAGGTGGACTGGGGACAGCAAGGAGTCATCATGCCAGGTAGTCCTAGGGCTCAGGTCCTCCGAGAGAAAGAAAGAAAGAAAGAGAGAATTAGAGAGAGCATATTTACATTCACACAGGACACCGGATAAGACAAGAAAATACTCCAGATGTAACAGACTGACCCTAGCCCCCGACACATAAACTACTGCAGCATAAATACTGGAGGCTGAGACAGGAGGGATCAGAAGACACTGTGGCCCCATCCGATGATACCCCCGGACAGGGCCAAACAGGCAGGATATAACCCCACCCACTTTGCCAAAGCACAGCCCCCACACCACTAGAGGGATATCTACAACCACCAACTTACCGTCCGAAGACAAGGCCGAGTATAGCCCACAAAGATGTCCGCCACGGCACAACCCAAGGGGGGGGCGCCAACCCAGACAGGAAGACCACGTCAGTGGTTCAACCTACTCAAGTGACGCACCCCTCCCATGGTCATGTCAGGAACATGTACAGGATGCTACCCTCTACAACATAACCTTCACTCCAAATCAAAAATCAAACCCACAACCTGATTTTGGACTGAATTACGGAATCACCTGGAAGGTTAACAACTACCAAAGGTTATTATTCCAACACTATACAGCAAATGCTCTGGAAAACAACAGAAACCTGAAAACACCATGCAACCTGGAACTGAGTGAGTAATGTTTAGTCTGAAGCTATATTTTATTTCCAAATGCCAAGAAGAAAAATACATTACATTACTTTATAAGTACTGAATGCTAAATTAAGGCTGCCAAGCTTGATACAACTTCAATTAGCACTGATGTGTCAAGTGAGAGGTGTCAAAGCCCTTTAGCCCAACAATGGCAGGAGAGTGGAACAGTCCACTCCAACCAAATGGAGAGGCCTTAGAAGCTGCCTCCAGCTGTTCAGAGGTAATTAAAATACAGTAGCCTGTGTATGTAAAGAATGATAAGGCAAGAAAAGATCACAAAATGAAGCACTTTATGGAAAATCAAGAGACACTTTTTGCTGACTATTGTAAAAATGGGAACATCAGCATCCTCCACACAAACCATCCCCTTGGCATGGCACAATGCTATGTTAACAAACTACCCCTCTGTTAAGAGGGGGGATGGTAATGAGGGGTGGAAACTCAGGATACTAGACAACGAAGACTCTGAGTCAGCTAATATAAATCTCCATAAGTCTGGAAGAGTGTATGTACAGGGCAACCCCAAACAGTTTCAGCTGTACTTTCACCTAATCAAAGAATTAGCCCAGCAGGAGAAGCTCTCCCTTGAGAAAGATACCCCCTCCCCGAACAGGTCAGACCAGACCTCTTCATTATATAACCCCACAGACAAGCAACCCCAAGCAGAAAGTCAACCTCCCGGTACAGAATACTACCCCCTCATTGAAATGAAGGATACATTCCCCCAGCTGGAGGTAAGGCAGGTGGAGCTGGAACAGCAGGTGATTACACTCCAGTCAGCACAGACCCAGACAACAGTCCAGCACAACAACACCCCCTTAACCAGACCCGGAGAGCTGGAGGTGGAGAGAGACGTATCTGCACTCTGGACTGTGGTGAGACAACTTCAACAATATAAAAAGCAAGAGCAGGAGAAGAACAGAGCACAAGAGGAGAGGATCAGACTGCTGGAGGAGAGGGTGAGGGGGATGGCGTGTGACAGAGAACAACCCACTAGAGAGGTGGCCACCCCTGCAGAGAAGCCAGCAGAACAGCCCACCTCAGCTCCCGACACCACAGCAGAACAGTCCACAACAGACCTTGACCATAGTGTCGACATCACAGCAGAACAGACAAATGAAGAACCCCAAGCCCAGGGGATCTCACCCCCTCTGAGCACCCCCCCCCCCCGTCAGCCACCCTGATAGCCCTTCTGACAACCCCCCCCCCCCCCACACACACACACACACACACACACACACACACACACACTGAGGACATACACAAGACACAGATTGTATTACTTATGGACTCAAATGGTAAATATATAGAAGAAAATATACTTTTTCCCTAACACAGTGTGTCTAAACTCTGGTGTCCAAACACCCAGCACGCCCTAGACCTTCTGTCTGAGGACCAACTAGGTTCACCTAACCATATAATAATACACACAGGCACAAACGACCTGAGAACACAGCAGGAAAGTGTGGCCAAAGCACTGAAGGGAGTGATTGAAAAAGCTTCTTCTACTTTCCCCAACGCACAAGTGGCTATCTCCACCCTGCTACCACAAAAAGACTTCCACCCTGCTACCATGAAAAGACTCCCACCCTGCTACCATGAAAAGACTTCCACCCTGCTACCACGAAAAGACTTCCACCCTGCTACCATGATAAGACTTCCACCCTGCTACCATGAAAAGACTTCCACCCTGCTACCATGAAAAGACTTCCACCCTGCTACCACGAAAATACTTCCACCCTGCTACCATGAAAAGACTTACACCCTGCTACCATGAAAAGACTTCCACCCTGCTACCATGAAAAGACTTCCACCCTGCTACCACGAAAAGACTTCCACCCTGCTACCATGATAAGACTTCCACCCTTCTACCACGAAAAGACTTCCACCCTGCTACCATGAAAAGACTTCCACCCTGCTACCATGATAAGACTTCCACCCTGCTACCACGAAAAGACTTCCACCCTGCTACCATGAAAAGACTTCCACCCTGCTACCACAAAAAGACTTCCACCCTGCTACCACGATAAGACTTCCACCCTGCTACCATGATAAGACTTCCACCCTGCTACCACGAAAAGACTTCCACCCTGCTACCATGAAAAGACTTCCACCCTGCTACCACAAAAGACTTCCACCCTGCTACCACAAAAAGACTTCTACCCTGCTACCACAAAAAGACTTCCACCCTGCTACCACAAAAAGACTTCCACCCTGCTAACACGAAAAGACTTCCACCCTGCTACCATGAAAAGACTTCCACCCTGCTACCATACAGCGAGTAAATGCAAGTATTTCCCATGACTGTGCCTCAAAACCAAGTGTTTACATGGCCCACCACTCCACCCTGGACTTGAACAACCTTTATGACCAGGTCCACCTATACAAGGCAGCGGTGCCCACCTTTGCCCGGACCCTAAAGGACATCGCTCTCAAACGCTGCCCCAACACCTCACACAAGAGCAACAGATCAACAGACACCCCGCCCACACCAGTGAGACACTTTCCAGACCTGCGGGACCCCCACCAGAACTGCCCATAGAGGACCCACGCCGAGAGGACCTACATCCAGACCACAGCACCACCAGCCACATCCACACCCCCACCCCAACCAATCAACACCCCCCCAAGTCAACCATGCCCACACCCCATTTAGGCCCCCTCAGATCAGACCTATGCCCCTCCTGCCAGCCTGAGGTCATCTGCCTGTGGCCTAAAGAGCAGGAACCTGGACTTCATCAAAGAAATCAGAAATACAGACATTGTCATCCTACAACAAACTTGGTATTGAGGAGATGGACCCACTGGTTGCCCTCTTGGTTACAGAGAGCTGGTAGTCCCATCCACCAAACTACCAGGCGTGAAACAGGGAAGGGACTCAGGGGGTATGCTAATTTGGAATAGGGCAGACCTACCTCACTCCATTAAATGAATCAAAACAGGAACATTTTACATTTGGCTAGAAATTCAAAAGGAAAATGTCCTCCTGTGTGCTATCTATATCCCCCCACTAGAATCCCCATACTTTAATGAAGACAGCTTCTCCATCCTGGAGGGGGAAATCAATCATTTCCAGGCCCAGGGACATGTACTAGTCTGTGGTGACCTAAATGCCAGAACTGGACAAGAACCTGACACCCTCAGCGCACAGGGGGACAAACACCTGCCTGGAGGTCAACATTCCCTCCCCGATATTCCCCCCTATGCACAACTATAACAACATAACCAACAAAAACAAGTCACAACTCCTGCAGCTCTGTCGCATGCTGGGTATGTTCATAGTCAATGGTAGGCTTCGAGGGGACTCCTATGGTAGGTACACCTATAGCTCATCTCTTGGCAGTAGTACTGTAGACTACTTTATCACTGACCTCAACCCAGAGTCTCTCAGAGCATTCACAGTCAGCCCACTGACACCCCTATCAGACCACAGAAAAATCACAGTCTACTTGAACAGAACAATACTCAATCATGAGGCATCAAAGCCAAAGGAACTGAGTAATATTAAGGAATGCTATAGATGGAAGGAATGTAGTTTGGAAACCTACCAAAAAACAATTAGGCAACAACAAATTCAATCCCTTTTAGACAACTTCCTGGACAAAACGTTCCACTGTAATAGTGAAGGTGCAAACTTGGCAGTAGAAAATCTTAACAGTATGTTTGACGTCTCAGCTTCCCTATCAAATCTAAAATTCTCAAATACAAAAACTGAAGAAAATGAACAGCAATGACAAATGGTTTGATGAAGAATGCAAAAATCTAAGAAAGAAATTGAGAAACCTGTCCAACAAAAAAACTGAGAGACCCGGAAAACCTGAGTCCATGCCTTCACTGTGGTGAATCTCTAAACAATACAGAAATACACTACGGAAAAAGAAGGAACAGCACGTCAGAAATCAGCTCAATGTAGTTGAAGAATCCATAAACTCTAACCACTTCTGGGAAAATTGGAAAACACTAAACAAACAACAACAGAAAGAGTTATCTATCCAAAATGGAGATGTATGGGTAAACCACTTCTCCAATCTTTTTGCCTCTTTAACAAAGAATAAACAGCAAAAACAAATACATGATCAAATTCAAATCTTAGAATAAACTATTAAAGACTTCCAGAACCCACTGGATTCTCCAATTACCTTGAATGAACTACAGAACAAAATAAAAACCCTCCAACCCAAAATGGCCTGTGGTGTTGATGGTATCCTCAATGAACTGATCAAATAAACAGACAACAAATTCCAATTGGCTATACTAAAACTCTTTAACATCATCCTTAGCTCTGGCATCTTCCCCAATATTTGGAACCAAGTGCTGTCCACAAAAGTGGAGACAAATCTGACCCCAATAACTACCGTGGGATATGCGTCAACAGCAACCTTGGGAAAATCCTCTGCATTATCATTAACAGCAGACTCTTACAATGTACTGAGGAAATGTCAAATTGGCTTTTTACCAAATTAACGTACAACAGACCACGTATTCACCCTGCGTACCCTAATTGACAAACCAATCAAACAAACCAAAACAAAGACAAAGTCTTGTCATGCTTTGTTGACTTCAAAAAAGCCTTTGACTCAATTTGGCATGAGGGTCTGCTATACAAATTGATGGAAAGTGGTGTTGGAGGAAAAACATAAGACATTATAAAATCCATGTACACAAACAACAGTAAAAAAAACACACATTTCTTTCCACAGGGCTGTGGGGTGAGGCAGGGATGCAGCTTAAGCCCCACACTCTTCAACATATATATCAACAAATTGGCGAGGGCACTAAAAAGACTGCAGCACCCGGCCTCACCCTACTAGAATCTGAAGTCAAATGTCTACTGTTTTGTGACGATCTGGTGCTTCTGTCACTAACCAAGGAGGGCCTACAGCAGCACCTAGATCTTCTGCACTGATTCTGCCAGTAAATATCAGCAAGACCAAAATAATGGTGTTCCAAAAAAGGTCCAGTTGCCAGGACCACAAATGTTAATTCCATCTAGACACTGTTGCCCTAGAGCACACAAAAAACTATACATACCTTGGCCTAAACTTTACTTTAACCATTTGTACATTGTTACAACACTGTATATATACATAATATGACGTGTAATGTCTTTATTCTTTAGGAATTTTGGTGAGTGTAATGTTTACTGTTCATTTTTATTGTTTATTTCACTTTTGTATATTATCTACTTCACTTGCACTGGCAATGTTAACATATGTTTCCCATGCCAATAAAGCCCCTTGAATTGAGAGAGAGAGAGACAGACAGAGCGAGTGTGAGAGAGAGAGAGAGAGAGAGAGAGAGAGAGAGAGAGAGAGAGAGAGAGAGAGAGAGAGAGAGAGAGAGAGAGAGAGAGAGAGAGAGAGAGAGAGAGAGAGAGAGAGAGAGAGAGAGAGAGAGAGAGAGAGAGAGAGAGAGAGAGAGAGAGAGAGAGAGAGAGAGAGAGAGAGAGAGAGAGAGAGACAGAGACAGAGACAGAGACAGAGACAGAGACAGAGACAGAGACAGAGACAGAGACAGAGACAGACTAAAGAAAGAAAGACTGGTGTGACAGTATCTACACTTCTACCACACTCAAACGCCTCTTCCCTGCTTACATGTGTAGAGCGTAGCATGTGTGTCTACTCTGTGTGTGTGTGTAGTGTGTAGTTTTGTGTAGTGTGAAGTGTGTGTATCGCACAATTAAAATATCCTCCTTGTTGACTAGCTGATCAAACAGAGTCTCTGTCACTCGACTCTGAAATGCAGAAGTTACATGGCGCTCGCTCGGGTAATGAACACATTACACAAGCAACTGGGAACGCATCGAACAGCAGATAATGGATTTTTAAGCGACCTAAAACACGACATAAAACACCAGATGAAGCTACAACAAAGTACTCATCAAGATGGAAGAGAAGTGTGTGTGTGTGTGTGTGTGTGTGTGTGTGTGTGTGTGTGTGTGTGTGTGTGTGTGTGTGTGTGTGTGTGTGTGTACATGCGGTGTTTGTGCCTTAAGCTGGAAGAGAAGAGTTTCTACATGGCATCAAGTGAGACACTCAGCTCACATCTCCTCCGACGATATTTAAAAGAGATTCATGAAATTATAATCATCACAGCTGTAATCAAAAGCATATTGTAGTCAAGACGCCTTCACTTAGACTTCTTTCAACACCAGCAGGTTTCATTAGGCCACTGATACTCACTAGAGTTGAATTTGAGTGTATAGAACTACCATGAGTAGCGTCTTGATTATTTATCCCTTTCACTATAGGAATCAATAAAGATAAAATCTACTAAAATATATCTACGTTATATGGCTGGGCACAGCCGACAACGCACCATTTTAAGATATTTTCCTCAACATTTGTGGAGATTTCTTTCAAAAACACTGTGGATGTCGGTTCAAGCATTATTTACCTTTAAAAGTGAATAGCAATCCACTTCCCGACACCGCACTTCTTGCTGTATACGGGCCTCACTGTGAGGGCCTCACTGTGAGGGCCTCACTGTGAGGGCCTCACTGTGAGAGTAATCAGAGCCTGTTGTTTAATTGATTCACTTCCAGAATATGGTTCCCACTTCTTATGAATGTTACATATACTGATGTTTGCCATGAGAGCCCTGCATGAGCGTTTAACTACACACCGTATGCCTGTCTGTGTGTGTGTGAGTGCGTGCGTGCGTGCATGCGTGCGTGTGGGCGTGCGTGTGTGTGTGTGTGTGTGTGTGTGTGTGTGTGTGTGTGTGTGTGTGTGTGTGTGTGTGTGCGGGCGTGAAGACCACACACACGCCCTGCGTTTCCCCACGATTTATCACTGTCTTCATAGAACTCTGTCATTAAAGCACAGGACATGAAGAGACGGAGAGAGACAAAGCAATTACTAGGAAATGGGCTTCGTCATGGGTAGAATTTGAGGGTGAAAGACAAAGAGAGAGGGAGGGAGAGAGAGAGAGAGAGAGAGAGAGAGAGAGAGTAAGAGAGAGAAGAAGAGAGATAGAGAGAGAGGGAAGGCGTTGCCATTTCCTCTTGAGGTGGATGAGGGCAGATTTGATAGGAATCAATTTGTCTGTGAGATTGTATGTGATCTCTTAAATGTGTTTGAGGATGGGGAGATTGTTCACAAAGTATGATTTGGTATATTAGGTTTACCTCCATTAAACTTTTCTTAATATTGATTTAATTGCCCAGAAACCACACTGTCCTTCAGCTTTCACTGCGTATGTGTGGTTATCAATGACAACTGATCGAATATAATCACAGTGTTGCTGGTACTTTACTACCTCAGATTGCAAGGGTTGAATCACACCTGTTAGACTTTACGGTTCTATTTTAGAGATTATAGATGGTGTGGATTTGAGAGAGACATAACGGTTCTATTTTAGAGATTATAGATGGTGTGGATTTGAGAGAGACATAACTGTTCGATTTTAGAGATTATAGATGGTGTGGATTTGAGAGAGACATAACGGTTCTATTTTAGAGATTATAGATGGTGTGGATTTGAGAGAGACATAACGGTTCTATTTTAGAGATTATAGATGGTGTGGATTTGAGAGAGACATAACGGTTCCATTTTAGAGATTATAGATGGTGTGGATTTGAGAGAGACATAACGGTTCCATTTTAGAGATTATAGATGGTGTGGTAGATTATAGATGGTGTGGTAGTAAAGTAGGAAGGGTATGGTGTAATTACATGGTCAGTAAAGTAGGATATAGTATGGTGTCATTACATGGTCAGTAAAGTAGGAAGGGTATGGTGTCATTACATGGTCAGTAAAGTAGGAAGGGTATGGTGTCATTACATGGTCAGTAAAGTAGAAAGAGTATGGTGTCATTACATGGTCAGTCAAGTAGAATATAGTATGGTTTTATTACATGGTCAGTAAAGTAGAATAGATTATAGTACAATTGCATGGTCAGTCAAGTAGAATATAGTAAAGTTTAAAGGTAGCCTGCTAAGCATGTGAACAGCCTATATAACGCAGCGAGGCACGTGTAGGATTAGTCTAAGACTGTATCCCAAACGGCAATCTTTCCCCATAGGGCTCTGGTCAAAAGTAATGCACTCCATAGCTAGGGTACCATTTGGCATGCAGAGTAAGGCTGTAAAAGCTTTACAGCAGGTTGGAGAGCAAAATCAATTTGAGCATGAAAATGAACCTTTAAACCTCCCAACGTGACTCCCATACCTTTTCTCTTCCCTGAAGAAACTAAACAAAAAAGCAGAAGAGAACGCATAGAATGTGATAAAGTTCCTTATCTTTACTGCCCCGGGAACATGGAGAGAAGAGACAGAACAGAAGGCAGAGGGAGAGAGAGATAGAGCTAGAGAAAGAGAGAGAGAGAGAGATAGAGCTAGAGAGAGAGAGAAAATAGCGAGTGAGAGAGAGAGAGGTAGAGAGGTAGAGAGGGAGCTAGAGGGAGAGAGAGGTAGAGAGGTAGAGAGGTAGAGAGGGAGCTAGAGAGAGAGAGAGAGAGGTAGAGAGAGAGAGGTAGAGAGAGAGGTAGAGAGAGAGAAGAAAGAGAGAGGGAGAAAATAGAGTGCATGAGAGAGAGAGAGAAAATAGAGAGTGCATGAGAGAGAGAGAGGTAGAGAGGTAGAGAGGGAGCTAGAGGGAGAGAGAGGTAGAGAGGTAGAGGTAGAGAGGTAGAGAGGGAGCTAGAGAGAGAGAGAGAGAGAGAGAGAGAGGTAGAGAGAGAGGTAGAGAGAGAGGTAGAGAGAGAGGTAGAGAGAGAGGTAGAGAGAGAGAAGAAAGAGAGAGGGAGAAAATAGAGAGTGCATGAGAGAGAGAGAGAAAATAGAGAGTGCATGAGAGAGAGAGAGAAAATAGCGAGAGAGAGAGGTGATAGCCGATAGCCATAAAATAATAATAGAGAGAATCGAAAGAGAGAGAGAGAAAAAAATAGATTAACGGAAACACCTGTTATGAAATAACTTGCTTCTGAAGTGGCATCCAGCCATCTTGGGAATTGCAAATTTGATAGGCTTTTGGAAAACAAGCTTCAATGCACAAGAGCTCCTCCTTAATGTTCAATAATTCTGGAATAATTACTCAAATATATTTTTTTAGCTGGCAGAACCAGCAGAGAACTCTCATCTGTGTATAGTTGTCACTGTGAGAAAACATTCCTTGCATATACCTAGAAACTGTCGTTGTAGACCCACTTGATTGAATATGGATACTGTATCTTGTAACATTACGGCTACATGTGGCTTGTATAGGTGCAATGGCATTGACTTCTACCACTGAGGACTAGAGGTTCAGACTCACGTTCTCAACAACACAGCCTACTCTGAAGATGCTACCAGTGTATAGATATCGCCAATATGTTTGATGGACGCTTGTAGACCCAATGTTGACCACACTCTCACTCACTTCCTCACCCACAGTATTGACATCACAATACTTTGTGATGAAGTGTATCATCTCAGAACGAGCATTTCCAGCCCCTGTCAGAGCTGTGAGGACCCCCTGTCAGTGGTGAGGGCCCCCTGGAGCTGTAGTTCTTTGGAATAAAGACACACTCCACATGATTCTCTCTCTGAGCCGCAAGCCAGCCTTTCATATCCCTGCTTCAAAAGCCCCCCTGTGCCGTTCTTTAGGAACCTTCTCTACCTCCACCCATCACTCACCTTCTCTCCATCCATCCCTGTATCTCTGCCTCTCTCACTAGTTCTCTCCCTAGTTCTCTCCCTATCTCTCTCCCTAGTTCTCTTCCTAGTTCTCTCCCTAGCTTTCTCCCTAGCTCTCTCCCTAGCTCTCTCCCTAGCTCTCTCCCTAGCTCTCTCCCTAGCTCTCTCCCTAGTTCTCTCCCTAGCTCTCTCCCTAGCTCTCTCCCTAGCTCTCTCCCTAGTTCTCTCCCTAGCTCTCTCCCTAGCTCTCTCCCTAACTCTCTCCCTAGCTCTCTCCCTAGCTCTCTCCCTAGCTCTCTCCCTAGCTCTCTCCCTAGCTCTCTCCCTAACTCTCTCCCTAGCTCTCTCCCTAGCTCTCTCCCTAGCTCTCTCCCTAGCTCTCTCCCTAGCTCTCTCCCTAGTTCTCTCCCTAACTCTCTCCCTATCTCTCTCCCTATCTCTCTCCCTAGCTCTCTCCCTAGCTCTCTCCCTAACTCTCTCCCTATCTCTCTCCCTAACTCTCTCCCTAGTTCTCTCCCTAGTTCTCTCCCTAGCTCTCTCCCTTGCTCTCTCCCTTGCTCTCTCCCTAACTCTCTCCCTATCTCTCTCCCTAGCTCTCACCCGAGTTATCTCACTAGTTCTCTCCCTAGCTCTCTCCCTATCTCTCTCCCTATCTCTCTCACTAGCTCTCTCCCTAGTTCTCTCCTTATCTCTCTCCCTTGCTATCTCCCTAGTTCTCCCTCTTTGCTGTTTTTCTCTCTCCCTAGTTCTCTCCCTAGTTCTCCCTCTTTGCTGTTTTTCTCTCTCCATCCAGCTGTCAATGTCAATGTATCCGTCTTTCTATTTTTCGCCCTCAATCCCTCCATTCCTCCCTCCCTCCCAGGTAGCCTGGCAGGTAGGTGCGTTGGGCCAGTAAGAGAAAGGTTGTTGGGTTGAATCCCCGAGCTGTCGTTCTGCCCCTGAGCAAGGCAGTTAACCCACTGTTCCACCGGGTGCCGATAACGTGGATGTCGATTAAGGCAGCCCCCCCCCCTCTCTCTGATTCAGAGGGGTTGGGTTAAATGCGGAAGACACATTTCAGTTGAATGCATTCAATTGTACAACTGACTATGTATCCCTTCCTCCAGCAACCTCTGTCTTTTCTCTTTGTCAATATGGATAAGTTACCTCTCAGAGAGAGAGAGAGAGAGCGAAAGAGAGAGCAAGAGAGAGAGAGAGAGAGCGAGAGACCAGTCCAAGGACTATGTGTTTTATAGCAGTTCATATGAATGACTGACGTCATCTGTACAGAATGATTTTAATTAATTATATGTTGTATTCTTAGATATTTACTTTTAGCTTTAATATGTGATGTAATGAAAGCAGTGTTGGTGCCGTGACTGTGTAATATAGCCTACGAAATGATTTTATGCACAGTATGCCTATGTAACAGTATAGCTTCCATCCCTCTCATTGCCCCTACCAGGGCTCGAACCAGGGACCCTCTGCACACATCGACAACAGTCACCCTCGAAAGCATCGTTACCCATCGCTACACAAAAGCCGTGGCTCTTGCAGAGCAAGGGGAACAACAACTTCAAGGTCTCAGAGCGAGTGACGTCACTGATTGAAACGCTATTAGCGCGCACCACCGCTAACTAGCTAGCCATTTCACATCGGTTACACCTACCTGGTGGCAGTTAGCATAGCTGGTAACCGAAAGGTCGCTGGTTCGAATCTCAGAGCTGACTAGGCAAAACATTTGCACTGGATAAGAATGTGTGCTAAATGACTCAAATGTACACGTAGAAAGTGAGAGAAGCCCATTTCCTCCTGACATGAGGTATACTGCCGGTAAACAATATGGGAAGAGCTTTGAAACAGAGCCACTGCTTCCAATAATACTGGAGCAGAGCCAAGTATAGGACTACAGCTCCCAAGATACTGAGCTGTGGCAGAGCCAGGTATAGGACTATAGCTCCCAAGATACTGAGCTGTGGCAGAGCCAGGTATAGGACTACAGCTCCCAAGACACTGTGCCGTGGCAGAGCCAGGTATAGGACTACAGCTCCCAAGACACTGAGTTGTTGCAGAGCCAGGTATACGACTACAGCTCCCAAGACACTGAGCTGTGGCAGAGCCAGGTATAGGACTACAGCTCCCAAGACACTGAGCTGTGGCAGAGCCAGGTATAGGACTACAGCTCCCAAGACACTGAGCTGTGGCAGAGCCAGGTATAGGACTACAGTTCCCAAGACATTGGGGCCCCAATTATTAGCCAGATCATCATTATTTTGCAAAAACAATAAAAAAAATGACAGGCTCACTAGGCTAAAAATGGACCAGCCCATCTGGCATTTGCTCAACAATAGTATCCAACTAACATGAAAGCTGGAAGTAGAAGAATGATGGTAAAATAGTGGTACTCTGTGTGTTATCATTTGAATTTGTATTTATTATGGATCCCCATTAGTTCCTGCCAAGGCAGCAGCTCCTCTTCCTGGGGTCCAACAAAATGAAGACAGTTACACAATCATCCCGTCCTGTCTGATAGATATTCAATCAGGCTAAAACCCAGAGACAGACACACCTTGTAGTGGTAGTGCAGATGCCAGGACCTATAGGGATCTAGTTAAAAGTAGTGCACTACATAGAAAACAGCAGATAATAGAGTGCTATTTGATAAACGGCCTAAATCTCTGTGAGGAGGAAGCCAGATGTTGCCAAACAGCCTAAATCTCTGTGAGGAGGAAGCCAGATGTTGCCAAACAGCCTAAATCTCTGTGAGGAGGAAGCCAGATGATGCCAAACAGCTTTAATCTCTGTGAGGAGGAAGCCAGATGATGCCAAACAGCTTTAATCTCTGTGAGGAGGAAGCCAGATGATGCCAAACAGCCTTAATCTCTATGAGGAGGAAGCCAGATGATGCCAAACAGCCTAAATCTCTGTGAGGAGGAAGCCAGATGCTGCCAAACAGCCTGACGTTTGGCTTGAAACAGCAGATCTGAAAAGATACGGGCTAAGTCTGAAATGGCACCCTGAAATGGCACCCTATATGGTGCCATTTTTGTACTAATGGTCTGTAGAATATGTTCCATCTCAGCTCCTTAGTGTCCTTGCAGAGCAGTGATACCAAAATGTTACAGGATCAATCAATGATCCTTTCCCAGGCATTATCATCCAACAGCATTATACTGTATGGGAATCTCAAATTATACTGTATGTAAATCTCAAATTACAACCTAATCCCAGCCTACTACATGACCAACCTGGTTTCGAACTCAAGCCTCCAGCGACAAAATACTACATCAACACACCACCAGAATAACTGTCTGGTGAAAGACAACACCAACACACCACCAGAATACCTTTCTGGTCAAATACTACATCAACACACCACCAGAATACCTGTCTGGTAAAATACTACATCAACACACCACCAGAATACCTGTCTGGTAAAATACTACATCAACACACCACCAGAATACCTGTCTGGTAAAATACTACATCAACACACCACCAGAATACCTTTCTGGTAAAATACTACATCAACACACCACCAGAATACCTGTCTGGTAAAATACTACACAAACACACCACCAGAATACCTGTCTGGTAAAATACTACATCAACACACCACCAGAATATCTGTCTGGTAAAATACTACATCAACACACCACCAGAATACCTGTCTGGTAAAATACTACATCAACACACCACCAGAATACCTGTCTGGTAAAATACTACATCAACACACCACCAGAATACCTGTCTGGTAAAATACTACATCAACACACCACCAGAATACCTGTCTGGTAAAATACTACATCAACACACCACCAGAATACCTGTCTGGTAAAATACTACATCAACACACCACCAGAATACCTGTCTGGTAAAATACTACATCAACACACCACCAGAATACCTGTCTGGTAAAATACTACATCAACACACCACCAGAATACCTTTCTGGTAAAATACTACATCAACACACCACCAGAATACCTGTCTGGTAAAATACTACATCAACACACCACCAGAATACCTGTCTGGTAAAATACTACATCAACACACCACCAGAATACCTGTCTGGTAACATACTACTCAGTACAACACCACCAGAATACCTGTCTGGTAAAATACTACATCAACACACCACCAGAATACCTTTCTGGTAAAATACTACATCAACACACCACCAGAATATCTGTCTGGTAAAATACTGCATCAACACACCACCAGAATACCTGTCTGGTAAAATACTACATCAACACACCACCAGAATACCTGTCTGGTAAAATACTACACAAACACACCACCAGAATACCTGTCTGGTAAAATACTACATCAACACACCACCAGAATACCTGTCTGGTAAAATACTACATCAACACACCACCAGAATACTACACAAACACACCACCAGAGAATACCTGTCTGGTATAATACTACATCAACACAACACCAGAATACCTGTCTGGTAAAATACTACATCAACACACCACCAGAATACCTGTCTGGTAAAATACTACATCAACACACCACCAGAATACCTGTCTGGTTAAATATTACACCAACACACCACCAGAATACCTGTCTGGTAAAATACTACATCAACACACCACCAGAATACCTTTCTGGTAAAATACTACATCAACACACCACCAGAATACCTGTCTGGTAAAATACTACACCAACACACCACCAGAATACCTGTCTGGTAAAATACTACATCAACACACCACCAGAATACCTGTCTGGTAAAATACTACACAAACACACCACCAGACTACCTGTCTGGTAAAATACTACATCAACACACCACCAGAATACCTGTCTGGTAAAATACTACATGAACACACCACCAGAATACCTGTCTGGTAAAATACTACATCAACACACCACCAGAATACCTGTCTGGTAAAATACTACACAAACACACCACCAGAATACCTGTCTGGTAAAATACTACATCAACACACCACCAGAATACCTGTCTGGTAAAATACTACATCAACACACCACCAGGATACCTTTCTGGTCAAATACTACATGTTCGCTATTTTCCCACGCTATTAACTAATAGAAGACTCTTCTCTAAGAGGTTGCACAGTGTATACACTGAGTGTACAAAACATTAAGAACACATTCCTAATATTGAGTTGTTTTGTACACTCAGTATATATATGGTGTGCAGATAGACAAGTGATTTGATTATTTCATAATCTGATACAATAGGTTGAGATAGCTAAGCGGTAGTATTGCATTTCCTCTACTCTTGAGAATACTGAATAACATCATGTACTGTTGCAAGACTAGATATGTGAGAGAAAGATATGATTGTTTTCTCTAGTTCTCTCTCTCTCTCTCTCCATAATCCTTCATGTCAGTGTATTTCCCTCCGTTTCACTCCCTCGCTAATCTTCTCTTTTTTTCTCTCCAGGCCATAGCTCCAGTCCCCTATATCTCAGCCCCAGTCTCAGCATCCAACCCCTGTCTCCCAAGCCCCAGTCTCAGCATCTAACCCCTGTCTCCCAGGCCCCAGTCTCAGCATCTAACCCCAGTCTCAGCATCTAACCCCTGTCTCCCAGGCCCCAGTCTCAGCATCTATCATGTGTCTCCCAGGCCCCAGTCTCAGCATCTAACCCCTGTCTCCCAAGCCCCAGTCTCAGCATCTAACCCCTGTCTCCCAGGCCCCAGTCTCAGCATCTAACCCCAGTCTCAGCATCTAACCCCTGTCTCCCAGTCCCCAGTCCCACAACCAGCCGCTAATTCATCTCCCAGTATCCAGCTCCAGCTGGAACACTGCCCCAGCCTGGAGCTTCTATTTGAGAAGGCTGTTGTCCGGACATGACAGTCAGTGAAGACAAAGCACCGTGTGTGTAAAACATGCTCACTGAGCCTCCTCCAGAACCTCTGGACATTAATCATTACAATCACACCACACACACACACACACACACACACACACACACACACACACACACACACACACACACACACACACACACACACACACACACACACACACACACAGAGGATGTCAGGCTTGTGTTCATGCTTGTGTTCAAGGTTGTGTTTAGGGATGTGTTCAGGGTTGTGTTCAGGGTTGTGTTCAGGTAGGGTTGTGTTCAGGGTTGTGTTCAGGGTTGTGTTCAGGGATGTGTTCAGGGTTGTGTTCAGGGTTGTGTTTAGGTAGGGTTGTGTTCAGGGTTGTGTTCAGGGATCTGTTCAGGGTTGTGTTTAGGTAGGGTTGTGTTCAGGGTTGTGTTCAGGGTTGTGTTCAGGGTTGTGTTCAGGGTTGTGTTTGTGTAGGGTTGTGTTTAGGTAGGTTGTGTTCAAGGTTGTGTTCAGGGTTGTGTTGAGGTAGGGTTGTGTTCAGGGTTGTGTTCAGGGTTGTGTTTAGGTAGGGTTGTGTTCAGGGTTGTGTTTAGGTAGGGTTGTGTTCAGGGTTGTGTTTAGGTAGGGTTGTGTTCAGGGTTGTGTTTAGGTAGGGTTGTGTTCAGGGTTATGTTTGCGTAGGGTTGTGTTCAGGGTTGTGTTTAGGTAGGGTTGTGTTCAGGGTTATGTTTGCGTAGGGTTGTGTTCAGGGTTGTGTTTGCGAAGGGTTGTGTTCAGGGTTGTGTTCAGGGTTATGTTCAGGGTTGTGTGTGCGTAGTCTAGAGACGGTAAAAGGCTCACCTGATTTGGTCAGGTGCAGGGTTTCTGAAAGCCCTGTCGAAACGTTGGTGGTTATTAAATACATTACATTCGAGATACAGATTGGTGGGTGGATGCAGGTGGGGACCTTAAAGCTAACGGGAGGTGGTGGTGTTGGAGTAATGGGTAGATGCAGGAGGGGACCTTAAAGCTAACGGGAGGTGATGGTGGTGGAGTAATGGGTGGATGCAGGAGGGGTTCTTAAAGCTAACGAGAGGTGGTGGTGGTGGAGTAGTGGGTGGATGCAGGAGGGGTTCTTAAAGCTAACGGGAGGTGGTGGTGGTGGAGTAATGGGTAGATGCAGGAGGGGACCTTAAAGCTAACGGGAGGTGGTGGCGTTGGAGTAATGGGTAGATGCAGGAGGGGACCTTAAAGCTAACGGGAGGTGGTGGTGGTGGAGTAATGGGTAGATGCAGGAGGGGACCTTAAAGCTAACGGGAGGTGGTGGTGGTGGAGTAATGGGTAGATGCAGGAGGGGTTCTTAAAGCTAACGGGAGGTGATGGTGTTGGAGTAATGGGTAGATGCAGGAGGGGTTCTTAAAGCTAACGAGAGGTGGTGGTGGTGGAGTAATGGGTAGATGCAGGAGGGGCATGTTAAAGCTAACGAGAGTTGGTGGTGTTGGAGTAATGGGTAGATGCAGGAGGGTTCTTAAAGCTAACGGGAGGTGGTGGTGGAGTAATGGGTAGATGCAGGAGGGTTCTTAAAGCTAACGGGAGGTGGTGGTGGAGTAATGAGTAGATGCAGGAGGGGACCTTAAAGCTAACGGGAGGTGGTGGTGTTGGAGTAATGGGTAGATGCAGGAGGGGACCTTAAAGCTAACGGGAGGTGGTGGTGTTTGAGTAATGGGTAGAGGCAGGAGGGGCATCTTAAAGCTACGGGAGGTGGTGGTGTTGGAGTAATGGGTAGAGGCAGGAGGGGCATCTTAAAGCTAACGGTATGGGATGGCCAGCTGTTCCGGTATGTTAATGTGAAGCTGTGGACATCTGTTTTGTCTTGCCAGGTTAAGTGTTTTCACTTTATCAGAGACAAGGTTTTATGAATAATCTATGTTGATAATGATTGTGTCTTAGTGTCAGGTCATATACATCCATCTGAGGCTGAGTGGAGACTGGGGGACTGTGAAGTTACGTCATTTGTGTTATGGATAGGATTTTGTGATGGATTTTTTGATGGCCAGCTGATCCTAGATCTGCCATATTGGCTGTTGAGGATGGCACTCTTGGGGACTGTGAGGTAGTGAGGGGGTGAATTAGCTGCAGAAGTCTGACTGGTGAATGTGGAGTAGGATAACATTAGACACTGATCTAAGGTCAGTTTTGTGTTTCCCAACCTAGTGGTTTTGTGATGGATTTTATCATTTATGTTGTGATGGCAAGCTGATCCTAAATCTTTCATGTTGTATATAGGCATCTGAAGATGGTACTCTTGCAGTGGTGTAAAGTACTTTATTAAAAATACTTTAAAGTTCTACTTAAGTAGTTTTTGGGGGTATCTGTACTTTACTTTACTATTTGTATTTTTGACGACTTTTACTTTTACTTCACTACATTCTGAAAGAAAATAATGTACTTTTTACTCTTTTTAAATGTACATTTTCCCTGACACCCAAAAGTACTTGCTTCATTTTGAATGCTTAGTAGGACAGAGAAATGGTCCAATTCACACACTTACCAAGAGAACATCCCTGGTCATCCCTACTGCCTCTGGTCTGGCGGACTCACTAAACACAAATGCTTTGTTTTTAAATGATGTCTGAGTGTTGGAGTGTCCCCATGGCTATCTGTATATTTAATAAAAACAAGAAAATCATGCCATCTGCTTTGCTTAATTTAAGGAATTTGAAATTATTCATACACTTACATTTACTTTGGATACTAGTCAAGACTTTTACACAAGCACTATTTCACTGGATGACTTTCTTTTTTATTTATTATTATTGCTTATTATTCAGTCATTTTCTGTTAAGGTATCTTTTACTTTTACTCAAGTATGACAATTGGGTACTTTTTCCACCATTGTACTCTTGGGAGCCGTGAGGTTATGGAAGGTCAAACAGCCTCAGGACTGACTGCTGAATGGGAATGGTGTGGGAGGACGTTTTTTTTACCTTTATTTAACTAGGCAAGTCAGTTAAGAACATATTCTTATGACGGCCTAGGAACAGTGGGTTAACTGCCTTGTTCAGGGGCAGAACGACAGATTTGTACCTTGTCAGCTCGGGGATTCGATCTTGCAACCTTTCAGTTACAAGTCCAACGTCCTAATGCTTATGGCTTGGACTTTATGGTCTGAGATCAGATCCTTGATGCATTATGTGCCTAAGGCCAACTTTCACCCCTAGCAACGTAGAGATCTAGTACTGGAGTATTTTGTTTTACATTAAAAAGACAAAGACTCAATGACATAAATATTTCCGACTTACAGATACCTATTTGTCTAACTTTGTTGTTTATTCCACTTTTAAACTTTACTAAATGTACGAGATGTAAGAGATTTAAGTCATTGCCCTGCAGAGACTCTATAAGTACATGATGAATTCATTACCTTCTTCTCCTCTGGGACTCTCTCTTCAGTTCCTCCAGCCTCCTCTGTTCTCTCCGTTCCTCCAGCCTCCTCTGTGACTCTCTTCAGTTCCTCCAGCCTCCTCTGTGACTCTCTCTTCAGTTCCTCCAGCCTCCTATGTTCTCTCCGTTCCTCCAGCCTCCTCTGTGACTCTCTCTTCAGTTCCTCCAGCCTCCTCTGTGACTCTCTCTTCAGTTCCTCCAGCCTCCTCTGTTCTCTCCGTTCCTCCAGCCTCCTCTGTGACTCTCTTCAGTTCCTCCAGCCTCCTCTGTGACTCTCTCTTCAGTTCCTCCAGCCTCCTCTGTTCTCTCCGTTCCTCCAGCCTCCTCTGTGACTCTCTTCAGTTCCTCCAGCCTCCTCTGTGACTCTCTCTTCAGTTCCTCCAGCCTCCTATGTTCTCTCCGTTCCTCCAGCCTCCTCTGTGACTCTCTCTTCAGTTCCTCCAGCCTCCTCTGTTCTCTCCATTCCTCCAGCCTCCTCTGTGACTCTCTTCAACTGGCTTAAATACATATGTCAAAAACGTTCAACTTGACCTGCGTTTGTTTTAGTTTATCCAGTACAATGTAACCAATGGAATAGGTTAGCAGCTCAAACACTTTCAACTATTTTGACCCAGTCAAATGGGTACACCTGCTGCCATATTTGATGACGTACCATTTGGAATGTCCTCATGGGGACATACAGTCCATTCATCATGTGTGCTGTCACTTGTTAAAGTATGTCATGGCGTTAGTTCTTCTCATATTAACCATGACCACAATTTGACCCTTAGAAGTGCTAGTTTCACACCACTGTGACTTTGCAATTGCAGGACATTCACTATTCACTGGATCTCATCTCATCCCATAAGAGCCTGCACAGCGCCTCAGTCTGTGGGCTCCCTTAACTACCCATTAAACAAAGCTTATCTCATAAAAAATATCATTTGCGGAGGGTAATATGTGATTAGCCCTCTCTCAGTGGGGGATCTTGCTGGTACTGTAGTAACTGAACTACTGAAGGGAGGCTGGCTGCTAACGCAATGCTACGCTGCAGATCTCATTATCAGCTGTCACACTCTCTTTGTTTCTCTCTCTCACCCTCGCTCTCTCTCCCTCTCTCTCTCTGTCTCTTACATACTATCTCTCTCTTTTTCTCTCTTAATCGTGACTCTCCATCTCCCTCACTCTCATTGAAATTGAAATTCAACTTGATGTCACGACACCTACGGAAGGTGGCGCCCCTCCTTGCTCGTGCGGCGCTCGGCGGTCGTCGTCGCCGGCCTACTAGCTGCCATCGATTTATGTTTCACGTTCTGTTAGTTAGGCCTAGGTTAGTTGCGCACCTGTTTTGTGTTAGTTGTTAGTGAGGAGGGATATTTAGGCTAGTTAGTTAGGTTTGTTGTTTGTGCGGGATTGTTCGTTTTGTCAGGGTGTGTTTGTCATGAGGTTCTGTATTTTTTGGAGTTACGCTATTCGTTTGGGCTGCGTTAAGGGTGGTGCGTTTCTTTTTGCACGCTTTGCACTCCATACCTTTGCATATTTTCCGTGTGAACATTTGATTAAATTCATTCACGGAATCATTCTGTCTCCTGCGCCTGACTCTTCTGAATCCACACACCACCCATTGTGACACTTGATTTAGTGTCATGAAAAGCATTGTGTCAACATTGCCAAATCAACAATGTACATTGTAATAAAATAATGAATAATAATAATATAATAAGATAGTGAATAATAATATAATAATAATATAATCATAATATAATAATTATAATAATATAATCATATAATCATAATATTATTATAATAATAATAATATAATAATATAATAATATAATAATAATAATAATCATAATATAATAATCATAATATCATAATAATATAATAATAATATAATAAAATCATTATTCTGATTAGCATTATAATATAATAATAATACAATAATAATTATAGTAATTATAATATAATAATACGTATTATTATAATGCAATAATAATAATAATTATTATTATTATAAAAATTGTAATAATAATAATAATAATAATGCAGTAGTGAATAATAATACAAATACATCAATAATAGAAATAACAAAAAGATAATGGATTAACACACTGTTCCCCGGTACGCCGTCATTGTAAATAAGAATTTGTTCTTAACTGACTTGCCTAGTTAAAACATATAATAAATAATAGGGACAATAAAAGGATAAACATGGAAAAAATAAACATGCTATTATTATTAATACTAAAAACAATACTACCACCACTATTATTAATACTAAAAACAATACTACCACCACTATTATTAACAGTAATACTACAACCATCCCTACTACTAGTGGTTAGATCGTTGGGCCAGTAACCGAACGGTTGTTGGATCGAATCCCCGAGCTGAGCAAGGCAGTTAACCCACGGTTCCCCGGGCGCCGAAGACGTGGATGTTGATTATGGCAGCCCCCCGCACCTTTCTGATTCAGAGAGGGGTTGTGTTAAATGCGGAAGACACATTTCAGTTGAATGCATTCAGTTGTACAGCTGACTACAGTAGGTATCCCCCTTTCCCTTTCCCTTACTACCCTTACCACTAATCTCTTCGTGAGGAATATTTCTCACAGTAAAAGAGAAAGTGCACCTCTGTCTCTACCTCCCCTGTCGTGCAGTGACCACATACACGCTCCTCTTTGGGTAGCCATGTCTTTTATGTCTGCCGGTTTCTATTGCCAATCGGTGGTCACTCAGCCTGTACTTGGTAAGGATCTGTCTCTGCCAGGTGGTCACTCAGCCTGTACTTGGTAAGGATCTGTCTCTGCCAGGTGGTCACTCAGCCTGTACTTGGTAAGGATCTGTCTCTGCCAGGTGGTCACTCAGCCTGTACTTGGTAAGGATCTGTCTCTGCCAGGTGGTCACTCAGCCTGTACTTGGTAAGGATCTGTCTCTGCCAGGTGGTCACTCAGAATGTACTTGGTAAGGATCTGTCTCTGCCAGGTGGTCACTCAGAATGTACTTGGTAAGGATCTGTCTCTGCCAGGTGGTCACTCAGAATGTACTTGGTAAGGATCTGTCTCTGCCAGGTGGTCACTCAGAATGTACTTGGTAAGGATCTGTCTCTGCCAGGTGGTCACTCAGAATGTACTTGGTAAGGATCTGTCTCTGCCAGGTGGTCACTCAGAATGTACTTGGTAAGGATCTGTCTCTGCCAGGTGGTCACTCAGAAGGTACTTGGTAAGGATCTGTCTCTGCTTCGTATCTCTGACAGAGTAGAGATAATCAGCCAATTCATATTCTCTGTTTAGGGTCAGATAGCAATTTAGTCGGCTTTGGGATTTCCAATGTTGTAAATATGAGTCCTTTGATTGGTTCATGATTTTGTTTATTTGAATTCTTTCTTTTGAAGCAGTGCTGGTGTCAGCTTGGTTGGTTAGGTCCAACACCAGCTGACTGAGAGGGCTCGTTTCTGGGGTCAGCTCTTGGGTTTGGAATGCTTTAATTTGTAGACTAGTATTTGGACTTGAATTTAGATGTAGCCAAAATTTTAATGATCTTTTCTGTATTTTCATTATTACTGGAAAGCGGCCCAATTCTGCCCTACATGCATTAGTTGGTGTATTTCTCTGGACATGTAGAATTTTACGACAGAATTCTGCATGTAGGGCTTCAATTGGATGTTTGTTCCACATTTTAAAGTCCAATTTATTGAGTGGCCCCCAAACCTCACGTCCTAGCACTATTGGTAGGAATACACTGTCAAATATTTTGGTCCAAATTCTAATTGGGATGTTGATTTTGAATAATTTCATTTTTATTGCATACAATGCTCTGCGGGGTTTTTATTTGAATCTCTCTCTCTCTCTCTCTCTAATTCAGAGGGGTTTTATTGGCATGGGAAACAAATGTTTACATTGCCAATGCAAGAAAAATAAACAAATGTTAGAAGAAACCAAAAAACATCATATTTTCTAACAGTAAATATTGCACAGTAAACATTGCCTCTCATAAAGGTTTCAAAAGGATGAAGGCATTTCAAATGCTATGTTTTCAGGTATGTACACTTTTTAACCATGTGCAAATAGTTGTAGTGTGAATAGTTGGGGAAGATAAATAAACAGGTCAATATTGGTTGTTTGTTCTCCACTGGTTCCCCTGTTTTCATGGCAACGGGTCACAAATATTGCTGCTGTGATTGCACATTGTGATATTTCGCCTAACAGATATGAGTGTTTATCAATGTTTGATTTGTTTTCAAATGATTTGTGGATCTGTTTAATCTGAGGGAAATATGTGTCTCTAATATGGTCATACATTTGGCAGAAGGTTAGGAAGTGCAGCTCAGTTTCCTCCTCATTTTGTGGCCAGTGCACATAGCCTTTCTTCTCTTGAGTTTGTACATACAGATGTCGGATCTTAATATGACCCATTCCATTGAAGGAGAAAAATAATCCTCCAACAGGTGGATTTTAATAAATATTTTAATTTATATTCGCCACCAGGCAGCAGGTGGAAGAGGTGTTTGTAGGCTATACAAATCTGTACCGTACCTAGGAGCTATGGTTTGAGGAAGGCTCTGCAAACCTTCTCACGGCTTGCCAGAGCATTGTGAACTGCTGTAGCACGGTGGTCTGAGCAGCATGCATTGGTTTATCACAAGTTCACACCCAGTGCTGGGCAATCATGGAAACTAATGTTGGTGTAGCATGCTGCTGCCTACCTTCAGTTTGTAACACTTTTCCATTTGGGACAGGATTCAAAGGCAGCATCACATGATAATGCATTCACATTCCACTAAGCAGGAGACATTTGTAGCAAGGCATACCTAGTCAGTTGTACAACTGAATGCATTCAACTGAAATGGGTCTTCCGCATTTAACCCAACCCCTCTGAATCAGAGGTGCAGGGGGCTGTCTTAATTGACATCCACGGCACCCAGCGTGGAGTTGAATGACAGATATTTACCTTGTCAGCTCTGGGATTTGATCCAGCAACCTTTCGGTTACTAGCCCAACGCTCTAACCACTAGGCTACCTGCTACCCCTATTGTAGCCACTGCAGCATGCTACACCAACATTAGTAAGCAACTAGTGAGCAACAATCCCAAAATTGAAATATCAGAGATTGACAAAAACAAGTAACATAATTGATCTCCTCCGTACCTGTTAATGAATGAAGGTGACACCGGTCAGAATCCTACGGTATAGGGTCCTCTTCTCACATATTGCTTGGTCTCCAGCTCCATCATTGTAGACATGTAAGCTAGCATACATCCATCATGTGTTAATAAGCTACATAAAACAAAAGTGTTTGATGTGTCTGGCTGCAGTTCAGATACATTCATTAAAGTTTATTGCCACCCGGGCCCGCCTGTGTAACTGCTAAACTGCTTGCTGACTGTACTGCATGATGTCACACCCTGATCTGTTTCACCTGTCTTTGTGATTGTCTCAACCTTTCCTCCAGGTGTCACCCATCTTCCCTATTATCCCCTGTGTATTTATACCTGTGTTCTCTGTTTGTCTGTTGCCAATTTGTCTTGTTTGTCTGCCTCAGCTCTTGATTTTCCCAGTCTCTCTTTTTCTCACCCTCCTGGTTTTGACCCTTGCCTGTCCTGACTCTGAGCCCACCTGCCTGACCACTCTGCCTACCACTGACCCTGAGCCTGCCTGCAGACCTGTACCATTGCCCCACCTCTGGATTATTGACCTCTGCCTATCCTGACCCTGAGCCTGCCTGCCGTCCGGTTCTGTTGCCCCACCTCTGGTTTACTGACCCCTGCCTGCATTGACCTGTCTATTGCCTGCCCCTGTTGCATTATTAAACCATTGTTAATTTGACATTGTCTGCATCTGGGTCTTACCTTCATACCTGATACATGATTGTAGTGGGTTAACTAACGCATTAGTTATAGTAGCTATGTTAACTTTTACGTTAGCTGATATGGTTGACAACGATGTAGGCTGTCTGTAGCAGTTGGCGGCTATGATATGAAAGTTTGGTTTAGATTTTTTTTTCGCCTGGTCACAGACAACTGATGTGTTGTGTGCTGAAGTCGACAAGGGAAGGGAAAAGGTGAGAGGAGGATAGCGCGTAAATTTGAGAAGGAATTATCCAACGATCAAAAGGATCATGCAAACAGTATGCGGCTGCTATGAAAGTGAACTGTGTTTGGGTGTAATCAGTGGTGTATTCATTCCGCCGATTCTGTTGAAAAACGTTTCTGAAACGGAAGCAAACGGAACAAATCATTTCCTGGGATATGGTGATTATCCTGGTGACTGGGAGGTTCACAACAAGTTCTTTACATCTGCAGCTTGTCAGGGTGGGATGTCCTTCAACGCTGTAATACAAATAAGACATTTTTATCGTCTTTCCTCCTCTTTAATGGCACCGACCGCCACTGGTGCATACCCAGCGTGCGACAGAGCTGCCAGAGTTGTGACCCATTTTTGTTGGTTGTTTTGTCATAGTTGTGTCTAGGGGGTCATATTTGGGAGGAAATTCTGTAACGTCCAGCTAGGTGCTTGTCCCCATTTGCTCTAAGGATGACAGGTTCTTGTCCAGTTCTGGCATTTATACCACCATGTCCCTAGGCCTGGAAATGGTTGATCTCCCCCTCTAGGATGGAGAAGCTGTCTTCATTAAAGTATGGGGATTCTAGTGTGGGGATATAGGTAGCACACAGGAATACATTTTTCCATTTTTTTTCCATTTTTTTTTTATTTCTAGCCTAATGTAAAATGTTCCTGTTTTGATAAATTCAATGGAGTGGGTTAAGTCTGATCTGTACCAAATTATCATACCCCTTGAGTCTTTTCCCTGTGTAACACCTGGTAGTTTGGTGGATGGGACTACCAGCTCTCTGTAACCTAGAGGGTAACCAGTGTGTCCATCTCCTTATTACCATGTTTCTTGCAGGATGACAGTGTCTGTACTTCTGATGTATTTTGTGAATTCTGGGTTCCTGCTCTTTAGGCCAAAGGCATATTGCCTCAGACCTTGTATATAATAGCAATACGGTACGAGAGGTGTGGTATATTGCCAATATACCTCGACTAAGGGTGGTTCTTATGCATGACGCAATTCAGAGTGCCTGGATACAGCCCTTGGCCATATATTGGCCATATATCACAACCCCCCGGGGTGCCTTATTGCTATTATAAACTGTTCACCAAGGTAATTAGAGCAGTTAAAATAAATGTTTTGTCATACCCGTGGTATAAACTGGGTGGTTTGAGATCTGAATGCTGATTTGTTGAAAGCCGTGGTATATGTAGAGGGGGATTTAGAGGGGGATTTAGAGGAGTATTGTAGATGGGGATGTCCATGAAAAATAGGGAAGATGAGCGACAAAGAGAAAGAAGGGAGAGAAGGATGAATTGGTTATTTCTATAATACCACCTAGAGCAGTCGTAGCCAGGAATAAAGCATTCACCAAGGTGTTTGCCTTAACATTTTTCAGAATAGAAATAATCACTAGAACAAAATCACGTTCTCTCATCATAATTACAGCTTCGACTACACATTGGTGGAAAAAGTACCCACTTGTCATACTTCAGTAAAAGTATAGATACCTTAATAGAAAGTGAAAGTCACCCAGTAAAATATTACTTGAGTAAAAGTCTAAAAGAGAAACCTTTCCTCACTAAAATGAACAACTATCTTTTCCCTGTCTTCTACTTGGCGACAGCTGTGTCACTAAAATCCTCATAGTGGCTCCACAAGTAATAACTGGGCAGACAGTGTGGCAGATGGACCAAAGTAAAGGGGTGGGGGGGAGAAGGAACAAGACACATGGGAGTGGAGATGAGGACTCTAGCCCTGTTGCTGATTGATCTTGATGGGTCTCCTGTCCTTAACTAGGTTATGGAGGTTTATATGAATGACTGGCCAACTCAGGGAGGAAGGAGAGAGCTGTCTAAACCACTGAGTTGGGTGCGAGGGAGGGAGGGAGGGAGGGAGGGAGGGAGGGAGGGAGGGAGGGAGGGAGGGAGGGAGGGAGGGAGGGAGGGAGGGAGGGAGGGAGGGAGGGAGGGAGGGAGGGAGGGAGGGAGAAAGACAGACAGATAGAAGCCTGTAGATTTATGGTACACTTGACTAGAAAGTGATAGAAAAAGTCTGACAATGGTTAAAATTATGTAACAAAGGGCTTCAAATCCATACAGCACTTGTCAAAGTCACATGGTTTCCTTTTTGAAAAATAGAGATTAAAGCATCCTCACAAGATGTCACAAAGGCAGGGATTGAATGAGAGACCAGATCTCGAACATTGTTCAATGCAGTCGACAGTACTTAATGTTCACAGAGAAGATGAAAGAGACAAAATGACAACCTGCTCTGACAGCTTTTACACTAGCCAGACTGCCAGCCAGCCAGACAAACAGACAGGCAGCCAGACAGACTGACAGACAGCCAGCCAGCCAAACAAAAAGCCAGCCAGACAAACAGCCAGACAGACTGTCAGCCAGCCAGACAAACAGATAGCCAGACAAAAAGACAGTTGACTGACTCCACTCATCGTGTGGTGATACTGTATGTCAGAATAAGACGTGTTGTTATGTTGTTTAATTATTATTTCAACACTAGGTCCTAGTAAAGGATACTGAGATATGTAAGTATGTGTGTACATTCAGGTTGGTAAGTGTCAAATAGCCTCGCTCCCTACACTTCCCACCTCCAGATGCATGAGATTTCAGCCACTTCGGCTGACGAGAGTGTCCTATTTAGGTGACCTAGTTGTTGTTCTTGAGAAGTTACACAAGGGTTGCATACCAAATGTAACACTATTCCCTATATAGTGCACTACTTTTGACCAGGCCTTTTGTGAGAAAGGCACTCCGCATAGGCTACTGCGTCCGTCATAGCTGTATAAAAAGTAAGTCATCTCAGAGGTTACTATATACTGGTCTACTATTTCAATATCAGACACGTTTCTTTAAGCATGCATTATTAAAAAGCTACAAGACAAAGTGTCACAGACATGGATAGGAATCTCTTCATGAGAGAAAATGTCAGAGGAGAGACAAAGTGGAGTCGCAATTCAACGGCTCAGACTCGAGATGTACGGATTACAAGGGAAAACCAGCCACGTCGCGGACACCGACCTCTTGCTCCCAGACAAGCTAAACACCTTCTTTGCCTGCTTTGAGGATAACACAGTGCCATCGACGTGGGTCGCTCCCGAGAACTGTGGGCTCTCGTTCATGGCCGACATGAGTCAGATATTTAAAGGGGAATGGAAACAATTTAGGGAGTGAAACTAACAAAGAGATGTATTCCGTCCACTAATACTAAACATGTGCATTTAACGTAAAAAACACCTCTATATTTAGTATTTTGATCGCCGACAACATTTATTTGAGCTATGTTCAGAGCCATTTTAAATTGCCATAGTAACGACTAACGCCAGTGCGTCATTGGCCCGAAGTCAGCAAATTGTCTGTGTTATTGAGTTTTTACGCAGAAAGTGAACGAAGATGGCAACAACAAGTAATAATTCAAACATGAACTGTATAGCGCCAGGCTGTATGAATTGGCTCCAAAGAAATCCCTCGGTAAACTACCATCGACTGCCCAAGGACCCACAACTTTTGAAGAAGTGGCTCCATATCCTGACGAGGAAGGACGTGCCAGCTTGAGATAGCAGGATCTGCAGACAGCACTTCGCGGAGGCAGACTTCGCGATGAAGGGCACTTTCGATGTGGCAACCCGGGAGTTTTGGAATGGAAAGGAGTCATAGGCCTACGTTGAAGCCCTCTGCTTGCGCCTCCATGTGAAATGTCGAGGGTTATGGTGTTGGGGTTACCGACCGACCATCAACAACATCGGTGACTTTGGAGTCAAGCAAAAGTGACTGAATGAAGGAGGCGATGCGAGTCAATGCCAACGGAGCCTGAGGTAATGTTAACCGGTCATGACTGTTGTTGACTAGGCTAGCGTTGTTGCAACTTTGTTGCAACTCTAGCTGAAGGTAACTAGCTAATTGCGTCTGAAGTGTTTTGTGTAACACCCCTCAGCAAAAAACATTAGCAAGCAACTCAACTGCAACTAAAATTGCAACAGTTTATCCGTGTACCCCTGTTATTAGGTAACGTTAGTTACTGTAGTAGCTAGCTTCCACCTCAGATAGTCAAGTACTGTAATACATTTTGTTGACAGATTTGTTTTGTAATGTTTTGTTAACTCCACTTCTTTTAGCTAGACTGTTGACATAGCTAATGTTGGCTGAAAAATAAATGTCCCTGCATTTGATGTGTGTGTGTGTGTGTGTGTGTGTGTGTGTGTGTGTGTGTGTGTGTGTGTGTGTGTGTGTGTCTGTGTGTGTGGACAAAGCACACAAGACAGGTAGCTTGTTAATGCCAAATGATATATTAACAAAATGTTTGTTTATTTGTTTTCAGGATGACATCTTCATCCCTGAAAATGTTTTCATCCTGGAGGAGACTGTTCAGGAGGCAGAGGAGGTACATGCAAATCCATGTTATTTCTAAGGCTATTGTTTATTTCAAGTATCTGCAGTGATTATTGAATATAACTATAGCCTAATAGATGCCTTAATTGTTTTCTACCAACAGGAAAGAACGGTTAGTACAGCAGGCCAAACTGACCGCTGGGTGCCAGAGTGTTTACCGGGACCAGCACTAAAGAGCTGGATGTGCTACCGGTCCTGCTGTTTCGACTCTCTCTCTCTCAACCTCAGCTATGAAAAGCCAACTGACATTTGCTCCTGAGGTGTTGAACTGTTGCACCCTCTATAACCACTATGGTTATTATTTTGATGTAAAAAATGGCTTTTGTAAAATATGATTGATTGATTGATTGATTGATTGATTCTTTTCTGTGCTGGATGCTGTGTATTCACTGTCTGAGTGATGGGAAATTTTTATAGTATCTGTAACATATTTTGGTGTGTATTTAATCTCCACCTTAACTTGCAGTTGAGGGAAATCCACATATTTTCCTTTAATTTGCTAAAACTCAGCAATCTCCAACTTCAGGTCCCACACCCCTTTAAGCACCTTCCCCAAACTCAGCCATCTCACATTTGTGTGGTAGGGGAGATCTGCGTGACCCGACTCAGTCTCTTCCAACAGTGAGACAAACTGCCTGTGGTTTAAAGATTTTGCTCTGATAAAGTGTACCACTTTAGTGACTGTATCCACAACATGGCTCATTTTCAGAACACATTTACAGAGCACCTCTTGATGAATAATGCAATGCAGGAAAACAATTTCTGACCTGGGTTCAGCTCAGCTACTTGATCTTGTATCCTTTTCAAAAGGCCAACGTTTTTTCCTGTGAAGTTTGGGCACCCATCGGTGGTCACACTGGATAACTTTTCAAAACTCAGTCTCAGCTTTGCCAGACACATTAACCTCCTCCTACAAATCCTTCCTTGTGGTTGTGCTCTTCATTGACTACACTGAAGCAAGCTCCTCTGTAATTTCAAAGTCTGGGGTTATGTCTTGTAAGAATATCAACAATGCGCCATGTCACATGCATCACTGTTCTCATCCAGGGCCAAGGAGAAATAGGTGGAATCCTTTACCTTGTCTTTCAGCTGTTGTTTCATATTCTCTGTGGTGTCCTCAACACGTCATGTCACTGTTCATCTTGACAGGGAAACATTTTCAAAAAAGCTTTTTCTTGTTGGGGGAAAGTATTTCTGCAGAGTCAATTAAACATTATTTAATGAATTCGCCCTCAGTGAATGGCTTGCTATGATTAGCAATTTTGTGGGACAGTACGTAGCTAGCTCTCGCAATCCCGTCATTTGCTGAATGCAGTTTTGTGAAAAGTCCTTGCTGCTTTGGCAACTGAGAAAGCAACTCTTTTGATGCACTTGCCCTCTGCTCAGAAGACATATCCAATATTTCTCTGCATGCTTCGTCTGGAAGTGTCGAGACAAGTTGTAGTCTTTCAAGACAGCGATGCTCTCTTTGCACACTAAGCACACAGCTTTCCCTGATACCTCAATAAATAAATATGTCGATGTCCACTCTTGCTGGAACACCCTACATTCATTGTCTACTTTCCTTTTCTTTTAAATCTTTGAAAAATGAATTTTTGCCCAATTTCTAGCTAGCTACTATTTGTAACTGTGACATGTGTGTCAGCCTGTCAGTCACTGTCTGTCCTCGTGCAGATGTTATTTATGCGTGCCTTCAAAATATATGTCCCACAAGCGGTGGGAGTTAAATCATAACACAAAGACGAGTATTCATTGGGCTTTTAATTTGAATAACAACTAAGTTTTTCAAAACTTTACTATCGCACATTCTTTATGTGATCTGAGCATGATTCCGCGAGCCATATTGAATCAGGTCGCGGGCCGTGGCCGGCCTTTGCCCAGGCCTGTTCTAGGTGTTAGAAAAGCTAATGGTGGTTCAGGACCACTCCAAGACCACATACGGCCCATTATTTCTACTAGAGTAAACAAACGGATCAGTCTCATGCTGAATACCAGGGCCGCATGGTGTTATCACAGAGTCTTTAAGTTCTGATTCAGGACCACTCAGAGACACACAGTCCTTTATTTCACTACCCTCAACAGACTGATCGACCTCATCCCTGAACGCTAGTGATACGATTAAAGCACACGCTTTATTATGAGAGTCTTTAAATGCCTTCTGGACTCATAGAAAAGACAGAATTAACTTGGTGCCAATAGTTGTGTGGTTGGCTACGATAGAAACCTCCTACACAGTGTTCTTCTGGCCATCGGCAGTAAGGTTGTACTCCATAAATGAACAGTGCAGATGTGTTGGAGTGTAGTGTGTTGCTCTCACCACAAGAACTGGTTCTGCTGTATAGCTATACTGCAAATGGTGCGGTAGTGATTTGGTGATCGTCTATATATCAATTACCTACAATTACCATCTGCAGAGCAGACAATCTACTTACTCATATTTCAAAAATGTAAGTATCTCATATCCATTACACTCTCAATATGCACTTGACCAACACAGAGTCCTGTATTCTGGTCCTCATTTGACCAACACAGAGTCCTGTATTCTGGTCCTCACTTGACCTACACAAAGTCCTGTATTCAGAAATTGAAAGACAGAGTAAAGATATACTCTGTAAGGCCAGACTACACACATCAGACACCAGACTTCCATTTGGCTTTTGGGAGAGCAGCTGATGCACTTTGACATCAGAGTCAAAGCCACTTTGGTAAACTGGATGAATGAATAAACCAGAGCAACAGAGAAATCCTCTTGTCTTAAAGCTCTAAGACACATCAGTCAGTCAGTGCAGAGGGCTGCAGCTTCGGGCTTCTCACATTATCTAAATTCAGTCACAGACATGGACAAGCATACTAAAATGCCCACTTTAACGGGGGAGAGAGAGTCAGTTGACTTTGACGTGTTGTGAGCGTTTGTTAATATGACCTAAACAGTGATATTCATGCAGTGTATTTGGGATGGAAAAGTATATTCTTTGTTGTGTAATCAAGCACTTGGATGTGATTGAGACATTTTATTGAAGTGGAATAAACTTTGTTAAATTAATTTCTGTTACAAGAATACCTTTATCACCCCTTCAGAATCCATGTGTGTGATAACATATCTGTCCCAAGACTCTGAACTTTTTCAGCAGAACGTTCTGCAATATGGCATATGTTTACCAAAATGGAAATGTTATATTATAGCCTACAGTAAGATATACTGTACAGTTGAAGGCGGAGGTAATGACCATCGTTATGTTAGGAGGAAAAAAGGGGGGCTTACAAGCTGAAGAACACCATCCCAACCATGAAGCAAGGGGTTGGCAGCATCATGTTGTGGGGGTGCTTTGCTGCAGGAGGGACTGGTGCACTTCACAAAATAGATGGCATCATGAGGAAAGAAAATTATGTGGATATATTGAAGCAACATCTCAAGACATCAGTCAGGAAGTTAAAGCTTGGTTGCAAATGGGTCTTCCAAATGGACAAAGACCCCAAGCATACTTCCAAAACCCCAAGCATACTTGTGGCAAAATGGATTAAGGACAACAAAGTCAAGGTATTGGAGTGGCCATCACAAAGCCCTGACCTCAATCCTATAGAAAATTTGTGGGAAGAACTGAAAATGTGTGTGCGAGCAAGGAGGCCTACAAACCTGACTCAGTCATACCAGCTTTGTCAGGAGGAATTGGGCAAAATTCACCCAACTTATTGTGGGAAGCTTGTGAAGGCTACCCAAAACGTTTGACCCAAGTTAAACAATTTAAAGGCAATACTACCAAATACTAATTGAATGTATGTAAACTTCTGCCCCACTGGAATGTGATGAAATAAATAAAAGCTGAAATAAATCATCCTCTCTACTATTATTCTGACATTTCACATTCTTAAAATAAAGTGGTGATTCTAACTGATTTAAGACAGGGTATTTTTACTAGGATTAAATGCCAAGAATTGTGAAAACTGAGTTTACATGTATTTGGCTAAGGTGTATGTAAACTTACAACTTCAACTGTATTTTGGGATGTGTTGATATGAGACAAGTCAAAGGAGAAAATGTGTGAGTACAACATTTGTTATGTGTAAATGAAGTGTTGACAGGTTAAAAACAACGAATGGGCATGTTGCTTGATGAAATAATGAACAGTAGATCATTCATAATGCAGAGTACATGAGTCCATCAGAGTGATTCTTCTCTGTTAATCTCTCTCCCAGATGTTTCAGTGCTGAGTTCATTTTCATCATCGTACTAGACATCAAATTGACGTGTTTTAAAGTCTTTATCGAAATAATATTTTAATCTAAGGAAGTTTCCACACACCAATTGCCTTTTCTCAACCTTCACTCAGAGACGCTGCATGCAGTAGCACTTCACGGCCACTAGGAGTGCAGGATAAGAGCTGAAAAAATAGAATACGAGCTCTGTCCCCTGTGAGAAATACCATGTCCAATATGCTTCAGTGCTACCCATCTGAAGGTAACCTTTAAGTGTCTTTCTCCCTGCAGAGTCTCTGTCTCCCTGCAGGCCTGGAGATGAGCAGAAATGTCATTGTGTGACCCTGTCGTCTGTCAGTCCTTCCTTCCTTTCTCTTTGTGAGGCAGGGAGAAATACCATTTGCACGTGAAGAAGGGAAAAAAGAGGGATTGCTAGGCTACAGAACAGCTCCTCAGGCACACACACATATGCTATCACTGGTGACGCGCAGAAAATGGTGACTTTGGTCCGTGCATTAAAAAAGTACTGCCTCAAGGGCAAGGCTTTTCCCCTCCCCTTCTCTCTCCTTCTGAAAGATCTGTCTATTTCTCACACAAAGCCTGTGGGCATGTTTATTGCTTTGTTAGTACACCACGTATTCATCCTCAACATCCCTTCCCTGCATCCCTGAGCAAATCACAGGGCTCTCAGAGACAGACTAGCGCTACATGGGGCCAGGGGGATGAGGGGTTGTAGGGCTAGGGCTGGAACTATCTTCCATGGACGTGGAGGGAGGGCTGGTAAAGTCCAGCGCACACTAGGGAGCAGGCAGGCTGGAATTACTGGCTGTGCTGGTTCCTGACACCACTCCACAGTGATATGTATGGGAAAACACTGATTCACCGCTTCTTTTCAGTGATCTCTGTTGCCAAACATTTTCATTTCAAGGAGGAAACATTTAATTGTCATAAACATTTAATTGTCATAAGCAACTATTTTTAGCGGTGCAACCCTTCCTAGGGTTTTGACACTTACGTAATATTTACCTGGTCCTGATTTGAACATTGGTCTAACTACTAAGTGCCTAAATGGAATGAAAAACAGTATATAGAAATGTAACTGTGCAGTATATTGAACCACTCCAACCCAGATGTGCTTTACCTGAGACCCTCTTGCTACTTATGATCAACAAAAGTTAGAAGCTCAATAGGGACCGGCAGGCAGACAGCCGGCCCCTAAATGAACGTAGTTCTAAAGTGCTGCAGGGGAATTTGAAGAAAGATCATGTCTAATCTGTAAAACAAAAGATGCTAATCTAATCTGTTATTTATGTTGATTACTGTCAGCCCCAGCTGGCTCGGAGATTTGTGTCCCAAATGGTACCCTATTCCCTTTATAATGCACTACTTTTGACCAGGGCACATTCCCTTTATAGTGCACTACTATTGACCTGATGGTTACCATTTGGGACATAAACAAGAGTCTTCTCTCCTTGGCTGGTGCACAGGCAGGCTGCTAAGGTCTTGATTTACAAACTAAATAACCCCACTGGTCTGGCTTCAGCGTGAGGGGATAGTAAACTACAGGGGGACTCAAGTGAAGAGGGAGATTTGCACAACAAGCTCTCACAGTCTCAGGTCAGAATTAGACATTCATCCATGTTTCTCAAAGGTCAAATTTCAAATTGTTCTAAACATAACATTTCAAAGTCGTTGGTTTCTTCTCTGTATTGTTCAAAGGTTAAGCTTAGGCATGAACTCTGAATTATTAAGGTTAGGCATTAAGTCTGAATGGCTATGGTAAGGATTAAGGTTTGGGATAGGCTTAAAACAAAAATATATATTTTCTTTATATTGCTGGATTTAAACATGCAACCTTTGGGACCAGAGGCAGAAGCTTACGCCCATCCGCCATCCCCCATCCCCCATCCCCCATCCTCTATCCCCATCCACATCCACAACACCTAGAGCAAAACCAAAGTCTACTTTAGCAGCACTCCTTGTTGCCCCTAGTGGCCAGTTTCCACGTCATCTCTCGACATCCTCAGACATGTGGCTGACCTGCCTGGATTTGCACATAGATGTCTGAGACACTGATCTGGGTTCAAATAGTATTCAAAATCTTTCAAATACTTTATCTGCGCTTGGTTGAGCTTGTCTGGTGCAAAGCAACCAATAGAGTAGTCCCAAAAGCACCAACCCAGATCCTTTCCAATCTGGCAATCCAGACATGCTCAAGCAAACGGTCAAAGTATTTGAAGGATTTGAAATACTATTTGAACCCAGGTCTCTTTGAAACAGTCTTTTCCTTCTCCGCCTGAACCTCCAGTGTCTAGCTATCTCCACACTCTACAGGCGCACACACTGACAGACAGACAAGCCTGCAAAAAATGAGAGATTTGATTGACAGTGGTGCCTACTCTGAAGTGGACTAATAGAGAATCAGTGGCATTCGGGAAGAGGACAACACTGAAGCAGTATTATTACCATCAGGAAATAACCGACCAGAGCAAGCTGTGTCTTATATAGTAATGATGTTAATCCTGCCGAGAATGTGTTGTCCATATTCACTCATTATCTTTTCATAGTTCTTATTCTTCTTTTTAACTCAAAGAATAGATGAGAAAGTTGAATTCAGAGATGTATTTTTGCTTTTGGTATTATTTTTTATTTTCTTTCCACAAGTTACACTTGCCATTACATGGGCTCTGACTGAGGTCAAGCTGAGTATAAAGAAACCTGGATTGTTCCATCTGGTTCGATAAACCCCTAGTTGATTAATGAGTTTCCATTGCACCCTGACACAGCAACAATACACTCACACATTGTACCGCCGCGTTGAGCCAGATGGAATCCTACAATGAAGCCCACCACTGAATATGGAACGCTTCTGCACGGAGAAGAGAAAACTCTTGATCGCCTGTGTATCCCAAATGACACCCACCCTATTGCCTATATAATGCACACAGCCCTATGGTCCTGGTCACAAGTAGTGCACTTTAAAGGGAATAGGGTGCCATTTGGGGTGCAGATGCTGTCTCAGAACATTAAAGGAGGCATTGATGCCAATCCCCAGAAGGTTTGACGTTTTGCATATAATGCGGTAGAGGAATCATGGCATAGACAGGATATCCAACGTGACAGTAGCCTACAACATGACCCCGTATATAGCCTGTCCTCTTCTCTCCTGGAAGGACTGTGATGAACTGTGGTACAGCACTACACATCACCAGTACGGTTCTGCTTAAAATACATACTGTAGAAACAAGTTTGGTTCTAGCCTATTTCTATGTCTATAGGTCTAAAAGGACTGGAAAGGTCTAAGGTGAAATGGAAACAGATGTATCTAGCTTTGGCTTGCTTCTAGACAGTCTTGTCAGATGTGCAAACACTGAGGGATAGGGGTCAGGGGTCATAATGGAGCAAGGGCTCTGAATAATACAAATTATACTCTAGCGAACCCTTAACTGAGTCACAAACAGTGACTTCAGAAAGTATTCAAACTTCTTGACTTTTTCCACATTTTGTTACATCACAGCCTTATTCTAAAATGGATTAAATAAAATAAGAAAACTCAAAAATCTTCACACAATACCCCATAATGATAAAGTGAAAACAGGTTAATATAAACAGAAATATCTTATTTACATAAGTATTCAGACCCTATACTATGAGACTCGAAACTAAGCTAAGGTAAATCCTGTTTCCATTGACCATCCTTGAGATGTTTCTACAAATTGATTGGAGTCCACCTGTGGTAAATTAAATTAACTGGACATGATTTGGAAAGGCACACACCTGTCTAGATAAGGTCCCACAGTTGACAGAGCATGTCAGAGGAAAAAATGTCCTGCTAGCTAATGTTCAATCTCTGGAAAATAAATGGGACGAGCTGAAAGCGCGTATACCCTACCAACGGGACATTAAATACTGTACTATCTTATGTTTCACTGAGTTGTGGCTGAACAACAACATTAAGAACATCAAGCTGGCGTGTTATACAATGTATTGTCAGAGGTTTTGCTTGCCTCACAATAAGCTGTAGACCACACTATCTACCTATTTTTCGTAGCTGTCTACATACCACCACAGACCGATGCTGGCACTAAAACCGTGCTCAATGAGCTGTATACAGGAAAAAGCAAACAGGAAAATAAGCAAACAGGAAAACACTCATCCAGAGGCGGCGCTCCTAGTGGCCGGGGACTTTAATGCAGGGAAACTTGAAACAGTTTTACCTCATTTCTATCAGCATGTTAAATGTGCAACCAGAGGAAGCACAATTCTAGACCCCCTTACTCCACACACAGAGACGCGTACAAAACTCCCTCAACCTCCATTTGGCAAATCTGACCATAATTCCTGTTTACAAGCCGAAATTAAAGAAGGAAGGTCCATTGACCCGGTCTATAAAAAAGTGGTCAGATGAAGCAGATGCTAAACTACAGGACTGCTTTGTTAGCACAGGCTGGAAAATGTTCCGGAATTCTTCCGATGGCATTGAGGAGTACACTACATCAGTCACTGGCTTCATCAGTAAGTTCATCGAGGACGTCGTCCCCACATTGACGGTACGTACATACCCCAAACAGAAGCCATGGATTAAAGGCAACATTCGCACTGAGCTAAAGGGTAGAGCTGCCACTTTCAAGTAGCAGGACACTATCCTGGAAGCTTATAAGAAATCCCGCTATGCCCTCCGACGAACCATCAAACAGGCAAAGCTTCAATACAGGACTAAGATCGAATCGTACCAGACCGGCTCCGACGTTCATCGGATGCGGCAGGGCTCGCAAACTATTGCAGACTACAACGGGAAGCACTGCCGAGAGCTGCCCAGTGACACGAGCCTACCAGACGAGCTAAATAACTTCAATGCTCGCTTCGAGGCAAGTAACACTGAAACATGCTTAGAAGCATCAGCTGTTCCTGTCGACTGTGTGATCACGCTCTCCGCAGCCGATGTGAGTAAGACCTTCAAACAGGCCGCAGAGCCAGACGGATTACAAGGACATGTACTCCCAGCTTGCACTGACCAACTGACAAGTGCCTTTACTGACATTTTCAACCTCCCCCTGTGTGAGTCTGTAATACCAACATGTTTCAAGCAGACCACCATAGTCCCTGTGCCTAAGAACACTAAGGTAACCTGCCTAAATGATTACCAACCCTTAGCACTCACGTCTGTAGACATGAAATGCTTTGAAAGGCTGGTCATGGCTCACATTAACACCATTATCCCAGAAAACCTAGACCCACTCCAATTTGTATACCGCACCAGCAGATCCACAGATGATGCAATATGTATTGCACTCCACACTGCCCTTTCACACCTGGACAAAAGGAACACCTCTGTGAGAATGCTATTTATTGACTACAGCTCAGCGTTCAACACCATAGTCCCCTCAAAGCTCATCACTAAGCTAAGGACCCTGGGACTAAACACCTCCCTCTACAACTGGTCCTGGACTTCCCAACTGATCCTGGACTTCCTAACGGGCCGCCCCCAGGTGGTGAGGGTAGGTAACAAAACATCCGCCATGCTGATCCTCAACACGGGGGCCCCTCAGGGGTGCGTGCTCAGCCCCCTCCTGTATTCCCTGTTCACTCAGGACTGCACAGCCAGGCACGATTCCAACACTATCATTAAGTTTGCTGATGACACAACAGTGGTAGGCCTGATCACCGACAACGATGAGGCAGGCTATAGGGAGGAGGTCAGAGACCTGACCTTTGTAATGCAAGGACAACAACTTCTCCCTCAACGTGATAAAGACAAAGGAGATGATTGTGGACTACAGGAAAAGGAGGACCGAACACGCCCCCATTCTCATCAACGGGCTGTAGTGGAGCAGGTTGAGAGCTTCAAGTTCCTTGGCATCCACATCACCTACAAACTAACATGGTCCAAGCACACCAAGAAATTCGTGAAGAGGGCATGACAAAACCTATTTCCCCTCAGGAGACTGAGCATGTCATTGTTGTATTCGGCACATGTGACATTTTATTTTTATTTTATTTTATTTTATTTAAAACCAAGACATGTGGTTGAATGAATTGTCCTTAGAGCTCCGAGACAGGATTATGTTGCGGCACAGATCTGGGGAAGGGTAGAAAAACATTTCTGCAGCATTGAAGTTCCCCAAGAACACAGTGGCCTCCATCATTCTTAAATGGAAGAAGTTTGGAACCATCAAGACTCTTCCTAGAGCTGGCTGCCCAACCAACCGAGCAATCGGGAAAAAGGGCCTTGGTCAGAGTGACCAAGAACCCGGTGGTCACTCTGACAGAGCTCTAGAGTTCCTCTGTGGAGATGGAAGAACCTTCCAGAAGGATAACCAACTCTGCAGCACTCCACGGAAGCCACTCCTCAATAAAAGGCACATGACAGCCCACTTGGAGTTTGCCAAAAGGCACCTAAAGACTCTCAGACATAAGAAACAAGATTCTCTGGTCTGATGAAACCAAGATTGAACTCTTTGGCCTGAATGCCAAGCGTGACTTTTGGAGAAAAACTGGCACCATCCCTACGGTGAAGCATGGTGGTGGCAGCATCATGCTGTGGGGATGTTTTTCAGCGGCAGGGACTGGGAGACTAGTCAGGATTGAGTTAAAGATGAATGGAGTAAAGTACAGAGAGATCCTTGATGAAAACCTGCTCCAGAGCCTCAGACTGGGGACGAAGGTTCACTTTCCAACGACCCTAAGCGCACAGCCAAGACAATGCAGGAATGGCTTCGAGACAAGTCTTTGAATGTCCTTGAGTGGCCCAGCCAGAGCCCGGACTTGAACCCAATCGAACATCTCTGAAGAGACCAGAGAATAGCTCAACATTCAACCTGACAGAGCTTGAGAGGATCTTCAGAGAAGAGTGGGAGAAACTCCCCAAATACAGACATGCCAAGCTTGTAGCGTCATACCCAAGAAGACTTGAGGCCCCTAGACTTTTTCCACATTATGTTAGGTTACAGCCTTATTCTATAATTGATTAAATCTTTTTTTTCCATCACAATTCTTTGCCTAAATTTCTAAAAAACGATTTTTGCTTTGTCATTATGGAGTATTGTGATGTCATTATGGAGTATTGTGTGTAGATTGATGAGGGGAAAAAACGATTTAATCAATTTTAGAATAAGGCTGTAACCTAACAAAATGCCGAAAAAGTCATGGGGTCTGAATACTTTCCGAAGGCACTGTATAATATCATATGAATCTCTCGAAGCATATTCTCTCCAAGAACATATTTCCCATGAATCAGTAATACTACCTGAAATCTTTATAGTACGACCATCATATAGGCCATCATGCACTGCAGTAGTTATGACCATAAATGACATAAAGGAAATGACTTGTTACATATTGTGCCCACAGGGTGCTATAAATGGAACTCAGGACCTATGATATTTGTCCCTGGTGGAACATTAGCTTGGGAAGTGTTCCTCCATAAAATCTCCTCTGTTATGTCATTTCTCCAGCCCTAAAGGCGAACTGCAAGACTTAGTCCATATCTCCACACATTTACTGCTTTGTGTGGGAATTAGCTCAGTGAAACGCAATGAGAATCAAGCCTTCAGACTCAGAGTGACAACATTTTCTGTTTGGTTGCTGTACCTCAGAATGGTTGTTGATTATGAACACATGAGAAAGTTGCTCTTATTTGGTATTTCTGCATGTGAAGACAATGTGCTTCATGTGCTCTGTTATTACATTGGAAGTCCTCCAAAAGTCTTCCGTTCCCTTTTCTGTTCATGCACCTTGTTTGGAGGGTGAGATATCGAAATTGTTATTTTTTTTATTTTCCTGACAAAATGGATAATATTATTCCTACTCATAAATCCTCATCACCAGTCATGATTGATTGATTGATTTTTGGGGGGAAAAATATGTCCTGAGTACAACCAAGGGGATAACACATTAAATCGAAAACGTGATTGTTTCCAACGAGGTCCTTGATGGATAAACAATACAGACACATGACAACCCCAGTAATCCCCACAGTACAAAACAGCATCGTACAGCATCCATACAGTACAAAACAGCATCGTACAGCATCCATACGGTACAAAACAGCATCGTACAGCATCCATACAGTACAAAACAGCATCGTACAGCATCCCCACAGTACACAACAGCATCGTACAGCATTCCCACAGTACAAAACAGCATCGTACAGCATCCATACAGTACAAAACAGCATCGTACAGCATCCCCACAGTACAATACAGCATCATATAGCATCCCTACAGTACAAAACAGCATCATACAGCATTCCTAGAGCACAAAACAGCATCGTTTAGCATCCCCACAGTACAAAACAGCATCATACAGCATCCATACTGTACAAAACAGCATCGTTTAGCTTCCTTACAGTTCAAAACAGCATCATACGGCAACTCTACAGTACAAAACAGCATTGTGCAGCATCCCTATAATACCAAACAGCATCATACAGCATCCCCACAATACAATACAGCATCATACAGCATTCCACCAGTACAACACAGCATCGTTTAGCATCCCTACAGTACAAAACGGCATCACACAGCATCCATACTGTACAAAACAGCATCATTTAGCTTCCCTACAGTACAAAACAGCATCATACGGCAACTCTACTGTACAAAACAGCATTGAGCAGCATCCCTACTGTAAAAAAGAGCATCATACAGCATCCCTATAATACAAAACAGCATCGTACAGCATCCCTACTGTACAGAAAAGCATTATACAGCATCCCTACAGTACAAAAGAGCATCATACATCATCTCTACAATATAAAACAGCATCGTACATCATCCCTACTGTACAAAAGAGCATCGTACAGCATCCCTACAATACAAAACAGCATCGTACAGCATCCCTACTGTACAGAACCGCATTATACAGCATCCCTTCAGTACAAAAGAGCATCATACAGCATCCATACAATACAAAACAGCATTGTGCAGCATCCCTACTGTACAAAACAGCATTGTACAGCATCCCTACAGTACAAAAGAGCATCATACAGCATTCCTACAGTACAACACAGCATCGTACAGCATTCCTACAGCACAAAACAGCATTGTTTAGCATCCCTACAGTACAAAACAGCATCATACGGCAACCCTACTGTACAAAACAGCATTGTGCAGCATTCCTACTGTACAAAACAGCATCGTACAGCATCCCTATAATACAAAACAGTATCATACAGCTTCCCTACTGTACAGAACAGCATTATACAGCATCCCTACAGTACAAAAGAGCATCATACAGCATCTCTACAATACAAAACAGCATCGTACATCATCCCTACTGTACATAACAGCATCGTACAGCATCCCTACTGTACAAAACAGTATTGTACAGCATCCCTACAATACAGAACTGCATCATACAGCATCCATACAGTACAAAACAGAATCATACAGCATCCCTACTGTACAGAACCGCATTATACAGCATCCCTACAGTACAAAAGAGCGTCATACAGCATCTCTACAATACAAAACAGCATCGTACAGCATCCCTACTGTATATAACAGCATCATACAGCATCCCTACTGTACAAAACAGCATTGTACAGCATCCCTACAATACAAAACAGCATTGTACAGCATCCCTACTGTACAAAACCGCATTATACAGCATCCTTACAGTACAAAAGAGCATCATACAGCATCCATACAATACAAAACAACATCATACAGCATCCCTACTGTATATAACAGCATCATACAGCATCCCTACTGTACAAAACAGTATTGTACAGCATCCCTACAATACAGAACTGCATTATACAGCATCCCTACAGTACAAAAGAGCATCATACAGCATCCCTACAATACAAAACAGCATCGTACAGCATCCCTACTGTACAGAACAGCATCGTACATCATCCCTATTGTACAAAAGAGCATCATACAGCATCCATACAATACAAAACAGCATCATACAGCATCCCTACTGTATATAACAGCATCGTACAGCATCCCTACTGTACAAAACAGTATTGTACAGCATCCCTACAATACAAAACTGCATTATACAGCATCCCTACAGTACAAAAGAGCATCATACAGCATCCCTACAATGCAAAACAGCATCGTACAGCATCCCTACAGTACAAAACTGCATTATACAGCATCCCTACAGTACAAAAGAGCCTCATACAGCATCCTACAATGCAAAAGAGCATCATACAGCATCCATACAGTACAAAACAGCATTATACAGCATTGAATAAATAACTAAACAAGATAAGATGCAGTTAACCTATTCTAATATCATAATTTGTTCTCCAGGACTAAAAAAAAAACCTAATACATCAATTAGTCTATATCGTTATCAATAAAACTATAAAGGCTAAGATAGCGTCTGGGCCAGACCTCATTTTCTGATGTATCAGAGGAATAAATGCCTGTCAGTGCTACTCAACTCCCTCTCTGACCTGTCCTTTAACACATGTGGGACTTGGCCTATATGGAAAGGGCTAAATTGAAATGTTTCTTACAGAAGAAATATGAAAAGCCTATTATATATCATAGTAACACTATATGCCATTTAGCAGACGCTCTTATCCAAAGTGGTTTACAGTCATGCGTGCATACATTTTACATATGCATAACCATATTTTACATATTCATAACCATGGTATCGATTGAAAGGAAACAGTTTGAAGATTATGGGAAAACTATTAGACCAAAGGTGAGGACACAACAGTTCACTTGACAGAAGACTGATTCCAAATATTACACTGTCGATTTTATGTACATTTTACATTTACTGTACTTTTGCCACATTTGTTCATAGTGAAATCTGAAAATACTCTGGATACATTCAGTAACATGATACAAATTTTCCTGTAAAACTTTGGAGAAGGTGCAACATAAGACAAAAGCGTTTGAATGAGAGGACTAACTGGTGTCTCCAAGTGTCCACACACCTCTCTAAAGTGTGAACATTCATTTGCATATCAATGCACTTTAATGACTCAAAGAAGAGTCTTCAACTAGAAGGGGCTTTTTAATCTCTCCTAGCTATGCCGTTGAGGAACAAGAGCAAGAAGACTTGTAGTTGTTTTGTTTGGAACACAACCCTGCATCTCCACCATAACACAATTACTGTTGTTGTTTAATCAATCCAAAAATGTTCCTTTTCTAAATCGCAATCTGGGTCAGTTGGGCATCATTTGAAAGCCTGTTTTATTTCCAACATGACTGCAATTCAGGGAAACAGATCACCATGTTGGCGAGCATACAAAAGAGTCATGAGTGCATTCAAGTGCGTGTGCTGTGGCGGATTTTCTTCACAATAAACATTCTGTTCAGAACAACCCAGGATACGACGTCATGTTATCTTGTAACTGTACATCAAACATAGTGATCATGAACTTTGACACTGTATATGACATGAGTTTAATGATATGGAAATGTGAAGTACACATTTGGACTCACGGGTGTTCGGCTTACCTGTATGACATCAAAGTGGTATTAATTTTAATCCTCAACGTGTCATCTTTCACAATACATTAAGACCTCTTAATTTACAACATTTCCCTCACTCAGACAACAAAAAATGTGCAAATGTAGGGATGGATGGGGGCCATTTCTTGTCACGCGAGGTGCTCAACTTCAAAATGTCTGTCAGTCAAAACCCATACAGCACTGTGAAGCTCAGAGCCAGACCTCATTTATAACATGTTACTGTACAGCCACTGATTTCCAATTTAGGCGTTTATCATTGCCCAAGCCACCAGAGTAACGGAACACCAGAGTAACGGAACACCAAAGTAACAGAACACCAGAGTAACAGAACACCAGAGTAACGGAACACCAGAGTAACGGAACACCAGAGTAACAGAACACCAGAGTAACAGAACACCAGAGTAACAGAACACCAGAGTAACGGAACACCAGAGTAACAGAACACCAGAGTAACAGAACACCAGAGTAACAGAACACCGGAGTAACTGAACACCGGTGTAACGGAACACCGGTGTAACAGTACACCAGTGTAAAAGAACACCAGTGTAACTGAAAACCAGAGTAACAGAACAGCAGAGTAACAGAACATCAGTGTAACTGAACACCAGAGTAACAGAACACCAGAGTAACTGAACACCAGTGTAACTGAACACCAGTGTAACTGAACACCAGAGTAACAGAATACCAGTGTAACTGAACACCAGAGTAACAGAACACCAGTGTAAATGAACACTTGATTAATAAGAGTGAGTTTACTGTCATTTGACTTTAAGGAAACAGACCATTTGTATGTTTGGAGAGGGAATGTTCTTTGCGATCCAACCTTGTTGTGTCAGACTGTACCATAACATGACTCAATTTATGTAAAGAGTCATGCTCATTAGAGGCCCAACTTATGACATGAGTCATGCTTATTACAGGCCAAACTTATGACATGAGTCATGCTTATTACAGGCCAAACTTATGACATGAGTCATGCTTATTACAGGCCAAACTTATGACATGAGTCATGCTTATTACAGGCCAAACTTATGACATGAGTCATGCTTATTACAGGCCACACTTATTTTTTTTCTTCGTATTTTTAATTTAAATTTTATTTAGCCTTTATTTAACCAGGAAGGCCAGTTGAGAACAAGTTCTCATTTACAACTGCGACCTGGCCAAGATAAAGCAAAGCAGTGCGACAAAAACAACAACACAGAGTTACACATGGGATAAACAAACGGTCAATAACACAATATAAAAATCTATGTACAATGTGTGCAAATGTAGTAAGATTAGGGAGGTAAGGCAATAAATAGGCCATAGAGGCGAAATAATGACAATTAAGCATTAACACTGGAGTGATAGATGTGCAGATGATGATGTGCAAGTGGAGATACTGGGGTGCAAAAGAGCAAAAAAAGATATAACAATATGGGGATGAGGTAGTTGGGTGGGCTATTTACAGATGGGCTGTGTACAGGTACAGTGATAGGTAAGCTGCTCTGATGCTTAAAGTTAGAGAGGGAGATATAAGTCTCCAGTTTCAGTGAATTTTGCAGTTCGTTCCAGTCATTGGCAGCAGAGAACTGGAAGGAAAGGTGGCCAAAGAAGGTGTTGGCTTTGGGGATGACCAGTGAAATACAGTAAACCTGCTGGAGTGCGTGCTACGGGTGGGTGTTGCCATGGTGACCAGTGAGCTGAGATAAGGCGGGGCTTTACCTAGCCAAGACTTATAGATGACCTGGAGCCAGTGGGTTTGGCGACGAATATGTAGCGAGGGCCAGCCAACAAGAGTGTACAGGTCGCAGTGGTGGGTAGTATATGGGGCTTTGGTGACAAAACGGATGGCACTGTGATAGACTACATCCAATTTGCTGAGTAGAGTGTTGGAGGCTATTTTGTAAATGACATCGCCGAAGTCAAGGATCGGTAGGATAGTCAGTTTCACGAGGGTATGTTTGAGTGAAGGAGGCTTTGCAGCGAAATAGGAAGCTGGTTCTAGATTTAATTTTGGATTGGAGATGCTTAATGTGAGTCTGGAAGGAGAGTTTATAGTCTAACCAGAAACCTAGGTATTTGTAGTTGTCCACATATTCTAAGTCAGAACTGTCCAGAGTAGTGATGCTAGTCGGGTGGGCAGGTGCGGGCAGCAATCGGTTGAAGAGCATGCATTTAGTTTCACTAGCATTTAAAGCAGTTGGAGACCACGGAAGGAGTGTTGTATGGCATTGAAGCTCGTTTGGAGGTTCGTTAACACAGTGTCCAAAGACGGGCCAGATGTATACAGAATGGTGTCGTACCACGTAGAGTTGGATCAGAGAATCACCAGCAGCAAGAGCGACATCATTGACATATACAAAGAAAAGAGTCGGCCGGAGAACTGAACTCTGTGGCACCCCCATAGAGACTGCCAGAGGTCCGGACAACAGGCCCTCTGATTTGACACACTGAACTTTATCTGAGAAGTAGTTGGTGAACCAGGCGAGGCAGTCATTTGTGAAACCAAGGCTATTGAGTCTGCCGATAAGAATGCGGTGATTGACAGAGTCGAAAGCCTTGGCCAGGTCGATGAAGACTGATGCACAGTGCTGTCTTTTATTGATGGCGGTTATGATATCGTTTAGTACCTTGAGCGTGGCTGAGGTGCACCCATGACCAGCTTGGAAACCAGATTGCATAGTGGAGAAGGTACGGTGGGATTCAAAATGCTCGGTGATCTGTTTGTTAACTTTGCTTTCAAAGATTTTAGAAAGGCAGGGCAGGGTGGATATAGGTCTGTAACAGTTTAGGTCTAGTGTGTCTCCCCCTTTGAAGAGGGGGATGACCGTGGCTACTTTCCAATCTTTGTGGATCTCAGACGATACGAAAGAGAGGTTGAACAGGCTAGTAATAGGGGTTGCATCAAATTTGGTGGATAATTTTAGAAAGATAGGGTCCAGATTGCCTAGCCCAGCTGATTTGTAGGGATATGGGTGAGGGGGGGGTTGGGTAAGTTGGGCAAGTTGCTGCTGTGGGGGATGCAGAGCTGTTGGCCAGGGTAAGTGTAGCCAGGTGGAAAGCATGGCCAAGCATAGAAAAATGCTTACTGAAATTATTGATTATCGTAGATTTATCGGTGGTGACAGTGTTTCCTAGCCTCAGTGCAGTGGGCAGCTGGGAGGAGGTGCTCTTATTCTCCATGGACTTTACAGTGTCCCAAAACTTTTTGGAATTAGTGCTACAGGATGCAAATTTCTTTTTGAAAAAGCTAGCCTTAGCTTTCCTAACTAACTGTGTATATTGGTTGCTAACTTCCCTGAAAAGTTTCATATCGCGGGGGCTATTCGATGCTAATGCAGTACGCCACAGGATGTTTTTGTGCTGGTCAAGGGCAGTCACGTCTGGGGTGAACCAAGGGCTATATCTGTTCTTAGTTGTACATTTTTTGAATGGGGCATGCTTATTTAAGATGGTGAGGAAAGCACTTTTAAAGAGTAGCCAGGCATCCTCTACTGACGGGATGAGGTCAATATCCTTCCAGGATACCCGGGCCAGGTTGATTAGAAAGGCCTGCTCGCTGAAGTGTTTTAGGGAGCGTTTGACAGTGATGAGAGGTGGTCGTTTGACCGCGGACCCATTACGGATGCTGTCGATGAGGCAGTGATCACTGAGATCCTGGTTGAAGACAGCAGAGGGGCATTCAGAGGGAAAGTTGGTCAGGATGATATCTATGAGGGTGCCCATGGTTACGGATTTAGGGTTGTACCTGGTAGGTTCCTTGATAATTTGTGTGAGATTGAGGGCATCTAGCTTAGACTGTAGGACGGCCGGGGTGTTTATGTCACCTAACAGAACAAACTCAGAAGATAGATGGGGGGCAATCAATTCACATATGGTGTCCAGGGCACAGCTGGGGGCTGAGGGGGGACTATAACAAGCGACAACGGTGAGAGACTAATTTCTAGAAAGGTGGATTTTTAAAAGTAGAAGCTCGAATTGTTTGGGCACAGACCTGGATAGTATGACAGAACTCTGCAGGCTATCTCTGCAGTAGATTGCAACTCCGCCCCCTTTGGCAGTTCTATCTTGTCAGAAAATGTTTTATTTGGGGATGGAAATTTCAGAATTTTTGGTGGCCTTCCTAAGCCAGGATTCAGACACGGCAAGGACATCAGGGTTGGTGGAGTGTGCTAAAGCAGTGAATACAACACACTTAGGGATGAGGAGGATTCTGATGTTAACATGCATGAAACCAAAAAACGACATGACATGACTTATGACATGAGTCATGCTCATTACAGGCCCAACTTATGGCATGAGTCATGCTCATTACAGGCCCAACATATGACACAAGTCATGTTCATTACAGGCCCAAATTATAACATGAGTCATGCTCATTACATGCCCAACTTATGACATGAGTCATGTTCATTACAGGCCCAACTTATGACATGAGTCGTGATAAATTTCACATAGCAACAGTTTCATATGATTATATGATGCTGAAGTACTTTGAAGAAAGTGACAATATTTGCCAAGAAACACTTGCCAAGAGATTAGGTTAGGTTTTGATTAGACCCGGATTAGTTTTCTCATTGTCTTGAATGTGTCTAATTTTTAATAGGGCTATTTCAAGGATGTCGAATCTCTTTCATAAATACAGAAAGTCAGTGTGATTGGTCTGGTTCCAGTTCCGAAAGAGGAACTAATGAAAGTACTGTGACTCCTCAGCAGGTCTGTAAAGATGGACTTGAATTTTTTCTGTTGCAGAAAGATAAGAAGGTTTCCAACAGGGTTCTATTGCTGGGCAACACAGCGGGAGAGCACAGGAGGAGGCAAGGGGCGGGAGTCTGTCTTTGTCATTTGTCTGACCGAGGCAAGGGAGGACAGACTAAAGCGAGTGTGTCAGAGAGGCAGACCCCTGGGACAGACCAGTAAGCACTGTTCAGTCACAGCTTTGATTAGAAATAGAGAGCGGGTGGGAGGGGGAGAGAGGGGGTGCAGAACAATAGAGTGAAAGTGAAGAAGAGGAAGAGAGAGAAGAAAGGAGACTGACAAGAAGAGAGAGACATAATCTCAACCGTTTTCTCTCCTTGTGTTGCTCGGCGCTGTTATTGGCCCCTTCAGGTTGAGAAAAGGTTGCTGGAGAAAAAGTAGAGAGAAAATCAGGTAATACTGTGGTTACATGTCTACACTAAACTTAGCATTATTTCACTGATGTGATCTTCCTGTCTGGGTTGGCGCCCCCCTCGGGTTCGTGCCATGGGGGAGATCTTTGTGGGCTAAACTCTGCCTTGTCTCAGGGTAGTAAGTTGGTGGTTGAAGATATCCCTCTAGTGGTGTGGGAGCTGTGCTTTGGCAAAGCGGGTGGGCTTATATCCTGCCTGTTTGGCCCTGTCCGGGGGAATCGTCAGACGGGGCCACAGTGTCTCCCAACACCTCCTGTCTCAACCTCCAGTATTTATGCTGCAACAGTTTATGTGTCGGGGGGCTAGGGTCAGTCTGTTATATCTGGAGTATTTCTCCTGTCTTATCAGGTGTACTGTGTGAATTTAAGTATGCTCCCTCTAATTCTCTCTCTCTATTTTTGTCCCTTTCTCTTTCTCCTTCTCTCTTTCTTTCTCTCTTTCTTTCTCTCAGAGGACCTGGGCCCTAGGACCATGCCTCAAGACTACCTGGCCTGATGACTCCTTGCTGTCCCCAGTCCACCTGGTCATGCTGCTGTTACAGTTTCAACTGTTCTGCCTGCTGCTCCAGTTTCAACTATTCTGGCTGCAGCTATGGAACCCTGACCTGTTCACCGGACGTGCTACCTGTCCTGTACCTTCTGTTTTGGACTCTCTCTCCACCGCACCTGCTGTCTCTAATTCTAAATGATCGACTATGGAAAGCCAACTGATATTTACTCCTGAGGTGCTGACCTGTTGCCCCCTCTACAACCTCTGTGATTATTATTATCTGACCCTGCAGGTTATCTATGAATGTTTGAACATCTTGGCCATGTTCTGTTAAAATTTCTACCCGGCACAGCCAGCAGAGGACTGGCCACCCCTCATAGCCTGGTTCCTCTCTAGGTTTCTTCCTAGGTTCTGGCCTTTCTAGGGAGTTTTTCTAGCCACCGTGCTTCTACATCTGCATTGCTTGCTGTTTGGGGTTTTAGGCTGGGTTTCTGTACAGCACTTTGTGACGCCGGCTGATGTAAAAAGGGCTTTATAAATACATTTGATTGATTGATTGATTGATTGATTGATTGATTGATTGATTGATTTAATACTGCGGTTACACATCTACACTAAACTCAATTCACTGAGCATTATTTAATACTGCGGTTACACGTCTACACTAACCTCAATTCAGTACACATTATTTATTGTCCTGTCCTGCATGCTCTTCTGTTTTCCTTGTTGATCAAGATGTACAGTTGAAGTCAGAAGTTTACATACACCTTAGCCAAATACATTTAAACTCAGTTTTTTACAATTCTTGACATTTAATCCTAGTAAAATCCCCTGTCTTAGGTCAGTTAGGATCACCACTTTATTTTAAGAATGTGAAATGTCAGAATAATAGTAGAGAGAATGATTTAATTCAGCTTTTATTTCTTTCATCACATTCCCAGTGGGGCAGAAGTTTACATACACTCAATTAGTATTTGGTAGCATCGTCTTTAAATTGTTTAACTTGGGTCAAACATTTCAGGTAGCCTTCACAAGCTTCCCACAATAAGTTGGGTTAATTTTGGCCCATTCCTCCTGACAGAGCTGGTGTAACTGAGTCAGGTCTGTAGGCGTTCTTGCTCGCACACATTTTTTCAGTTCTGCCCACAAATGTTCTATATGATTGAGGTCAGGGCTTTGTGATGGCCACTCCAATACCTTGACTTTGTTGTCCTTAAGCCATTTTGCCACAACTTTGGAAGTTTGCTTGGGGTCATTGTCCATTTGGAAGACCCATTTGCAACCAAGCTTTAACTTCCTGACTGATGTCTTGAGATGTTGCTTCAATATATCCACTTAATTTTCCTCCCTCATGATGCTATCTATTTTGTGAAGTGCACCAGTCCCTCCTGCAGCAAAGCACCCCCACAACATGATGCTGCCAACCCCTTGCTTCTCAGTTGGGATGTTCTTCGGCTTGCAAGCCTCCCCGCTTTTCCTCCAAACATAACGATGGTTGTTATGGCCAAACAGGTCTATTTTTGTTTCATCAGACCAGAGGACATCTCTCCAAAAAGTATGATCTTTGTCCCCATGTGCAGTTGCAAACCGTAGTCTGGCTTTTTTATGGCAGTTTTGGAGCAGTGGCTTCTTCCTTTCAGGTTATGTTGATATAGGACTTGTTTTACTGTGGATATAGATACTTTTGACCTGTTTCCTCCAGCATCTTCACAATGTCCTTTGCTGTTGTTCTGGGATTGATTTGCATTTTTCGCACCAAAGTACATGAGCAGTATGATGGCTGCGTGGTCCCATGATGTTTATACTGGCGTACTATTGTTTGTACAGATGAACGTGGTACCTTCAGGCATTTGGAAATGGCTCCCAAGGATGAACCAAACTTGTGGAGGTCTACAATTTTATTGGATGATTTCTTTTGATTTTCCAATGATGTCAAGCAAAGAGGCACTGCGTTTGAAGGTAGGCCTTGAAATACATCCACGGGTACACCTCCAATTGACTCGAAATATGTCAATTAGCCTTTTAGAAGCTTCTAATGCCATGACATCATTTTCTGGAATTTTCCAAGCTGTTTAAAGGCACAGTCAACATAGTGTATGTAAACTTCTGACACACTGGATTTATGATACAGTGAATTATAAGTTAAATAATCTGTCTGTTAACAATTGTTGGAAAAAGTACTTGAGTCATGCACAAAGTAGATGTCCTAACCGACTTTCCAAAACTATAGTTTGTTCACCAGAAATTTGTGGAGTGGTCGAAAAACGAGTTTTAATGACTCCAACCTAAGTGTATGTAAACTTCCGACTTCAACTGTATGTACATTGTCGCAGTTATTAGCAGACAGATCAAAGTAATCATTTTTATTTAATACTTATTTTACCAGGTTGACTGAGAACACATTCTCATTTACAACATCAACCTGGGGAATAGTTACAGGGGTGAGGAAGGTGGATGAATGAGCCAATTGGAAGCTGGGGATGATTAGGTGGCCATGATGGTATGAAGACCAGATAGAAATGTAGCCAGGACACCAGGGTCAACACCCCTACTCCTACAGTGGCTTGCGAAAGTATTCACCCCCCTTGGTATTTTTCATATTTTGTTGCCTTGTAACGCCCTGGCCATAGAGAGGGGTTTTTGTTCTTTATTTTGGTTAGGCCAGGGTGTTACATTGGGTGGGAGTTCGATGTTCCTTTTTCTATGTTTTTGTATTTCTTTGTTTTGGGCCATGTGTGGCTCCCAATCAGGCACAGCTGAAGCTCATTGTTGCTGAGTGGGAGTCACACATAAGGAGCATGTTTTTCCTTTGGGTTTTGTGGGTAATTGTTCCTGTTTAGATATTTTCCTAACAGGACTGTTTTGCTGTCGTGTTTTTGTTCATTTTTGTAGTGTTCTCTTTTGTTCTATTAAATTCCAAGATGAACACTAACTCCGCTGCACCTTGGTCAACTCTCTCTCACGACAGCCATTACATGCCTTAGAACCTGGAATTACATTTTTTATTTTGGAGGTTTGTATCATTGGATTTACACAACATGCCTATCACTTTCAAGATGAAAAATATGTTTTATTGTGAAACAAAGAAGAAATAACACTGAAAACTTGAGGGTGCACAACTATTCAACCCCCAAAGTCAATACTTTGTAGAGCAACCTTTTTCAGCAATTACAGCTTGGGGTATGTCTCTATATGATTGGCACATCTAGCCACTGGGAGTTTTGCCCATTCTTCAAGGCAAAACTGCCCCAGCTCCTTCAAGTTGGATGGGTTCTGCTGGTGTACAGCAATCGTTAAGTCATACCACAGATTCTCAATTGGATTGAGGTCTGGGATTTGACTAGGCCATTCCAAGACATTTAAATGTTTCCCCTTAAACCACTGAAGTGTTTGTTTAGCAGTATGCTTAGGGTCATTGTCCTGCTGGAAGGTGAACCTTTGTCCCAGTCTCAAATCTCTGGAAGACTGAAACAGGTTTCTCCCAAGAATTTCCCTTGCATTTAGCGCCATCCATCATTCCTTCAATTCTGACCAGTTTCCCAGTCCCTGTGGATTAAAAACATCCCCACAGCATGATGCTGCCACAACCATGCCTCACTGTGGGGATGGTTTCTCAGGGTGATGAGAGATGTTGGGTTTGCACCAGACATAGAGTTTTCCTTGATGGCCAAAAAGCTCAATTTTAGTCACATCTGACCAGAGTACCTTCTTCAATATGTTTGGGGAGTCTCCCACATGCCTTTTGGTGAACACCAAAAACGTGTTTACTTATCTTTTTTGGCTTTTTTCTGGCCACTCTTCCATAAAGCCCAGCTCTGTGAAGTGTACAGTTTCAAGTGGTCCTATGGTCAGATACTCCAATCTCTGCTGTGGAGCTTTGCAGCTCCTTCAGAGTTATCTTTGGTCTCTTTGTTGCCTCCCTGATTAATGCCCTCCTTGACTGGTCCGTGAGATTTGGTGGGCGGCCCTCTCTTGGCAGGTTTGTTGTGGTGCCATGTTCTTTCCATTTTTTAATAATGGATTTAATGGTGCTCCGTGGGATGTTCAAAGTTTCATATTTTATTTTATAACCCAACCCTGACCTGTACTTCTCCACAACTTTGTCCCTGACATGTTTGAAGAGCTCCTTGGTCATCATGGTGCCGGTTGCTCGGTGGTGCCCCTTGCTTAGTGGTGTTGCAGACTCTGGGGCCTTTCAGAACTGGTGTACATATACTGAAATCATGTGACAGTTAGATTGCATACAGGTGGACTTAATTTAACTAATGAAATTACTTCTGAAGGTAATTGGTTGCACCAGATCTTATTTATTCGATTCAAAGAAAAGGGGGTGAATACATATGCACGCACCACTTTTCCGTTTTTATTTTATTTTTTGAAACAAGTCAGTTTTTTCATTTCACTTCACCAATTTGGACTATTTTGTTTATGTCCTTTACATGAAATCCTAATAATAAGCCATTTACATTACAGGTTGTAATGCAATTAAATAGGAAAAACGCCAAGGGGGATGAATACTTTTGTAAGGCACTGTATAATAAGAGTGACCACAGAGAGCCAGGACACCAGGGTCAACACCCCTACTCTTATGATGAGTGACCACAGAGAGCCAGGACACCAGGGTCAACACCCCTACTCTTACCATAAGAGTGACCACAGAGAGCCAGGACACCAGAGTCAACACCCCTACTCTTACTATAAGAGTGACCACAGAGAGCCAGGACACCAGGGTCAACACCCCTACTCTTACGATGAGTGACCACAGAGAGCCAGGACACCAGGGTCAACACCCCTACTCTTACCATAAGAGTGACCACAGAGAGCCAGGACACCAGAGTCAACACCCCTACTCTTACGATAAGAGTGACATCAGAGAGCCAGGACACCAGGGTCAACACCCCTACTCTTACGATAAGTGCCATGGGATCTTAAGTGACCACAGAGAGCCAGGACACCCATTTAACGTCCCTTCCTACACAGGGCAATGTCCCCAATCACTGGCCCTCCAACACCACTACCAGCAGCATCTGGTGTCTAGCGATGTGCAGGTTGACTCATAACCTGGAGTCCCCATGGTTATATCCGCGGGCGGGTTTAGGGTCATGAAATTTTGTTCGGATGAAGAGCGGGTGGTTGGCGGTCGGGTTGAAAAAAGATAAAACAATACCTTAAAAAAATCTATAAATGTATAATTCTTGTGCAATTTATATCTATAGGCTACATTGAGGTTTTTCTTTCATTATGTTAGGCTATCTGGCGTTAGTGTGTAATCCTAAACTTTATGGCCTAATTGTACGTGTGCCAAATACACACCAAACGCACAAATGCTTTTGGGAACGGGCAGAAAAAGTTAACGTTGAACCACAGAGGCAAAAACAAAAGTATTTGAGTTTAATTCAATAAGAGGAAAGCTGTGAAATGGAGAGTTGAAAATAAAGAGAAGAGAGGGCCAGAAAAGTAATGTGGTCAAACAGGTGATAGCAGTGCTGGCTAGGTTATGTGTGATTTGTGAGGCGCCATACAAATTTGACAGTCACCAGATGGGGACTTCAAATAGGCCTACATCACATAAAGAGAACTGTAGCCTACATCACATAAAGAGAACTGTAACCTACATCACATAAAGAGAACTGTAGCCTACATCACATAAAGAGAACTGTAGCCTACATCACATAAAGAGAACTGTAGCCTACATCACATAAAGAGAACTGTAACCTACATCACATAAAGAGAACTGTAGCGTACTGTTCAGATGGGTTGAATGGAAACTGAAATCTGGACACTGACTGTAGCTCTGTAACCTCTCACATAGCCTCAGTATGAACTCCTGCTGAATTAAGCATTTCTTGCAGTAAAATGATACACCAAATGTAGGCTACATTTTGACTGGGGAACAGGATGGAGAAATATGATTTACTTCTTTCAGCATCTTGAGAGAATGTGAATGTGCAGTTAGGGACCGTCTGTAAAAGTTGATCTTCATCGGCATCACAAAAGCTGATAGTATTTAAACCAAATAAAATATGCATCCAAGCCAAACTTTAATGTTATCATAAACAAGTTGGGTTGTTTTCACTGGTTTTTATTTCCTTACAACCCTTCAAACTGACATAGAAATCTTGCTGAGTTATTGTAATTTCTCCTTGGTCCCTAAACGTCTTTGCTCTGCGAAAGAATCAGAGATGACAGAGAAAATGATACCGTTGTTAACTAAATTGAAGCATTCATTCTATGGATTTATGACATTATTCTAGTGAGCAATACTTTATTTAGTCTTATTTAGTCAGCATATAATGACAGAAGAGAAGCTACATGTATCTAATTATAGACAACTTGATTATAAATTATAAGCGGAAACATATCTAAATCAGGCAAAAAGAAATCAAGCGCCCCCTGTTGAGGTACGCAGTGTCTGACTGTAGCCTATAGAGCATTTTCTAGATTAGAGGGCTGGGGTTGGGTACGGGCCTCAGAGTTTCACTTTATCATGTATAGTCTGCCGGTTGTGGTTAATTAGCAATTGCTCCTGAGTGGAGGAGCGGTCTAAGGCACTGCATCTCAGTGCTAGAGGTGTCAGTACAGTCACCCTGGTTCAAATCCAGGCTGAATCACATCCGGCTGTGATTGGGAGTCCCATAGGGCAGCGCACAATTTGGCTCAGCATTGTACGGGTTTAGCCGGGGTAGGCCGTCATTGTAAATAAGAATTTGTTCATAACTGACTTGCTTAGTTAAATAAATAAAATTGTGGGCGGGTGCAGGTCAACAAACAGGTCTCCCATCAAGGACTGACCCTCAGCTTCAGAGGCAAGCCAGCAGTGGGATGCAGAGTGCTGGCATGTGGCTCAAGGCTTTTGCTGATACCGACACAAACATATATCTGTGGATCCTATCACCTGCACCAGCAGATCTCAATAGGCATCAAATGTATTCAATTATCTGCTTATTTGGTTAACTAAGATTACATGCATTGACACATAAACACGATATTGGCACCTAGTCCTAATACATTCAATAAGCATACATTCAATAAAAAGGTTTATCTGATCACTTCTATTCATTCACAACCTGTCTGTAAACTGACCCCTCACCTTTGACCTTTTGTCCTTGTCCAATCAGACAATAAGCCACGAGGTAAATCCATTCAATCAGCCTGTCAGATGCCACCGCAGACCGCATGACTAAGAAAAACCATGGAGATAGAGGATTCTAGTGCCAAAAAGCTTGTTTTAGCATGGGCGGCGCCATTGAGGACTTTCACCATTTTGAAGTAGTCAAATGGGTGAGACTTCCTATTGGTTAAGGAAGGATCTCATAATTTCATACAGGTCACCAGGAGGGTTCTGCCAATTAATTATACTCGTGAGGAAAAATGCTATAACTGCAGGTGGCAATAAATCACCAAACACTGCTTTATACCTGTTCAAACAACACACTCTAGATGGCAGGAAATCGCCAACCTTGGATATATACCTGTTCAAACAACTCCCTCTAGGTGGCAGTATATCACCAAACTTGGCTTTATACCTGTTCAAACAACACACTCTAGGTGGCAGTATATCACCAAACTTGGCTTTATACCTGTTCAAACAACACACTCCAGGTGGCAGTGTGCACCCTTTCAGTTTGTTTGCCAACTAATTCATTTTTTTTAAAATATAATTAAGGGGTGCTTATATAGTCCTGTTTCACTGTATGCACAAGTGGGTTGCCTGTACAAGTGTTAGGTGTGAAATGGAAATGTGTTTTTTTGCATATCCCACTCCCCCTGAGACAGCCAGGGGATCAGTAGTAGAAGAAGAAAACGCATTTCAAAATGGAGATGATGGCCTCAGTGGTGCTGCCCATACGCTCACAGACGCAATAATGGATACAATGATGCAATGTCTATCTAAGTCTATGGGAAAACCCGAACCAGACTGAGCGTGAGATAACCAGCCACAGAGTCTGTGGCTCAATCCCAAAAGGCAACCTATTCCCTACATAGTGCGCTAGTTTTGACCAGAGCCCTTCAAAAGTTGTGCCCTATATAGGGGATATGGTGCCAATTGGGACACGGACTCTGTTTCTCCTGTCTTCGTCCACAATGTTGTTTCTCCTTATGATAGGCATCAGTATTTGTATTTGTATTTATTATGGATCCCCATTAGCTGCTTCCAAAGCAGCAGCTACTCTTCCTGGGGTCCAGCAAAATTAAGGCAGTTTATACAATTTTAAAACATCACAATACATTCACAGATTTCACAACACACTGTGTGCCCTCAGGCCCCTACTCCACCACTACCACATATCTACAGTACTAAATCCATGTGTATGTATAGTGCGTATGTTATCGTGTGTGTGTGTGTGTGTGTGTGTGTGTGTGTGTGTGTGTGTGTGTGTGTGTGTGTGTGTGTGTATGCGTGTGTATGCGTGTGTATGCGTGTGTCTGTGCCAATGTTTGTGTTGCTTCACAGTCCCGCTGTTTCATAAGGTATATTTTTATCTGTTTTTTAAATCAAATTCTACTGCTGCATCAGTTACCTGATGTGGAACAGACGTCCATGTAGTCATGTCTCTATGTAGTACTCTGTGCCTCCCATAGTCTGTTCTGGACTTGGGGACTGTGAAGAGACCTCTGGTGGCATGTCATGTGGGGTATGCATGGGTGTCCGAGCTGTGTGCCAGTAGTTTAGACAGTAGTTTAGACAGACAGCTCAGTGCATTCAACATGTCAAGTCTCACTGTATGCATAAACACACAGGGAGCTATTCAAGTTCCAAATGACGTCACCGTTTGAGGCTGTGGAGCATCACTCGACTTTAGGGGGACACTTATTCATTAATATTGAATTAAAAGTCGTTTATCAAGGCCTTATGAGCCCTGTCCAGGTTACCTCTCATAATGTAACTTATTTGGAGAAGGCCTATCCTTCCCTCTTAGGGAGGAAAAAGAGAAAGACAGAGGGGGAGAATGAAAGACAGAGAGAGAGAGAGAGGTCTGCAGTGTGTGGATGGATGAGATGAGCTGATAAGCTGAGCTGTTTTTAGCTCGGGACGTGAGAAGCAGGGGGGGAATCCAGACTCTCTCTCTTTCACTCCTCTTCCTCTCTCTCCCTCCTTCTCTCTTTCTCTCCCACTCCCTCACGTCTCCTACTACTGATCCCGCTGCATTACCCTCCGACAGCCCTGTTGATTTCAACTGACACAGCCTAAACTAGGCTCTGTCTTGCTAGCTGTCACTGTCTCACTCACACTCTCCTGTGTGTCCGTAGGTAGGCTCTGTCTCACTCACACTCTCCTGTATGTCTGTAGGTAGACTCTGTCTCACTCACACTCTCCTGTATGTCCGTAGGTAGACTCTGTCACACTCACACTATCCTGTATGTCTGTAGGTAGGCTCTGTCTCACTCACACTCTCCTGTATGTCCGTAGGTAGACTCTGTCTCACTCAGACTCTCCTGTGTGTCCGTAGGTAGACTCTGTCTCACTCACACTCTCCTGTATGTCCGTAGGTAGACTCTGTCTCACTCACACTCTCCTGTATGTCCGTAGGTAGGCTCTGTCTCACCCACACTCTCCTGTATGTCTGTAGGTAGACTCTGTCTCACTCACACTCCTGTATGTCTGTAGGTAGGCTCTGTCTCACCCACACTCTCCTGTATGTCTGTAGGTAGACTCTGTCTCACTCACACTCTCCTGTATGTCCGTAGGTAGACTCTGTCTCACTCACACTCTCCTGTATGTCCGTAGGTAGACTCTGTCTCACTCACACTCTCCTGTATGTCCGTAGGTAGACTCTGTCTCACTCACACTCTCCTGTATGTCTCGCTAGCTGCCACTGTCTCACTCAGACTCTCCTGTATGTCCGTAGGTAGGCTCTGTCTCACCCACACTCTCCTGTATGTCTGTAGGTAGACTCTGTCTCACTCACACTCTCCTGTATGTCTCGCTAGCTGCCACTGTCTCACTCAGACTCTCCTGTATGTCCGTAGGTAGGCTCTGTCTCACCCACACTCTCCTGTATGTCTGTAGGTAGACTCTGTCTCACTCACACTCTCCTGTATGTCCGTAGGTAGACTCTGTCTCACTCACACTCCTGTATGTCCGTAGGTAGGCTCTGTCTCACTCACACTCTCCTGTATGTCCGTAGGTAGACTCTGTCTCACTCACACTCCTGTATGTCTGTAGGTAGGCTCTGTCTCACCCACACTCTCCTGTATGTCTGTAGGTAGACTCTGTCTCACTCACACTCCTGTATGTCCGTAGGTAGGCTCTGTCTCACCCACACTCTCCTGTATGTCCGTAGGTAGGCTCTGTCTCACTCACACTCTCCTGTATGTCCGTAGGTAGGCTCTGTCTCACTCACACTCTCCTGTATGTCCGTAGGTAGACTCTGTCTCACTCACACTCTCCTGTATGTCCGTAGGTAGACTCTGTCTCACTCACACTCCTGTATGTCTGTAGGTAGGCTCTGTCTCACCCACACTCTCCTGTATGTTCGTAGGTAGACTCTGTCTCACTCACACTCTCCTGTGTGTCTGTAGGTAGGCTCTGTCTCACTCACACTCTCCTGTATGTCCGTAGGTAGACTCTGTCGCACTCACACACTCCTGTATGTCCGTAGGTAGGCTTTGTCTCACTCACACTCTCCTGTATGTCCGTAGGTAGACTCTGTCTCACTCACACTCTCCTGTATGTTCGTAGGTAGGCTCTGTCTCACTCACACTCTCCTGTATGTCTCGCTAGCTGCCACTGTCTCACTCACACTCTCCTGTATGTCCGTAGGTAGACTCTGTCTCACTCGCACAATCTGGTTTGCTTAACCGTTGTGTTGTGTTAAGGGTCAAACATGACCCGTCACTATTTTTAACAGCAGAGAAAACAACCTAAATGATTAGATTTTTTCAACTTGAAATTGTATGACTTTTCTTAGAGTGACCCCACCATTAGAAAAAGTGAAACTTCGCCTTTGTTCATATTTCCATGAAAGCTGTACACCCCCAGGGTACAAAGATTGTCTTTGGGTAATTTTTGACCCAGCAGTTATAAAATAATTTACACACCAAAAAAAACACAAAGACACACACACAGACACACACACAATGAGAAATTGAGGTTATGTGTGCTACTGATTGAACTCAGCCAGCAGCTCCTGAAGAGGAAGATCACCATGGTTGGCACAGTTAGAAAGAACAAGCCTGAGCTCTTCCTTGGACTCCTCGCAACAAGGGGGAGATAGGCCTTCTCATCAAAGTTTGCCTTCACCCCCACCATCACTCTAGTTTCTTACCTCCCAAAGAGTAACAAGAATGTGGTCCTCCTGAGCTCACTGCACAAAACAGTTGAGATCAGTAATTTTGAGGACAGGAAGCCATCATCCTGGACTACAACCACAACAAAGGAGGCGTGGACAATCTGGACAAGGTCATTGGAACTTACAGCTGCAGGAGGATGACTGCCCGCTAGCCCCTGGTCATCTTCCATAACATCATTGATGTGTCCTTATACAATGCCTTTGTGATATGGAACAAGATCAATCGTACCTGGATGCCTGATAAGTGGAACAAGAGGAGGGTGTTCCTGGAGCAGCTGGGAAAGGCACTTGTAACCCCACACATTCAAAGAAGGGAGCGTCTCCCCCACACAGCAGCCTTGGCAGCGCATGTGAAAGCTGTTCAGGGGGGCTGAATCTTGCCCTGATCCACCTGAGGCTGTAGCTGGGGCAGGCAACAGGAAGAGCTAATTCTGCCCCCCAAAGAAGGACTGTAGAACAATATTATGTGCTGCACATGTGAGAAATACATCTGCAAAGTCCATGCACACACACTTGCATACTGTCCTACATGTGGTAATTAGAGTTGATTGATTCATGTTCTTCATGTTTTTGTTTTGTATCTATTATCTTATTTAATTTATTTATTGTTGTTGTTTATACACCTTGTGGGTGGGGGCAATGGTTAAAAAATGGGAGAAGACTAATATTTTGTAGTTGAATTCCTCATTGTGCAGTATATAAGAATATATCACCATGTAGCCAAAAAAGTTCAAGACTGTTATTGTTTCCCAATAAAATGCATTCAAAACTACTTTCTACACATTTCTGCTACTTTCTTAGGCCATACAAGTGCTCTCTCCTGCTAAAACAAATTATGTTAACACCTATGCAGTACCTTTAACAATAATAAAATGAATAATAATAACCCTCTACTTTACTAAAGAAAACAATTATGACAGGTGTGTTGTAATAAAAACGAGTGTTGTCCACTGATTAAATGCAGTCTTTCTGCACTGTGAAGAGGGAAAACCCAGATATTCACAAAGTTTGTGATGAATGACAGGTTGGTTCTTCATGCAAAATAGGTTTTTGGTTTAAAATGTAATTAAGCTGTCTATTTTAGGGGTTTAGTGAAGGCGGGTCATTTTTTACCCTTAGGACAAGGGGAGTATACAGAATGTTAAGACTACACAAGGGCTAATATAATGAATTTGAAGTGATTTATACTTGTACTTTTACTTTTGATACTTAAGTATATTTAAAACCAAATACTTTTAGACTTTTACTCAAGTAGTATTTTACTGGGTGACTTTCCCTTTTACTTGAAACATTTTCTATTAAGATATCTTAACTTTTACTCAAGTATGACAATTGGGTACGTTTTCCATCACTGAGTAACAGTGACTAAAGTTCAGGGCAGGGTACTGGGCGGAGACTATTTAACCTTCTGATGGCCTGGAGATAGAAGCTGTTTTTTAGTCTCTCCGTCTCAGCTTTGAGGCACCTGTACTGTCTCAACCTTTTAGAATCTAGATGAAGGTGAACAGGCCTTGGCTCTGGTGCCTGAGGTCCTTGATGATTTTCTTGGCCAACGGTGGATTAAGGCTGATGCATTTTAGGTCAGGGATAGAGACTTAGATTTGTCTTGAAACAAGTGTTGGGGAGAAAGGCTGCAATGAGATTTGTTTTTCAATTCATAGTGCTATTTTATCAGAAAGGTGACACGTTTCAGCACACTTTCTTTTTCATAAAGTTCAGGAGCCACTGAACAAGATGCGATAAGTGTACCTGCCAGGGGCGGAAATCCCAGGGGGGACGGGGGGGACACGACCCCCTCCATCCTGGGAAAAATATGATTTGTCCCCCCCAATATATCACTGTAAACATAACTATGTAATTTAAATAATATTAATAATACGCAATGAAAGCAATTGTGCTGATTATAGACAATTAATAGCTCGTTTTTAAGTTTCAAAAGATTGCGACCCCCCCGCCCTTTGCCTCACAATGGTTTGATCCACTGCCAGTTCCTTAGTTGGCAAGGTAACAGAGGGTTCATGTCTACTGTCTGAAAGGCACTCAATGCACGTAACTGACGGGAGGTTCATCCAGTCAATCGCGGCAGGGTTCACACACACACTAGCTGAATATGCAGAGCTAGCGTGCAAATATTAACTATTAAGCTAGCTAGTACCTATTCCATTTATGTGGCGTCGTCAAAGATGGAATCTTTGCTATCGTCAATTTATTCCAAGATCAGCATGCATGTAAATTAGTGCTTCAAAGTCCCTGTGATAAAGGTTAGCGATAAACTGAACAGAACTACACTCTAGTCTACCATTGTCTTAAATATATTTAATGGTCTCGTTGCAAAAGCTAAGTTGTCGCAAGGGAACTTTTATTTATTTATATTATTTCACCTTTATTTAACCCGGGTAGCAAAGATTATAGCAAACACCACTGAAATGGAATCGGTGCTCGCTAGCTTGGCAAATTCAGCTATTGTTGGAAGCCAGCCAATATGAAACAAACGATTAAAATTACAAAAGGTTGTATCATATGTTGTGTAAATGGTGAACTCATACAGCTGTCAACTCTTGTCACTGCAATCCGTTTCACATTTGCTAAGCTACCTTTTAGATCGGAGCCCATATAGAATGATAGAAGATAAGTTGGTAGAAGCCCATCTCCTACTGTAAATAACCTACACACTGTGTGTGTGTGTGTGTGTGTGTGTGTGTGTGTATGTGTATGTGTGTGTGTGTGTGTGTGTGTGTGTGTGTGTGTGTGTATGTCTATGTGTATGTGTATGTGTGTGTGTGTGTGTGTGTGTGTGTGTGTGTGTGTGTGTGTGTGTGTGTGTGTGTGTGTGTGTGTGTGTGTGTGTGTGTGTGTATGTCTATGTGTATGTGTATGTGTGTGTGTGTGTGTGTGTGTGTGTGTGTGTATGTGTGTGTGTGTGTGTGTGTGTGTGTGTGTGTGTGTGTGTGTGTGTGTGTGTGTGTGTGTGTGTGTGTGTGTAGCCAGCCAGGTAGAAAAATGGCAGAAAAAAGACGGACATTGGTGTGTTTTTCAGTACACCGTAACGCAAAGTAAGGACCCTAGTAGCCTAATATCTCAAAGACTAGTTGATAAAATGTTCATAAGAAAGAAATGAAATTCTAATGGAAATGTTTCACAATGATGTCATTAGGCAGAGCAGGCAACAGATGGCACACAGACAGCAGAGTTGGGGACAGATATGCAGGGACAGACTGGCAGAGACAGGGAGTCTCAGATTAGTTTGTTGAGTCTTTGTTTGGCAACATTATGAAAGGTTCTCATTTTTTTTTACTTGTAAAATAGGAACCTAATTGGAAAATGCCGACTTAAACTGGTGACTGAACTAAAATTTGTTAAAGGCAATGGTATTGCTGTTGTGATTAGTTGTGTAGTTTTGGGTACCGGTAGTTAGGAGTACGCAAACACCTTATTTCTTTGGTTCCTCAATATACATTTACTATATTACAACGTAGGCTATGTTTTACAGCACTACTTTTGGTGTCCCCGTCAGGAATTGCTCTTGAGAAAATTTCATGTAATTGTCCCCTCCAAAGTTGATATCAGATTTTCGCCCCTGGTACCTGCCACATACACAGCCACAACTCCACTTTCAATGTGACTTTAGTTGAGGGAATAGACAAGACGTCTCAGTCACCTCACCTCCGTTTCTGTTGATTTGTCATAGTATCGACCAGCATGTGCCAAGCGGAGTGGAGGTCAGTCCAGGATGAAAGAGAAAGGAAGACATTAAATGGTGGAGTTTGACCGTCACAGTGTGGTGCTCAGAGTGTGTGTGTGTGTGTGTGTGTGTGTGTGTGTGTGTGTGTGTGTGTGTGTGTGTGTGTGTGTGTGTGTGTGTGTGTGTGTGTGTGTGTGTGTGTGTGTGTGTGTGTGTGTGTGTGTGTGTGTGTGTGTGTGTGTGTGTGTGTGGTCAAGCCTCCTGATCTCTCCACAGTGGGATAAACAGATAAATGGACCCTCTGACCCAGATGCTAATGGATCAGTTCTGGGCTGCATAACAAATGGCACCCTATTCCCTATATAGTTCACTTCTTTTGACCAGAACCCTATGGGCCCGATTCAGACTTTTGTTTCACGCCTTTCCTACTCAATCAAATTGATTTATAAAGCCCTTTTTACATCAGACGATGTCACAAAGTGCTATACAGAAACCCAGCCTAAAACCTGAAACAGCAAGCAATGCAGATGTAGAAGCACGGTGGCTAGGAGAAACTCCCTAGAAAGGCAGGAACCTAGGAAGAAACCTAGAGAGGAACCAGGCTCAGAAGGTCCTCTTCTCACACCTTTTCTTTGCACTTCTCAGTAGTTTGTAATCAGACTTGTACAGTACCTTGATCAGACCGACAGCATCATTGCATCAATGCTGTATAATAAGTTCTGCCGTAAAACGTTTTAAATTATGTAAGCCAACATTTTGTGTGGCTATGTATGCAACAAAAGTTCAACATTCACTTTTTGCTACTATTTATGGCAAGTCTACGCGTACAATTTGTACCAACACGCAATGATGTTGTCGATCAAGGCATTCCTTATGCAGGTGCATATAGGGCTTTGCAGTCGTTCTTCCCTTGCCTGCACTGAATACATTTAATTAAACTGCTGGAAAACCCTCCCACTTGATGGCAAACAGATTTTCTTGTGGAGTTTGCGTTCAATAGGGTTTTCAGTACATTTATCTTCAGCCATTCCTTTAAATACACTATACCTTTAATTAGAATTGTGTCAACAGACTCTGTAGAATGCATGGAGAGAACGGGTTCAGAATAGCAAGGATGAATGAAAGAAAGCCATCTAAATATATGCATATTCATCTCCGTTTCAGCACCAACCGGTAGATGAAATAATACTCTGAACTTGTAGATTGTTTAGGCACATTTTAGAGTTAGGAAAGTATGTGTGAAAACAATAAAAACTGTTTTAGAGAGCCTTTACGCACAAAATATTTTGGTGAGTCAAAAATAAAGTAGTTTGATAAATCCTGAAAGTTGCCATATTCAAGGTCAAACCAAGAAATATTGGAAGGTGAAAAAAGTGTACAACACGGGTTGAACAGTAGTCTATAAATCTACCCCAATCCTCACTAATCATGGACCTGTGATGACAATGATCTACCCCAATACTCACTAATCATGGACCTGTGATGACAATGATCTACCCCAATACTCACTAATCATGGACCTGTGATGACAATGATCTACCCCAATCCTCACTAATCATGGAACTGTGATGACAATGATCTACCCCAATCCTCACTAATCATGGAACTGTGATGACAATGATCTACCCCAATCCTCACTAATCATGGACCTGTGATGACAATGATCTACCCCAATCCTCACTAATCATGGAACTGTGATGACAATGATCTACCCCAATCCTCACTAATCATGGAACTGTGATGACAATGATCTACCCCAATCCTCACTAATCATGGAACTGTGATGACAATGATCTACCCCAATCCTCACTAATCATGGAACTGTGATGACAATGATCTACCCCAGTCCTCACTAATCACGGAACTGTGATGACAATGATCTACCCCAATCCTCACTAATCATGGAACTGTGATGACAATGATCTACCCCAGTCCTCACTAATCATGGAACTGTGATGACAATGATCTACCCCAATCCTCACTAATCATGGAACTGTGATGACAATGATCTACCCCAATCCTCACTAATCATGGAACTGTGATGACAATGATCTACCCCAGTCCTCACTAATCACGGAACTGTGATGACAATGATCTACCCCAATCCTCACTAATCATGGAACTGTGATGACAATGATCTACCCCAATCCTCACTAATCATGGAACTGTGATGACAATGATCTACCCCAATCCTCACTAATCATGGAACTGTGATGACAATGATCTACCCCAATCCTCACTAATCATGGAACTGTGATGACAATGGTCCAGTCATCGTGAACCGCGTGCCAGACTAAAGGTTTAAAGTGCTACAGTAAGTATGGTCCGAGTTCCATAATGATTCAAATAGGCTACATGTCCCACATTATTGCACATTAGCCTAATATGATCCAACTTCACAAACGTGACAGAGGAAAGAAAGTTAATCAGAACGGAATGATGCAAAATGTAGAATTCAAATAGAAGGAAACTAACACTAAAGTGGCAGTCATAAATGTAGGATACATTGGATGTCGGAGTACAATAATCGGTTAATCACCTAACTGAGGATGTTAATTTAACCTTGTGTAATACCCTAGATGCAGTCGCACCCCTAAAAACAAAACACATTACAGAAAATACTCGAGCTTTGAAGCAGGCTTACAGAAAATTTGAACGTAAATGGCGCTACACCAAAATGGAAGTCTTCCGACTAGTTTGGAAAGAGTCCTCACTGCTGCTCGATCATCCTATTTTTCCAACTTAATTGAGGAGAATAAGAACAATCGAAAATGTATTTTTGATACTGTCGCAGAGCTAACTAAAAAGCAGCATTAAACAAGAGGATAGCTTTCTCTTCAGCAGTGATAAATTCATGAACTTCTTCGATGAAAAGATCATGATCATTAGAAAGCAAATTATGGACTCCACTTTGAATCTGCGTATTTCTCCAAAGCTCAGTTGTCCTGAGTCTGTTCAGAACTGCCAGGACCTAGGATCAATGGAGACACTCAAGTTTTTTAATCCTGTATCTCTTGAAACGTTCATGAAAATTGTTGTGGCCTAAACCGTCAAGCTGTGTACTGGACCCTATTCCAACTAAACTACTGAATGAGCTGCTTCCTGTGCTTGGCCCTCCTATGGTGAACATAATAAATGGCTCCCTATCCTCCGGATGTGTACCAAACTCACTAAAAGTGCCAGTAATAAAGCCTCTCCTGAAAAAGCCAAACCTTGACCCGGATTTCTTTAAAACTATCAGCCTATATCGAATCTCCCATTCTTCTCAAAACATTTTGAAAAAGCTTTTGAGCAGCAACTCACTGCTCTCCTGAAGACAAATAATGTATATGAAATGCTTTAGTCTGGTTTTAGACCCCATCATAGCACTGAGACTGCACTCGTGAAGGTAGTAAATTACCTTTTAATGGCGTCAGACCAAGGCTCTGCGTCTGTCCTCGTGCTCCGAGACCTTAGTGCTGCTTTTGACACCATTGATCACCACATTCTTTTGGAGAGATTAGAAACCCTAATTGGTCTACATGGACAAGTTCTTGCCTGGTTTAGATATTATCTGTCGGAAAGATATCAGTTCATCTCTGCGGATGGTTTGTCCTCTGACAAATCAATTTTAAGTTTTAGCATTCCTCAAGGTTCCGTTTTAGGACCACCATTGTTTTCACTATATATATATTCTACCTCTTGGTGATGTCATTTGGAAACACAATGTCAACTTTCACTGCTATGCGGACTACACGCAGCTATACATTTCGATGAATCATGGTGAAGCCCCAAAATTGCCTATTCTGGAAGCCTGTGTTTCAGCATAAGGAAGTGGATGGCGGCAAATGTTTTACTTTTAAACTTGGACAAAACAGAGATGCTAGTTCTAAGTCCCAAGAAGCAAAGAGATCTGCTGTTGGATCTGACAATTAATCTTGATGGTTGTACAGTAGTCTCAAATAATACTGTGAAGGACTTCGGCTTTACTCTGGACCCTAATCTCTCTTTTAACTTCTTATGGCTTGGGGGCCATAAGAAGTTAAACATCGACATCTGGATGAGAAGCGTGCCCAAAGTAAACTGCCTGTTACTCAGGCCCAGAAGGTAGGATATGCATGTAATTGGTAGATTTGGATAGAAAACACTCTAAAGTTTCCAAAACTGTTAAAATAATGTGAGTATAACAGAACTGATATGGCAGGTGAAAACCTGAGGAAAATCCATCCAGGGAGTGGGATTTTTTGATGTGGGTACTTTTCAATTGAAGAACAATCTGGCCTTAAATGGCCATGTACTCTTATAATCTCTACCCGGCAGAAGAGGACTGGCCACCCCTCAGAACATTGTTCATCTTTCGGTTTCTTCCTAGATTCTGGCCTTTCTAGGGAGTTTCTCCTAGCCACCGTGCTTCTACATCTGCATTGCTTGCTGTTTGTGGTTTTAGGCTGGGTTTCTGTATTGCACTTTGAGACATACGCTGATGTAAAAAGGGCTTTATAAATACATTTGATTGATTGATTGAGATGGTAAACCCTTCTCTTTGTGCTTGGTAAGAGAGATAGAGAGAGAAAGGGTCACATACACACACTCACACGCCCCTATCGTCGTTATGCAGAGATTAACCTGACATTTGTTGTGTCTCTGTGGCCACTGATATGATGTAACAGCACTTATTTCTTCCTTACATGGATCCCTAGATTACTGGAACAGCAGCTGGGACGTGGGACTTTGTCTACCGTACCTCTCTGTCTGTGTGTGTATAGGGGGGCATAGGCCCCACAGCCTTTATTTACAATTACATTACTTACAAAATGTTTGTAAAACAAGCTTATATTTTGGGTTTTGATGGGGTAAGACAGTTGAACTAAATTCATGAGGGATATACAATATATATTATTTAAGAATCAATGGCTATATACCCTTCATTTCAAAGTCAAAAATGTATGTACCATTCCCAGATTTCCCCTTTAATAGATACCAATAGCATACTTCAGTTTTATTAAGTAGGTTTAACGGGTTTGTGTTCTTATACTTACGTTCACTGAAAAGTTTCATTGTGGCGCGATATCGTGACAGCATAAACAACTGTAGTAATAAACAAAAAACAAATTGTCACAATGCACGATTAACTGCACCTTCAGTGTTTTTGTTCAAATACTTGTCAAACATTTTAGATATTTTTATTGTCCCTGTGTAAATTAAATAAATACCTGACATTCTATGCATTAATTCATGTGAAAGGCTCACTTGTGACTTTGATTTTGGTCTTGTTATTCAGTGAGTGCAAGCATGGGCGAAGTTAACGCCGAGTTCACGCTGGGTTCACGCTGGGTTAAAGCTGAAAAAAGTGCCAAAGGTACACCAAGAAAAATAGCACCATTGATTGAAATTCACTTTCTTCAAATATTTATCAAATACATCGATCAAATATCATTTTGAAGAAAAAAGAAAATCATCAGATGGTCGGCACAGTTTCATCTTCTCTCTGCCTGCCTCAAATCAACATATTTGCTAGTGAGTGGAAGCCCCACCGATGCGTCAGGTTTTTACCCGGTGTGACCCATTCGGTTTTCCCCTTTCATCTGTAGTCTGGCTCTCCAAAACAATGTTGGGCGGGAAAGAAGGGTTGAGCACAGATTATTATCCTAATTATCACCATCTACACAGGGATGTGAATTGCAGGCATTTAGAATATGCCATTTAACCTTTATTTATACAACCTTTACTGTTGGAAAACCATTCCAGGTGAAGCTGGTCGAGAGAATGTGCAAAGCTGTTATCAAGGCAAAGGGTGGCTATTTGAAGACTCTCAATTTTAAAATATATTTTGATTTGTTTAACACTTTTGTGGTTACTACATGATTCCATGTGTGTTTTTTCATAGTTTTGATGTCTTCACTACTATTCTACAATTTAGAATAAAAAAAAAATAAGAATAAATTAAGAAAAACCCTTGAATGAGTAGGTGTTCTAAAACTTTTGACCGGTAGAGTATATATATTTTTATTTTACACATATATAATCCTTTTTTCAGGGGTAGGCACATTATTTATTTCGGGGGTAGACACATGTCTCTCTGAAAGACTGTCTGTCTCTCTGAATCACTCTGTCTGTCATCTCTGTCTGCCTGACTCAGACCTGCTCTGTTATTTATCTGGAGATGGAAACAGTTAGTTCACATATAAGCTCCCATGCTCATCTTACTGTTGGCTGTGTGTGTGTGTGTGTGTATGTGTTTCTGTTGGTGCATGTGTGAAAGGGTATGAGTGGTCCTTGCTCCACTGAAACACAATGTAATTTTAATCAATTAACAATCAGCTATTGTGAGCATTGTTCAATGTTGATAACACAGATAGCACAGGTGAGTCTCAAGCAATCAGACGACACATCTGATCCACAGCCGGAACTCCATATGGGCCGTGGCTTTTCTTGGAATGGTGCCTTGACTAGCAGGAACTCCCTATATGGGCATACTCCTGGTATTGTTTTCTGCCGATCCAACTGACCCGCTGCCAACCCGCTCTACACGCCTACGACACGCTGCCATCCCGCTCTCCTCCCCACGACCCGCTGCCACCCCGCTCTCCTCCCCACGACCCGCTGCAACCTCACTCTCCTCCCCACAACCCGCTTCCACCAAGCTCTCCTCTCCACGACCCGCTGCTACCCCGCTCTCCTCCCCACGACCCGCTGCCACCCCGGTCTCCTCCCCACAACCCGCTGCCACCCCGCTCTCCTCCCCACGACCCGCTGCCACCCCGCTCTCCTCCCCACGACCTGCTGCCACCCCGCTCTCCTCCCCACGACCCGCTGCCACCCCGCTCTCCTCCACACGACCTGCTGCCACCCCGCTCTCCTCCCCACGACCTGCTGCCACCCCGCTCTCCTCCCCACGACCCGCTGCCACCCCGCTCTCCTCCCCATGACCTGCTACCCTCACGTTCTCCTCCACACGACCCGCTGCCAGCACGTTCTCCTCCACACAACCCGCTGCCCTCACGCTCTCCTCTACACGACCCGCTGCCACCCCGCTCTCCTCCCCATGACCCGCTGCCACCCCGCTCTCCTCCCCACGACCTGCTGCCCACACGCTCTCCTCTACACGACCCGCTGCCACCCCGCTCTCCTCTCCATGACCCGCTGCCACCCCACTCTCCTCCCCATGACCCGCTTCCACCCCGCTCTCCTCCCCACGACCTGCTGCCCTCACGTTCTCCTCCACACGACCCGCTGCCAGCACGTTCTCCTCCACACGACCCGCTGCCCTCACGCTCTCCTCTACACGACCCGCTGCCACCCCGCTCTCCTCCCCATGACCCGCTGCCACCCCGCTCTCCTCCCCACGACCTGCTGCCCACACGCTCTCCTCTCCACGACCTGCTGCCACCCCACTCTCCTCCCCACGACCCGCTACCACCAAGCTCTCCTCCCCACGACCTGCTGCCCTCACGCTCTCCTCCACATGACCCGCTGCCACCCCACTCTCCTGCCCACGACCCGCTACCACCAAGCTCTCCTCCCCACAACCCGCTTCCACCTAGCTCTCCTCCCCACAACCTGCTGCCCTCACGTTCTCCTCCCCACAACCCGCTACCACCAAGCTCTCCTCCAAACGACCTGCTGTAACACGCCCTCCTCCCCACGACCCGCTGCCACCCCGCTCTCCTCCTCACGACCCGCTGCCACCCCTTTCTCCTCCTTATGACCCGCTGCTACCTCACTTTCCTCCCCACGACCCACTGCCACCCCGCTCTCCTCCCTACGACCCGCTGCTACCTCACTCTCCTCCCCACGACCCACTGCCACCCCGCTCTCCTCCCCACGACCTGCTGCCACCTCGCTCTCCTCCCCACGACCTGCTGCCACTCCACTCTCTTCTCCACGACCCGCTGCTACCTCACTCTCCTCCCTACGACCCGCTGCCACCTCGCTCTCCTCCCCACAACCCACTGCCACCAAGCTCTCCTCCAAACGACCTGCTGTCACATGCCCTCCTCCCCACGACCCGCTGCCACCCCGCTCTCCTCCTCACGACCCGCTGCCACCCCTTTCTCCTCCTTACGACCCGCTGCCACCTCGCTCTCCTCTCCACAACCCACTGCCACCCCGCTCTCCTCCCTACGACCCGCTGCTACCTCGCTCTCCTCCCCACGACCCACTGCCACCTCGCTCTCCTCCCCACGACCCGCTGCCACTCCACTCTCCTCTCCACGACCCGCTGCTACCTCACTTTCCTCCCTACGACCCGCTGCCACCTCGCTCTCCTCCCACGACCCACTGCTCATTCGCTCTCCGCCCCACGACCCGCTGCCAAGCTGGTGAAAATGGTCTTATAAGATATTCCATCCACTACCACCCCTTCCAACATGTTTGTCAGATGGCGAGAAGCCAAACTCCTGAAGAAGGTGTTATAAATTGACCGTTGTGCCCCGTTGTCTGTCTCCGCAGATGGTAGGCCAACCTACATGTTGATGTGTTCCAATATATAGTGGTTGGAATCTACCTCCCCCTGTTCATGAGAAAGTGTGTAACTTGAGACCAGGTCATGCCTTGTCTTCCTCCACTGAAGTTAATGAGTTGTAACTGTCTCTACCATGTCATATAAATGTAGTGCACTATATAGGAATGTGAAGCCATTTGGGATGCATCCCTATTGTAGGAGGATTACTTCTGTTGTGCAAGGGCTCTACGAGAGACAATTTAGCAGTGACATTTAGCAGAAGAGGAGTGCCCTTTGAGAAAACTTGATTTAACAGGAACACATAAAGGTCAACACATCAAGGTGGACAATCTTCACGCCTTTATAACAGAAGAACTCAGCAGTGGATTCAGTGTTCAGTGTTGCAGCAAATTCTGCCTCCCATCTCACTTATTCGTTATTCTGTTTTTTCCACACAAAAGAAAATACAAAACAATAGGATCAGAGTATGAAAGGAAAACGTGTTCAGGAGAGGTAGAAAACCCTGAAGATTGAAAGGCACCTCCTCCTTTTTCAAAATACGATGGAATAAAAAAAAAAAAAAAAAAGTTTCCAGATTATTTTGGACTAAAGCAACAAATAATTAGAGATTTACACAAAGAAAAAGGAAAACATGATGTATCTCAACCTCTCCTCCTCTGATCCCTCATCCCTCTCTTCTCCTCTGATCCCTCATCCCTCTCTCCTCCTCCGATCCCTCATCCCTCTCTTCTCCTCTGATCCCTCATCCCTCTCTTCTCCTCTGATCCCTCATCTCTCTCTTCTCCTCTGATCCCTCATCCCTCTCTTCTCCTCCGATCCCTCATCCCTCTCTTCTCCTCTGATCCCTCATCCCTCTCTTCTCCTCCGATCCCTCATCCCTCTCTTCTCCTCTGATCCCTCATCCCTCTCTTCTCCTCCGATCCCTCATCCCTCTCTTCTCCTCTGATCCCTCATCCCTCTCTTCTCCTCTGATCCCTCATCCCTCTCTTCTCCTCTGATCCCTCATCCCTCTCTTCTCCTCTGATCCCTCATCCCTCTCTTCTCCTCCGATCCCTCATCCCTCTCTTCTCCTCTGATCCCTCATCCCTCTCTTCTCCTCCGATCCCTCATCCCTCTCTTCTCCTCCGATCCCTCATCCCTCTCTTCTCCTCCGATCCCTCATCCCTCTCTTCTCCTCTGATCCCTCATCCCTCTCTTCTCCTCCGATCCCTCATCCCTCTCTTCTCCTCTGATCCCTCATCCCTCTCTTCTCCTCTGATCCCTCATCCCTCTCTTCTCCTCTGATCCCTCATCCCTCTCTTCTCCTCTGATCCCTCATCCCTCTCTTCTCCTCCGATCCCTCATCCCTCTCTTCTCCTCTGATCCCTCATCCCTCTCTTCTCCTCCGATCCCTCATCCCTCTCTTCTCCTCTGATCCCTCATCCCTCTCTTCTCCTCCGATCCCTCATCCCTCTCTTCTCCTCTGATCCCTCATCCCTCTCTTCTCCTCCGATCCCTCATCCCTCTCTTCTCCTCTGATCCCTCATCCCTCTCTTCTCCTCTGATCCCTCATCCCTCTCTTCTCCTCCGATCCCTCCATCCCTCTCTTCTCCTCTGATCCCTCATCCCTCTCTTCTCCTCTGATCCCTCATCCCTCTCTTCTCCTCTGATCCCTCATCCCTCTCTTCTCCTCTGATCCCTCATCCCTCTCTTCTCCTCTGATCCCTCATCCCTCTCTTCTCCGATCCCTCCATCTCTCTCTTCTCCTCTGATCCCTCCATCTCTCTCTTCTAATCCGATCCCTCTCAACCTAGAGGTCAACTACTTTATATGTGCGTCTCAAATGGCACCCTATTCTCTATGAATACCACAATCAGCAAAACAGACCTAGTTAACCTTAAGATGACTTTCAAAGGTGACTTTGCTTGTGGATAAAAGATTCCCACTTCACCACAGATACACATGCCTCTTTCTACTTGAAAGGAAGGAGGCCGAACAGGTTTACAAAGGCTCTGTGTAAATCATGAGCACACTTCAAAGATAAGCTGATTCACTTTTGACCTTCAGTGGAGTAGCAGCCATTAAGAACACTGAGGCAATAATGTTGTAATTCAGGTTGACAGGATGAGGTGTGAACCAGGTGTGAACCAGGTGTGAACCAACCCCTATTATCACAGCGATGTACTGACTACATATTGACTACATATGTGTTTGACCACATATTGATATTGCTGTGTTTATTTATGTGTGTGTGTGTGTGCACGTGCACGTGTATTTGTTTCTGAGATGATGAACTTCCATTCGGCAATCTGCTATGTTAATGTTCTTCATTGCCAAAACTTACCATGTCCTCCTCTCCTCCTCTCTGCCTGAAAAGTAACAGAGGAAACAATCATAAATTCACTGATCTGAGAGGAAATTCAATGAAGACAGAAGGCCCAGTTGCTGTGGATAAAAGTTATATCCATATCACTGTGGGACAGTAGTGATCAGGCCATCCTGTGTAGATGAACTATATGTTCCTGGAAGATCCTGACTAGCACAGGAACACTGCCTTCCACAGGCCAGCACACGTCTACTGATGGCCAGCTGCATGGGAGAGGGCGACATGTTCTTTTCCACACCTTTGAAGCTTGTGAACAAACACACATCAAATCAAAATGTTTTCGTCACATGCTCCGAACACACCACAGCCGTAGACATTAAAGTGAAATGCTTACAAACCCTTAACCAACAATGCAGTTTAAAAAAATAAGAGTTTAGAAAAAGATTTACTAAATAAACTAAAATAAACAATAAAAGAGCAACAATAAAATAACAATAACGAGGCTTTATACAGGGTCAATGTGCGGGGATACTGTCACGCCCTGACCTGAGAGAGTCGATTTTCTCTGTTTGGTTAGGTCAGGGTGTGACATGGGGTGGGCATTCTATGTGTTGTATGTCTATGTTGTTTTTTCTTTATTGGCCGAGTATGGTTTCCAATCAGAGGCAGCTGTCATTCGTTGTCTCTGATTGGGAATCATACTTAGGCAGCCCTTTTTCCCACAGTCAGTTGTGGGGTCTTGTCTTTGTGTTGCATGTGTTTGCACGCATAGCTTTTTGTTCGTAGTATTGTTTATTGTTTTTTGCTGGTTCACATTTAAAATAAAGTATGATGAACCTAATTCACGCTGCGCCTTGGTCTACCTTTAACGACGGACGTTACAGATACAGGTTAGTCGAGGTAATTGAGATAATATATACATGTAGGTAGGGGTAAAGTGACTATGCAAAGGTAATAGATAATAACCAGTGGGAATCAGTCTTATGGCTTGGGGGTAGAAGCTGTTAAGAAGCCTTTTGGACCTAGACTTGGCGCTCCGGTACCGCTTGCCGTGCGGTAGCAAAGAGAAACACATGCGCGCACACACATATTTGAATATTACTTAACTAGGCAAGTCATTTTAGAACAAATTATTATTAACAATGACAGCCTACCCCGGGAAAACCCTAACCTGGACAACGCTGGGCCAATTGTGCGCCGCCCTATGGGACTCCCAATCACGGCCGGTTGTGACACAACCCGGGATCGAATCAGGGTCTGTGGTGACGCCTCTAGCACTGAGATGTAGTGCCTTAGACCGCTTCGCCACTCGGGAACCATACACAGTCATGTACAGTCACACGCATACACACAGTCACACACATACACACAGTCACACGCATACACACAGTCACACACATACACACAGTCACACGCATACACACAGTCACACACATACACACAGTCACACGCATACACACAGTCACACACACAGATTCGCAAATGAAGAGACCACCTGTAGATACACCTCTTCTAGTTTTCTGTTATTGTTGCCTTCCTTTATCGTTGTGTTTTAATCTCACTTTTCTTACACCCCCTTTATGTTTTAATCTCACCTTTCTTACACCCCCTTTGTGTTTTAATCTCACCTTTCTTACACCCCTTTTCTCTTCCTTCATTTCTCTCCCTCTGTTCCTCTTTATACCTCTTTAAAGTGATGCTCCAGAACTTTTGTATAATTTAAGGCAGTAGTTTTGAAAGTGGAGCCAAAACGGGTCTTTGTTTTTTGTGTACTACGCCATCCATTTTGTGTGCAATTTGTATGATATTTTGCAAATACAATTCGTATAATATGTTACGAATTTGTTGTGCTTAAGATCCCGGACTGTATCTGTACCCATTTCCTGCAGTCAAATGACCTAGAGTCCTCATGGATGGAATGTTATTCATATTTTTCATAACTTCAATATTAAAAAAAAGAATTTCAACAATTGTAGAAAACTGGTGTTTATATGTCAAATGGTTTTGTTAAATTTCAGTGTTCTGTGATGTATATAAAGGTGTAATATTGGAATTTAAACAAAAAATTGAATACATTTCAACTGTATATCTGACATGGTACAAGCCCATAACCATGTGTGTGAGGTGTAAACTTTTGTTTCAAAGTTGATTTTTATTAAGACTACCAAGAAACCCTGTGTGACCCTGATTTAGCTCACAGCAGTGAAAGATATTAAGTTGTGCACTATAAAGGGAAAAGGGTGCCATTTGGAACACATCCTGTGTGGCTGCCTGGCTTTTGGCAGGCAGTCGTAAGAGATGCTGCTGTCGCTGAAGAAGAAGACGAAGAAGACCAATTATTTTAGAAAGAAAGAGATCAATAACATCTTTAGTAAATCCTCCCTTTGGGCCTTCATTAATCCAAAGTAATTTTTCTCCTGCCAGACTCAAAGGCTGCATCCCAAATGGCACCCTATTCCCTATGTAGTGCACTAACTTTGACCAGAGCCCTATGTGGTTATATCGGGAATATGGGGGCCAATTGGGACACAGAGAGAGAACTGGAGACAAAAGGAAATCTCAGAGATGAGAGAGCGAGAGAAACAGAGAGAGAAAGACAGAGAGAGAGAGAAAGTGAGACAGAGAAAGAGAGACAGAGAGCGAGACAGAGAGAGCGAGAGAGACAGAGAGAGAGAGAGACAGAGAGAAGGGGAGAGATAGAGAAAGCGCACTGACACCAGAGGTTATTCAGAGAGAGATTAGCAATAACAAAGTATATTAAGCATTGTTATTTACTGGAATCATCATTTTTCAGCATCAAATCGAGAGAGCGAGAGAGAGAGATGTGTGTGTGTATTCACAGCGCACATGTATTTGCATTTCCAAGCTTCAGTGTTTGTTTTTGGAAGCATTATCTAACCTCAGCTGGCAAAAAACAGACAGTCTGGCCTGAATAATAAACCACTTTCATTCTCTTCTTATTCTCATAAAGAGTTGGGAGCCGTTCCAGGAATCAGACTTTGATTCATTATGCTCTGTGCATGCCAAATGGTACCCTATTTCCTATATACAGTAAATTACATTGTTATGAACGTTTTCAAACCGTATTTCTACCGGCGGTGCCATAGTGTTGCACTAAAGTCGTGATAAACCCAGTCATTCTGGATGGAGGCTAAGTACTGTTTTGTCTAATTTACACTATAGTGCCTGAAAATACAATGACATTGCTAAAGAAGTTAAATATTTAGTAGGAAACAACTTTGCCAGCAATATCATGTCGTCAAATTTACTTTAGACAGATGGCAATGTTGTCATTACCAAGAAAAGTTAGTCCAAAATAGCTTGCAATACTAATGTTAACTAGCTGAAATCCGGTGATTTCCCCTCAATCTTAGCTAGCTAGCTAACGTTATACCTCATCTAAAGTCAATCTGACGACATCATTTTACATTTTAGTCATTTAGCAAACACTCTTATCCAGAGCAACTTACAGTAGTGAATACATTCAATAAAAAAAAAATATTCTTCCCCGTTCTGGTCCCCCGTGGGAATCAAACCCACAACCCTGGCGTTGCAAACACCATGCTCTACCAACTGAGCCACACAGGACTGTGTATTAATTACACTTTGGATGGTGTATCAATACACCCAATCACTACAAAGATACAGAAGTCCTTTCTAACTCACTTCCCGAAGAGGAATGAAACCACTGAGGGATTTCACCATGAGGCCAAACGTGACTTTAAAACAGTTACAGAGTTTAATGACTGTGATAGGACAAAACTGAGGATGGACCGACAACATTGTAGTTACTCCACAAACACTAACCTAATTGACAAAGTGAAAAGAAGGATGCCTGCACAGAATAATATTCCAAAAACATGCATCCTGTTTGCAGTAAGGTACTGAAGTACAACTGCAAAATATTTGGCAAAGATATTAACTTTATGTCCTGAATATAAAGTGTTATGTTTGGGGCGCACTGAACACAACATATCACTGAGTGCGCTCTTCATTTTTTTCAAGGCTGTATCATGTTATGGGTATGCTTCTCATTGGCAAGGACATCAAAAGGTTTCTTACTAATTATTTGCCTTCTTTTGAATGTCATTATTGTACTTCCTAGCCACTGTAATACAGTTTTGATGAAATCTTCAACAGCACTCATTGACGACGCATTAAGTAAAACACTCAGTCGGGCATCAATTCAAAATTAATGTTCAAAATAATATTGTGACGAAACATGCAATCCATGAACACAGGGAGTAGGGAGCCATTTGGGATGCAGATGGTCTCTTCCTGTTTCTCTGTGTTTCACAATGGAATGACAGATTCCACTAAGTCGGTTTATTCAGAGAGACAGACTTGTTAAACATGAGTGAGAAGAATTACATGAAACAATAAATACATCACAAAACATTTTGATTTGTAGCTATAATTTTTCACTAACTGTTTTCCAGCCATGCTAGCATGTTCTCCCAAGCATTGCTGATTCAAACTCATTATATGATTTCTGCATAAATCAATCAAATCAATCAAATCAATCAAATGTGTTCCTGGGACCTTGAACTAGGATCTCTGTTTTGTCTGAGTTTAAAAGTAAAACATTTGCCGCCATCCAATTCATTATGTCTGAAATACAGGCTTCCAGCATAGCCAATTTTGGGGCTTCACCGTCTTTCATCAAAATCTACAGCTCTGTGTCATCTACATAGCACTGAAAGTTGACATTGAGTTTCTGAATGACATCACCAAGAGATAGAATATATTGTGAAAACAACTGTGGTCCTAAAACGGAACCTTGAGGAACACCGAAACTTACCACTGATTTTTCAGAGGACAAACCATCTACAGAGACAAACATGTCTTTCAGACAGATAAGATCTAAACCATATTTTGGACAGTGTAGACCACAGGTGTCAAACTCATTCCATGGAGGGCCAAGTGTCTGTGGGTTTTCTCTCTTCCCTTGTACTTGATTGATGAAATAAGGTCACTAATTAGTAAGGAACTCCCCACACCTAGTTGTCTAGGGCTTAATTGAAAGGATGAGCCAAAAACCTGAAAGCACTTGGCCTCCATGGAATGAGTTTGACACGCCTGGTGCAGACCAATTAGGGTTTCCAATCGCTCTGAAATAATGTGGTGGTCCATGATGTCAAAAGCGGCACTAAGGTCTCGGAGCATAAGGATAGATGTCGAGCCTTGGTCTGATGCCATTAAAAGGTCATTTACCACCTTCACGAGTGCGGTCTCAGTACTATGATAGGGTCTAAAATCAGACCAGAGTGTTTCATATACATTATTTGGCTTCAGAAAGGCAGTGAATTGCAGAGCAAAAGCTTTTTCTAACTTTTTTGAGCGGAATGGGAGAGTTTAGTTGAAAAAAACTCCAGGTCAAGGTTTTGGCTTTTTTAGAAGACTCGTTATTCCTACCACTTTTAGTGAGTTTGGTACACATCTGGAAGATAGGGAGACAATTATTATGTTCAACGCGGGAGGGCCAAGCACAGTAATTTAAATGGAATAGGGTCCATTAGGCAGCTGGAAGCTTTGGAGGCAATAATTATTTTTGTGAATGTGTTGAGAGATACAAGATAAAAAGCCTTGAGTGTCCTGGCACTTCTCTACAGACTCAGTACAACTGAGTTTTTGAGAAGTATGCATATTCAAAGAGGAGTCCATAATTTGCTTTCTAATGATCAAGATCTTTTCGTCAAAGAAGTTCATGAATTAATCGCTGCTGAAGTGAAGGCCAGCCTTACGTGGGGAATGCTGATTTTTAGTTAGCTTCACCATGGTATCAAAAATACATTTTGGGATTGTTTTTATTCTCCTGAATCAGGTTGGAAAAGCAGGCTTTTTGATATTGCACAGTACTGTCTTTCCAAGCTAGTCAGAAGACTTCCAATTTGGTGGAGCGCCATTTCCGTTCCAATTTTCTGGAAGATTCCTTGAGGGCACAGGTATTTTCTGTACACCAGGGAGCTAGTCTCTTGTGAAATGTTTGCTTTGTTTTTAGCGGAGCAACTGTATCTAGGGTTTTACCTAAGGTTAAGTTTAGGTCCTCGGTTAGGTAGTTAACTGATTTTTGTAATACTGCGTCCTGCGTCCTTGGATAGGTGGGGGGTGTCTGGAAGGATACCTAGGAATCTTTGGGTTGTCCGAGAATTTATAGCGCGGCTTTTGATAGTCCTTTGTTGGAGTTTAAGTTAATTATTTGATGCGATTGGAATCGTAATAAGATGGTGGTCCGATGATCTAGGATTATGAGGAAAACATATAGGTTCACAATATCTATTCCAGGGTATGATTATGGCAATCCGTAGGTCCCGAGACATGTTGAAGATGGCGCTGAAGCCTTTTGGAGTGGGTCTGTTGACTTCTCCATGTGAATATTGAAATCACCAAAACGTATATTTGTGTAGCTCTAGCTACATTTATGTGAAATTGCTTAAAAGATTGAATGTTTCACCGCTTCTGCCATGTACTGTTGTCTGAGAGGCACACTGTATTTTCATACTCTTGCCAATTCATCTATCTGTCACAAATATACCCACTTAGATCAGGGAAATCATTGAAGAGTAATGGGACTTCATCACCCACCAATGAGACATGGAAAATGAGACATTGAAAACTATGACACTATGGTCTAAGTCATTTCTCTGCCATTGCTCTGTCTTGCTGCTTTACCTCAGAGTTACATTATGGGCCATTACTCTTCATTGAGTTCCACCATGCAGCTCAGTTCTGTGGAGAGAGAGAGAGAGAGATAGAAAGAGAAAGCAAAGGGGAGAGAGAGATGGGGCAGAGAGATAGATGGGGGAGAGAGAGAAATGGGGTAGAGAGAGACCTAAGACAGATAGACAGGCAGAGCGAAAGAGAGAGACCTAGGAAGAGGGAGAGTGAGGTAGAGAGAGAGAGGGAGAGAGAGACCTAGGAAGAGGGAGAGTGAGGTAGAGAGAGAGAGGGAGAGAGAGACCTAGGAAGAGGGAGAGTGAGGTAGAGAGAGAGGGAGAGAGAGAGAGACCTAGGAAAGAGAGAGTGAGGCAGAGAGAGAGGGAGAGAGAGAGAGACCTAGGAAAAAGGGAGAGTGATGCAGAGACAGAGGGAGAGAGAGAGAGAGACCTTGGAAAAAGGGAGAGAGATGCAGAGACAGAGGGAGAGAGAGAGAGACCTTGGAAAGAGGGAGAGAGATCAGTTCATTCATGTGTTTCTTTCAGGAGAGATTTGGACTCTCTAGAAGAAGGCTCAGAGTGGGCATGAGGGTTTAACAGGAATAATAAATGAATTCATTTCAATCTATTTCCAAAGCTTAGATTATTTTCATGCTGTATATATTTAGAGAGCAGAATGAAACCATGGAGCATCCTTCCACTTCCTCCTGATGGTGTGATGCATTGGCATTGCCTGGGTGAATGATGGGTTGATCAATGTGAGTTTATATTGAAGACATTGAGTCTAGTCTATAATTACCCAATCTTTCTTTTTCTGTGCCCTCTCTCTCAATCTTTCTCTCTCTTTTAATCTCTCTCTCTCTCTCTCTCTCTCTCAATTTCTCTCTCTCGCTCAATCTCTCACTCTCTCTCTCTGGCCCTCTCTCCATATCCCTCTCTCTATCTTTCTATCTTTCTCACTCCCTCTGTTTCTATCATGCTCTTGCCATCTCTCCTTAAATCGACTGGTCACATACTTAACAGATGTTATTGCGGGTGTTGCACAATGCTTGTATTTCTAGCTCCAACAGTGCAGTAATATCTAACAATTCCCAACAATACACACAAATCTAAAAGTAAAAGAATGGAATTAAAAAATATATAAATATTAGGATGAGCAATGTCAGAGTCCGAAGTCCAGAGTATAAAAACACTACTAGCTCTAGCCACATGTATGTGAAATTGCTTAAAAGATTGAATGTTTCACCTCTTCTTCCATGTACTGTAGTCTGAGAGTCACACTGTATCTTCATACTCTTGCCAATTCATCTATCTGTCACAAATATACCCACTTAGATCAGAGAAATCATTGAAGAGTAATGGGACTTCATCACCCACCAATGAGACACGGAAAATGAGACATTGAAAACTATACCACCACTGGACATAGGGCAGCAGCCTCTAAGGTGCAGGGTTGAGTAACCAGGTGGAAGCCTGATAGTGACAATGACTAAGTTCAGGGCAGGGTACTGGGTGGAGGCTGGCTAGTGATGGCTATTTAACAGTCTGATGGCCTTGAGATAGAAGATGTTTTTCAGTCTCTTGGCCCCAGCTTTGATGCACCTGTACTGACCTTGCCTTCTGGATGAAAGCAGGGTGAACAGGCTGTGGCTCGGGTGGTTGATATGCTGGCGTTCCTGTGACATCGGATGCTGTAGGTGTCCTGGAGGGCAGGCAGTGTGCCCCTGGTGATGCATTGGTCTGACCGCACCACCCTCTGGAGAGCCGGGCGGTGCAGTTGCCGTACCAGGTGGTGACACAGCCCGACAAGATGCTCTCAATTGTGAATCTGTAAAGGTTTGTTAGGGTCTTAGGGTCCGACACTAATTTCTTCAGGCTCCTGAGGTTAAAGAGGCGCTGTTGCACTTTCTTCACCACACTGTCTGTGTGGGTGGACCATTTCAGATAGTCAGTGATGTGTATGCAAAGGAACTTTAAGCTTTTCACATTCTCTACTGCAGCCCCGTCGATGTGGATAGGGGCGTGCTCCCTCTGCTGTCTCCTGAAGTCCACCATCAGCTCCTTTCTTTTGTTGACGTTGAGAGAGAGGTTATTTTTTTGGCACCACTCCACCAGGACCCTCACCTCCTCCCTGTAGGCTGTCCACTCCACCAGGACCCTCACCTCCTCCCTGTAGGCTATCTACTCCACCAGGAATCTCACCTCCTCTTTGTAGGCTGTCCACTCCACCAGGACCCTCACCTCCTCCCTGTAGGCTGTCCACTCCACCAGGAACCTCACCTCCTCCCTGTAGGCTGTCCACTCCACCAGGACCCTCACCTCCTCCCTGTAGGCTGTCCACTCCACCAGGACCCTCACCTCCTCCCTGTAGGCTGTCCACTCCACCAGGGCCCTTACCGCCTCCCTGTAGGCCGTCCACTCCCTCAGGACCCTCACCTCCTCTCTGTAGGCTGTCCACTCCACCAGGGCCCTCACCTCCTCCCTGTAGGCTGTCCACTCCACCACGGCCCTCACCTCCTCCCTGTAGGCTGTCCACTCCACCAGGACCCTCACCTCCTCCCTGTAGGCTGTCCACTCCACCAGGAACCTCACCTCCTCCCTGTAGGCTGTCCACTCCACCAGGGCCCTCACCTCCTCCCTGTAGGCTGTCCACTCCACCAGGACCCTCACCTCCTCCCTGTAGGCTGTCCACTCCAGCAGGAATCTCACCTCCTCCCTGTAGGCTGTCCACTCTACCAGGAATCTCACCTCCTCCCTGTAGGCTGTCCACTCCACCAGGGCCCTCATCTCCTCCCTGTAGGCTGTCCACTCCACCAGGGCCCTCACCTCCTCCCTGTAGGCTGTCCACTCCACCAGGACCCTCACCTCCTCCCTGTAGGCTGTCCACTCCACCAGCACCCTCACCTCCTCCCTGTAGGCTGTCCACTCCACCAGGACCCTCACCTCCTCCCTGTAGGCTGTCCACTCCACCAGGACCCTCACCTCCTCCCTGTAGGCTGTCCTCTCCACCAGGGCCCTCATCTCCTCCCTGTAGGCTGTCCACTCCACCAGGACCCTCACCTCCTCCCTGTAGGCTGTCCACTCCACCAGGAATCTCACCTCCTCCCTGTTGGCTGTCCACTCCACCAGGACCCTCACCTCCTCCCTGTAGGCTGTCCACTCCACCAGGACCCTCACCTCCTCCCTGTAGGTTGTCCACTCCACCAGGACCCTCACCTCCTCCCTGTAGCCTGTCCACTCCACCAGGACCCTCACCTCCTCCCTGTAGGCTGTCCACTCCACCAGGAACCTCACCTCCTCCCTGTAGGCTGTCCACTCCGGCAGGCCCTCACCTCCTCCCTGTAGGCTGTCCACTCCACCAGGACCCTCACCTCCTCCCTGTAGGCTGTCCACTCCACCAGGAACCTCACCTCCTCCCTGTAGGCTGTCCACTCCACCAGGACCCTCACCTCCTCCCTGTAGGCTGTCCACTTCACCAGGACCCTCACCTCCTCCCTGTTGGCTGTCCACTCTACCAGGAATCTCACATCCTCCCTGTAGGCTGTCCACTCCACCAGGACCCTCACCTCCTCCCTGTAGGCTGTCCACTCCACCAGGAACCTCACCTCCTCCCTGTAGGCTGTCCACTCCACCAGGACCCTCACCTCCTCCCTGTAGGCTGTCCACTTCACCAGGACCCTCACCTCCTCCCTGTTGGCTGTCCACTCTACCAGGAATCTCACATCCTCCCTGTAGGCTGTCCACTCCACCAGGAACCTCACCTCCTCCCTGTAGGCTGTCCAATCCATCAGGCCTACTACGGTTTAAAAATATATATATTTCACTAGGCAAGTCAGTCAGTTAAGAACAAATTCTTATTTTCAGTGACGGCCTACCAGTGAACAGGGGGTTAACTGCAATACTCAGGGGCAGAACAACAGATTTTTACCTTATCAGCTCGGGGATTTATTCCAGCAACCTTTCAATTACTGGCCCAACGCTCTAACCATTAGGCTACCTGCCGCCCCTGTTGTGTTGTCTGTAAACTTGAGGATTGAGTTGGAGGCATGGATAGCCATGCAGTCATGGGTGAACAGTGAGTACAGGAGGGGGCTGAGTCCATACCCTTGTGGGTCCTCTGTGTTGAGGATCAGCGTGGTGGAGGTGTTGTTTCCTACCTTCACCACCTGGGAGGCGGCCCTTCAGGAAGTCCAGGACCCAGTTGCACAGGGTGGGTTCAGACCCAGGGCCCGTAGCTTAATGATGAGCTTGGACGGTACTATGATTTTGAAGGCTGGGCTGTAGTCAATGAACATCATTCTTACAAAGGTATTCATCTTGTCCAGATGGGATAGGGCAGTATGCAGTGTGATGGCGATTGCGTCGTCTGTGGATCTGTTGGCGCGGTATGGAAATTGATGTAGGTCTAGAGTGTCAGGTAAATTGGAGGTGATATGATCCCTAACTAGCCTCTCAAAGCACTTCATGATGACAGAAGCAGGGCGATAGTTCTACAGGGCGATAGTCATTTAGTTCAGTTACCTTTTCTGTCTTGGGTACAGGAACAATGGTGGACATCTTAAAGCAAGCAGGGGCCGCAGACTGGGATAGGGAGAGATTTAATATGTCGGTAAACACTCCAGCCAGCTGGTCTGCGGCATGCTCTGAGGACACGGCTAGGGAGGCCGTCTGCTTTGCGAGGGTTAACACACTTAAAGGGGGAAAGAAACACTAGGATTTAGAACGCCAGCTAACTGTAACTGTACATCGCCATATTGGCATTGTTGCGTCACTGGCAGGAGAGAACAGTTTGGAACTCCCAAAAATGGCTGAATTTACCGAGTAACTCCGAGTCTGAGAATGAGTTTATTACAGAGAATGAAATAATGTTAGATAGGGAGCCAATAAAACTTCTGAAGCCGTTCATGTTTGAACCAATCATTGCCCCAGATCATAGAGTTCGTTCTCGTACCAGTAACTAACAACACAGATATGGTGCCTGAAACACCTCTGCTAGAGGGTCGGCGTAAGCAAACACAAACTGGTGTGAGTGGGGATGCTGCCAGGTAATGGCTAGGGTAGGAGTGTGTGTGTTGTAGAGAGATGGTGGGGATACAGCACAAAATCCCAGCGGATGGTGGCGGTATTACATTCAATCAGAGGTTCCTGTCTGTCTGTCTGGCGATGTATTTATTGAACATGTCACTAATGAAGGACTTCCTGGCAGAAGAGGTTAATCAACCACTCAGCAGCCGATATGCCAGTTAAATAATTGGTGAAATTTAGCTTGATTATAAATTGTTTAAGGTTAATATCAGTAGTGTGTAGGTGCTCAATATATATATCAAATCAAATCCAATCAAATTGTATTTGTCACATGTGCTGAATACAACAGGTGTAGAAATACTTACTTACAAGCCCTTAACCAACAGTGCAGTTTTAAGAAAATACCTAAAATAACATCAGTATCCTATACCAATGTTTACCACCAGCGCTGTTTGGCTCGTTGGTAACATATTTACTTTTTAGATTAGACGAGTGGAGTTGGAATCGCAGACAGCATCATGATTCAAGAAATCTCATTCTAACCAATAATGGGGTGTGCTCATTATAAATACATGGTGATTTAGTTTTGGTTTTATGATGATTTTGTTTGCAGGGCATAGAGGCTGGCAGCTTATCGCCAGTTCACCCGATGGCCACATGGGAGGACGAGGTGTACAGTGTCTCAGCCCAGCGTGTATCGTTTCTTTCATAAGGCACACATAGCCAGAAGCAAAGGCATTGAATAAAACCAGTTAATTTAGTAAATCTAGCCTAGCCTAAGACCTAATGCCTTATGTAAAAATAGTATTAGTTAGCTTGTCCACTATAACAACAGGTTCAATCGTAACCAGATAAACTTGCTTTGAAGATACTAGTTTCAGGGCACACTAATGCCGTGTCCCTGTCGCTGGAGTAGTGACTTCAACTAGCTTTGGCTGCCATCTATTGGAAATGAATGGTAACTACACTGGGCAGCTAGTTGGGAGTCAAAGTAGACTTTAATAATATATGACATTTAGCAGATTCCTTTATCCAAAGCGATATCATGGATGGTCAGTCCTTTTAGCTCTGTCTATGAATTTGAGAGTGGTTACATTTCCCCAGCCCGATCCCTCAGCTTTTTACCGAAAGAGGAGCAGGGTGACACTTTGCTATTGTTTCTACAGCAGATTGCCACTTTAAGAAGTTAAAGAATGGTTGGCTGATTTTGCCTTCACCGTCGACATCGTGGCCCTAATGAATGAACTGAATTCCAAACTACAAGGGAAGGGCCTTTTTGCACATCAGATGCACAGCCTTATCAAAGCCTTGAAGGGAAAATTACTCCTCCTGACCAAACAAGTAGAAGCCAACAATCTCACCCACCTTTCAACACTACTAGTCTGTTCCATATCAGATGACCAGCGGGAGCAGTGTACATCACTGCTGCGTGCCTTCAACGGTTTTGAGGATTTCATAGTGCTGGAAAATGACATGCTGTTGGTTTCCTCTCCTTTCACCTTCAATGTGGATAACGCTCCCACTGACCTGCAACTTGAGCTTATCCATCTTCAGTCTGATGCAGTGATTGGAGAACTATTCAAAACAATGTCACTGACGAGGTTCTATGCATCTCTCGATGAACAAAACTTTCCAAAGATTAGGAGTCATGCTCAGAAGATGTTGGTACTGTTTGGATTGACCTATGTATGTGAACAGACATTTTCAGTGATGAAATGTAACAAGTCAAGGCACAGATCATCTCTTACTGACTCTTACCTCTCAGCAATACTGCACAGGGATGTCAGAATGAAAACCTGACTTCACTGCTCTAGTCAACACCCATCAGAGACTTCACTCCTCACACTGATTGAGTAGTTTAAATGTAATGTTGAGCTCTCTCTCTTTCCTGTGTTTTTGCGCATAACCCGTTAACAATAGTTCTGTCCGTGGTGCTGAATACACAGTGTACCTTTCCCTCCGTGTAGTTCATTGCATTTTTCATAATGAAAATACCTACCAAAAGAGAACATGGATGTGGTTTATTTCTGTGCATGTTAAAAAAGTCAAATAAGTAGCATATCTGGATGTGATTTACAGTAAATATATCGGTCTACACAGTCGTACACATGATGTATAACCTTGTAATACGATTCTGGCCCGCAATGGCAAAAAAATATATTCTAATTGCCCAGGCCTGACCTAGAACCTGCGGTTTATTTACGGTTCTGTTAAAATGGACCATGTGTGGTTTCTGTGTACTGATAGGCCATATAATAATGGACCGTGTGCAGTCTCCTATTGGTCCTGAAACATAGCTCTGCTCTAATGGGATCCTGGGGGGCTTACACATCAAGGCCCCGGGGTCGTCCAGGGAAACGCCTGCTTCACCAGGAAATAATGAGGTTGCTCACTGTATAATGAACCAACTGATGGGGGCAGGAATACACTGGGGACTCTGGCTCTATTCAACTTCAATTTGTTGAAACACCTTTTGGATTGTATTTCTTCTCTTCATTTTCTCTCCCTCGATTCTCTATTTCTTCTTTTCCTCTATTTGTTCCCTCTCCTCCTCCTCCTCCTAGTCCTTCTTTTTCACGTGCTGTAATTTTGTCGTGCCATCATCCTCACCAGCAGAAGCAGGATATGACAACCCACCGGTTTTAATCATTCTCAATCGGGTGGTACCACAGTTGGTTTGACCTGTTCCCTCTCTCTGTGGGGACAGAAGCACAAAATGTAGAAGATTGGAAACACAATAACCTTCATCAAGGACGGACTGAGAGGCACCGCTGCCACCAAAGAGAACAGAGGGAAAGAGAGGGAAAGAGGGAAAGAGGGACGGACCAGCCTACTGGAAAGCACTTTAGGAAAAGAAAACCACTGGTGCAGTTAATACAGAAGAAGAAGAAGAAGGTAGGAGAGAAAAGAGATGAAAGGGCCTGAAAGCCGACTATGATGACTTCTATATATAGCTCAGCTGATGCCAGAGCAGAGCAGTTTGTGGTTATTGGTTAAGGCCTAACATGGCATGCTATTCCAGCTAAAGGGATTTTAACTGAGGAGGAGTGTGTTTATTAGGCCAAAGATTACACTGAATACTGCTGCGGAGAGCGTTATAGCTGCAGGACCCAGAGTGTATATTTACAAAGCAAACAGCCACAGTAAGTCACTTTACAAAGCAAACAGCCACAGTAAGTCTCTTTACAAAGCAAACAGCCGCAGTAAGTCTCTTTACAAAGCAAACAGCCACAATAAGTCTCTTGCATATTAACTCCTGATTCATTTATTTGTCTCCTGGGCATTTTTAAGAGATTCTTGACTCAGCAACAATTAAACAGCCTTTATTACAGGTTAAAAAGGTATGGATAATTTCTTTCAATATGTATGAAAAAGAAAAAGTATATTTTCTACCATCCCACTACATAGTCCAGACCAAACATATTATTAGTACATTGTTGATATCGTTGGTTTGGACCAGAACTATATTGTTGATATGGTTGGTTTGGACCAGAACTACATTGTTGATATGGTTGGTTTGGACCAGAACTATATTGTTGATATGGTTGGTTTGGATCAGAACCACATTGTTGATATGGTTGGTTTGGACAAGAACTATATTGTTGATATGGTTGGTTTGGACCAGAACTACATTGTTGATATGGTTGGTTTGGACCAGAACTATATTGTTGATATGGTTGGTTTGGACCAGAACTATATTGTTGATATGGTTGGTTATATCTTGAGCTGTAGATGCATAGTGGCACATCAAAACACACATCCAAACACACACACACACACACACACATGCATACACATACACACACGTATACTACACCACACATTCATTTGTATAAATTACTACATTACAACGTCCTGTAGGATCCTATGAGCTGTGATGAAGGAAGGTAAATAAAAAGACCCAGTCGTTACTTCCTGGATAATGAGTGTTTTTACATGGGCTACGGCTCAATCCACTTCATCCGTCAATGTCGGCTTTTTGCATCTGCGGTTAAAGGTGGCAGAGCTACAGCGGTGTTTGTCAGACGATGAGACATCCCGAAAACGTCTGTAGCGTCAGAATAGTTTGGCCGCTCAATGGAGAGATGAGACTCTCAGAAACACAGTGGTGTTCTCTGTTTTGTGTCATGGGACTCATCTGAAATATAGAGTACATGTAGGAAAGTATACAGTGTATGTATGTAAGCATACAGTATATGTATGTAAGTGTAACCGATGTGAAATGGCTAGCTAGTTAGCGGTGGTGCACACTAATAGCGTTTCAAACGCATGTCCTAGCCGTGTCTGAATCCTGGCTTAGGAAGACCATCAAAAACTCTGAAATCTCCATCCCTAACTACAACATTTTCCGACAAGATAGAACGGCCAAAGGGGGCAGTGTTGCAATCTACTGCAGAGATAGCTTGCAGAGTTCTGTCCTACTACCCAGGTCTGTACCCAAACAATTTGAACTTCTACTTTTAAAAATCCACGTCTCTAAAAACAAGTCTCTCACCATTGCCGCCTGCTATAGACCACCCTCTGCCCCCAGCTGTGCTCTGGACACCATATGTGAACTGATTGCCCCCCATCTATCTTCAGAGCTCGTGCTGCTAGGTGACCTAAACTGGGACATGCTTAACACCCCAGCCATCCTACAATCTAAGCTTGATGCCCTCAATCTCACACAAATTATCAATGAACCTACCAGGTACCACCCTAAAGCCGTAAACACGGGCACCCTCCTAGATATCATCCTAACCAACTTGCCCTCTAAATACACCTCTGCTGTTTTCAACCAAGATCTCAGCGATCACTGCCTCATTGCCTGCATCCGTAATGGGTCAGCGGTCAAACGACCTCCACTCATCATTGTCAAACGCTCCCTAAAACACTTCAGCGAGCAGGCATTTCTAATCGACCTGGCCCGGGTATCCTGGAAAGATATTGACCTCATCCCGTCAGTAGAGGATGCCTGGTTATTTAAAAAAAAAAATGCCTTCCTCACCATCTTCAATAAGCATGCCCCATTCAAGAAATTTTGAACCAGGAACATATATAGCCATTGGTTCTCTCCAGACCTGACTGCCCTTAACCAACACAAAAACATCCTGTGGCATTCTGCATTAGCATCGAACAGCCCCCGTGATATTGGAAAGCAGCTGCGGTCATCACCCTCTTCAAAGGGGGGACACTCTTGACCCAAACAGCTACAGACCTATATCTATCCTACCCTGCCTTTCTAAGGTCTTCGAAAGCCAAGTCAACAAACAGATTACCGTCCATTTCGAATCCCACCGCACCTTCTCCGCTATGCAATCTAGTTTCAGAGCTGGTCATGGGCACCTCAGCCACGCTCAAGGTCCTAAACGATATCTTAACCGCCATCGATAAGAAACAATACTGTGCAGCCGTATTCATTGACTTGGCCAAGGCTTTCGACTCTGTCACCATATCCTCATCGGCAGACTCAATAGTCTTGGCTTCTCAAATGATTGCCTCGCCTGGTTCACCAACTACTTCTCTGATAGAGTTCAGTGTGTCAAATCGGAGGGCCTGTTGTCCGGACCTCTGGCAGTCTCTATGGGGGTGCCACAGGGTTAAATTCTTGGGCCGACTCTCTTCTCTGTATACATCAATGAGGTCGCTCTTGCTGCTGGTGAGTCTCTGATCCACCTCTACGCAAACGTCACCATTCTGTATACTTCTGGCCATTCTTAGGACACTGTGTTAACAACCCTCCAGACGAGCTTCAATGCCATACAACTCTCCTTCCGTGGCCTCCAACTGCTCTTAAATACAAGTAAAATTAATTGCATGCTCTTCAACCGATCGCTGCCTGCACCTGCCCGCCCGTCCAGCATCACTACTCTGGATGGTTCTGACTTAGAATATGTGGACAACTACAAATACCTAGGTGTCTGGTTAGACTGTAAACTCTCCTTCCAGACTCACATCAAACATCTCCAATCCAAAGTTAAATCTAGAATTGGCTTCCTATTTAGCGACAAAGCATCCTTAACTCATGCTGCCAAACATCCCTTGTAAAACTGACCATCCTACCGATCCTCGACTTCGGTGACGTCATTTAAAAAATAGCCTCAAATACCCTACTCAATGAATTGGATGCAGTCTATCACAGTGCCATCCGTTTTGTCACCAAAGCCCCATATACTACCCACCACTGCGACCTGTACGCTCTCGTTGGCTGGCCCTCGCTTCATACTCGTCGCCAAACCCACTGGCTCCAGGTCATCTACAAGACCCTGCTAGGTAAAGTCCCCCCTTATCTCAGCTCGCTGGTCACCATAGCAGCACCCACCTGTAGCACGCACTCCAGCAGGTATATCTCACTGGTCGTCCTCAAAGCCAATTCCTCTTCGGCCGCCTCTCCTTCCAGTTCTCTGCTGCCAATGACTGGAACGAACTAGAAAAATCTCTGACACTGGAAACACTTATCTCCCTCACTAGCTTTAAGCACCAGCTGTCAGAGCAGCTCACAGATCACTGCACCTGTACATAGCCCATCTATAAATTAGCCCAAACAACTACCTCTTCCCCTACTGTATTTATTTATTTATTTTGCTCCTTTGTACCCCATTATTTCTATTTCTACTTTGCAATTTCTTCCACTGCAAATCTACCATTCCAGTGTTTTACTTGCTAAATTGTATGAACTTCGCCACCGTGGCCTTTTTTTGCCTTTACCTCCCTTATCTCACCTCATTTTCTCACATTGTAAAGAGACTTATTTTTCTACTGTATTATTGACTGTATGTTTGTTTTACTCCATGTGTAACTCTGTGTTGTTGTATGTGTCAAACTACTTTGCATTATCTTGGCCAGATCGCAATTGTAAATGGGGAGTCTTGCCTACCTGGTTAAATAAAGGTGAAATAAATAAAAAATGTAAAAAATCGGTGACGTCACTCGCTCTGAGACCTTGAAGTAGTTGTTCCCCTTGCTCTGCAAGGGCCGCGGCCTTTGTGGAGCGATGGGTAACGATGCGTCGAGGGTGGCTGTTGTATGTGCAGAGAGTCCCTGGTTTGAGCCCAGGTAGGGGTGAGGAGAGGGACAGAAGCTAAATTGCTGCCGTGACCTGGATCACTGGTTGATGCGGAAAAGGAAGAGGTCAAAAGCGGGGTGAGTGTAACCGATGTGAAATGGCTAGCTAGTTAGCGGTGGTGATTGCGCTAACAGTGTTTCAATCGGTGACGTCACTCGCTCTGAGCCTTGAAGTAGTTGTTCCCCTTGCTCTGCAAGGGCCGTGGCTTTTGTGGAGCGAATGGTAACGATGCTTCGAGGGTGGCTGTTGTCTATGTGTGCAGAGGGTCCCTGGTTCGAGCCCAGGTAGGGGCAAGGAGAGGGACAGAAGCTAAACTGTTCCATAAGTATACAGTATATGTATGTAAGTATACAGTATATGTATGTAAATATAGAGTATGTGTATGAAAGTATACAGTGTATGTATGTAAGTATACAGTATATGTATGTAGGAAGGAACATTATGTGGATATATTGAAGCAACATCTCAAGACATCAGTCAGGAAGTTAAAGCTTGGTCGCAAATGGACAATGACCCCAAGCATACTTCCAAAGTTGTGTCAAAATGGATTAAGGACAACAAAGTCAAGGTATTGGAGTGGCCATCATAAAGCCCTGACCTCCATCCTATAGAAAATGTGTGGGCAGAACTGAAAAAGTGTGTGTACGAGCAAGGAGGCCTACAATCCTGACTCAGTTACATCAGCTCTGTCAGGAGGAATGGGCCAAAAATCACCCAACTTATTGTGGGAAGGTTGTGGAAGGCTACCTGAAACGTTTGACCTAAGTTAAACAATTTAAAGGCAATGCTATCAAATACCAATTGAGTGTATGTAAACTTCTGACCCACTGGGAATGTGATGAAATAAATAAAAGCTGAAATAAATCATTCTCTCTACTATTATTCTGACATTTCACATTCTTAAAACAAAGTGGTGATCCTAACTGACCTAAGAGAGGGAATTTTTACTCGGATTAAATGTCAGGAATTGTGAAAAACTGAGTTGAAATGTATTTGGCTAAGGTGTATGTAAACTTATGACTTCAACTGTATGTAAGTATATAGTATATGGAAGTAGTTTAGTGCATAAAATAAAGGTGTTAAAAATATTTTTTCTTTTTCTTCCTTATATCTCTCAGATATAGGACAGGCACTTCAAACAAACTTCCTTATGATTTATTTTTTGAATATATATTTTTCTGGAGTCTGGTGTCCCATCCGCGGGACGGTTGAGAAAATGTAGGCTAATGTGATTAGCATGAGGTTGTAAGAAAAAAAAATCCCAGGACAAAGACATATCTGATATGGGCAGAAAGCTTAAATTCTTGTTAATCTAACTGCACTGTCCAATTTACAGTAGCTATTAGAGTGAAAGAATACCATGCTACTGTTTGAGGAGAGTGCACACTTATGAACTTGAAAATGTATGAAAAAACCAATGGGCTGTCTTGATACAACATTTTGAATAGATATGCAAAAGTTCACTGGATCACTCTAAAACTTTGCACGTACAGTGCTGCCATCTAGTGGCCAAAGTCTAAATTGATCCTGGGCTAGAATAATAGATTATGCAATTTCTCTTGCATTTCAAAGATGGTCAAAAAAATACAAAAGAACAGGTTGGTTTTTTATGTGTATTATCTTTTACCAGATCTAATGTGTTATATTCTCTTACATTCCTTTCACATTTCCACAAACCTCAACGTGTTTCCTTTCAAATGCTATCAATAATATGCATATTCTTGCTTCAGGGCCTGAGCTACAGGCAGTTAAATTTGGATATGTCATTTTAGGCAAAAATTGAAAAAAAGGGGCGGATCCTTTAAAGAAAATACTCACACACCTGAAACTTGAGGTTCTCTGTCTAACAGGGTAGTCAGAAAGAGCTGTTAACCTAACTACCACATGGAAACCACGTGTTTGACCATTACATTGACTCCATTCCAGACATTATTAAAAGCCGTCCTCCCCTCAGCAGCCTCCACCGGTATGTACAGTGCCTTCGGAAACAATTCAGCCCTCTTGACTTTTTCACATTTTGTTAGGTTACAGCCTTATTCTAAAATGTATTAAATCGTTTTTCTCTCATGAATCTACACACAATAGCTAATAATGAAATCACAATACCCCATAATGACATCACAATACCCCATAATGACATCACAATACCCCATAATGACATCACAATACCCCATAATGACATCACAATACCCCATAATGACAAAGCAAAAACAGGTTGTTAGAAATGTTTGCTATTTCTTAAAAAAAACCTGAAATATCACAGTTACATAAGTATTCAGACTCTTTACTCAGTACTTTGTCGAAGCACCTTTGGCAACGATTACAGCCTCAAGTCTTCTTCGGTATGACGCTACAAGCTTGGCACACCTGTATTTGGGGAGTTTCTCCCATTCTTCTCTGCAGATCCTCTCAAGCTCTGTCAGGTTGGATGGGGAGCGTCGCTGCACAGATATTTTGGGCCACTCTTGGACATTCAGAGACTTGTCCCGAAGCCACTCCTGCGTTGTCTTGGCTGTGTGCTTAGGGTCGTTCTCCTGTTGGAAGATGAACCTTCACCCCAGTCTGAGGTCCTGAGTGCTCTTGAGCAGGTTTTCATTAAGGATCTCTCTGTACTTTACTCGTCCATCTTTGCCTCAATCCTGACTAGTCTCCCAGTCCCTGCCGCTGAAAAACATCCCCAAAGCATGATGCTGCCACCACCATGCTTCACTGTAGGATGGTGCCAGGTTTCCTCCAGATGTAACACTTGACATTCAGGCCAAAGAGTTAATTATTATTTTCATCAGACCAGAGAATCATGTTTCTCATGGTCTGAGAGTCTTTAGGTGCCTTTTGGCAAACTCCAAGCCAGCTGTCATGTGCCTTTTACTGAGGAGTGGCTTCCGTCTGGCCACTCTACCATAAAGGCATGATTGGTACAGTGCTGCAGAGATGGTTGTCCTTCTGGAAGGTTCTCCCATTTCCACAGAGGAACTCTGGAGCTCTGTCAGAGTGACCATCGGGTTCTTGGTCACATCCCTGACCAAGGCCCTTCTCCCTCGATTGCTCAGTTTGGCCGGGTGGCCAGCTCTAGGAAGAGTCTTGGTGGTTCCAAACTTCTTCCATTTAAGAATGATGGAGGCCACTGTGTTCTTGGGGATCTTCAATGCTGCAGGCATTTTTTGGTACCCTTCCGCAGATCTGTGCCGCGACTAAATCCCATCTCTGAACTCTACAGACAATTACTTCGACTTCATGGCTTGGTTTTCACTTTGACATGAACTGTCAACTGTGGGACCTTATATAGACAGGTGTGTGCCTTTCCGAATCATGTCCAATCAATTGAGGCCCATCCACTTGGGAAGCAGGCCCACACACTGGGGAACCAGGCCAAGCCAATCAGAAAGAGGCTGCTTATGGTAGAGAAATTAACATTCAATTCTCTGGCAACAGCTCTGGTGGACATTCCTACAGTCAGCATCCCAATTGCACACTCCCTCAAAACTTGAGACATATGTGGCATTGTGTTGTGTGACAAAACCTTTTAGAGTGGCCATTTATTTTTTAAGCAGCTTCTTGATATGCCACACCTGTCAGGTGGATGGATTATCTTGGC